>NC_073625.1:199546815-199867969 GCF_029407905.1 Bubalus kerabau
CCAACTCCCGAAGTCCACCCAAACCCATGTCCACTGAGTTGGTGATGTCATCCAACCATCTCATCCTCTGTCATCCCCTTCTCCTCCTGCCCTCAATCTTTCCCAGAATCAGGGTCTTTTCTAATGAGTCAGCTCTTTGCATCAAGTGGCCAAAGTATTGGAGTTTCAGCTTCAGCATCAGTCCTTCCAATGAATATTCAGGACTGATCTCCTTTAGGATGGACTGGCTGGATCTCCTTGCAGTCCAAGGGACTCTCAGGAGTCTTCTCCAACACCACAGTTCAAAAGCATCAATTCTTTGGTGCTCAGCTTTCTTCACAGTCCAACTGTCACATCCATACATGACTACTGGGAAAACCACAGCCTTGACTAGATGGACCTTTGTTGGCAAAGTGATATCTCTGCTTTTCAATATGCTATCTAGGTTGGTCATAACTTTCCTTCCAAGGAGTAAGCGTCTTTTAATTTCATGGCTGCAATCACCATCTGCAGTGATTTTGGAGCCCCCCAAAATAAAGTCTGACACTGTATCCACTGTTTCCCCATCTATTTCCCATGAAGTGATGGGACCAGATGCCATGATCTTCGTTTTCTGAATGTTGAGCTTTAAGCCAACCTTTTCACTCTCCACTTTCACTTTCATCAAGACACTCTTTAGTTCCTCTTCACTTTCTGCCATAAGGGTGGTGCCATCTGCATATCTGAGATTATTGATATTTCTCCCCGCAATCTTGATTCCAGCTTGTGCTCCTCCAGCCCAACGTTTCTCATGATGTTCCCCCTTAGCACTTACCAAAGGGCTGGATGCTCAACTCCATGGATTCTATCACAGAGGGAAAACCAAGAAGTGTAGTACAGATGAATGATGTTTCAAGAGATTGGAGAAAAATCAAGTAGGAAAAACTTTCTACACTAACTGGGCAAGAGACAATAAGACGTCTGCGACAAACATATGTACCCGTCATCAGAAATAACAGCAATAGCAGCCACAGGCAATGAAGCTGTGCTTAACCCTTAACTCACATTGTTTCTTGTTATATTCACAATAGGCCAACAAAGTAGGTACCATTATAATCCTCATTTTATATTATCCCATTCTATAGTTGAAGAAAGAAAGGCTTACGTGGATGAAGCAATCTTCCCAAGGCCACAAACCAAGAAAGGGATGCAGTTAGATCACAAGCCCAGGTTTTCACCTGGTTCCAAGGTCTTTATTTTCAACCTCTACATCGTATTGATAGTTTACGGTGAACGGTGTTGGATTCATGATCTCTGAAGAATAAGATTTAGCTTTGGGACCAGGGACCAGGCTTGATCACTCAAGAGCATTTGTGTAACAGAGTCTTATTAAAGTGTGAAAAGGGACAGAGGGAGTTTCTGACAGAGACATCAGAAGAGGGACATCAGGAGAGTGCCCCCCTCACTAGTCTTTGCAAGGCCTTATACACTTTTACCAGACCCACTGCACAACATACATCTTAAATTAACAAGGTTAGAACTAACAAGAGAAAGGCCTTACCAGACCCACTCCCGTCGGGAGCCGGCGTGAGGCACTCCGCCCGTGGCAAAGGTCATGAGGAAGGAGGCTCGGCATACGCAAAGGCAGGATCGAGCCTCAGGAGTCCCCCTGGAAATCCTCGAGCATCTACCCCCAAAACCAGAGTCTGCCTACTTTCTGCTTTGTGCTTTCACCTACACCTCTGACTTTACGGGAGGCTGTCCCCCACCACCTCTCTCTGAAAAAGAGTTAACTTCGAGCTCCAGTTAATAAAGTTCCTGGGCATGACAGGAGTGTTTTAACCTACAAACTCCTCTGAAGGTTCTCTAGCCTGCCTGACAGGCTTGTCTGGCCACATGTGATTGCTCACAGCCTCCCAACCGTGAGAGGCACGAGATGCTTTAAACCTTCTAAAAACAGGTTCCTTAGAAAAGTTAGAAAACCATTAGTATAAGTATAGTGGGCTGATTAGAAATTGTACTGGTGAAGGGTTTTTCATTTGTTGAGCCAATGTTTACTGCTAAGTCTCCACATCCCCTGTCCTTATACACATTAATGAATATATAGAAGAAATAAGTATTAACCTTTGATATTAATCACGTTGGACCTTAGGCTAAGCAAATTCTTTCCTTATTTAAAATCCACTACACCCTCACCCTATAGGAATGTAACTTTATCTGGTACCTTCGGAAGGTGGCATCTGTTTTAAGAATAATCACCCCTGGAAAAATAAGTGTTCTGGTTGACTGACCGCTGTCACAAGGAGAGGGTCATAAATTGTCAGCAGGCCCCCTGGCCAGAAGATGATGTAACACCCCTAAGACCTCTGTATACATTTGTATGAAGCACCTGACTTTAATAAAAGTCAGGACTGCCAACCCCACGTGACTTTTGTATAACATCTCAGTGTATAAAAACAGACCCTGGAAAAATAAAAAATGGGATCAGTTCCTCAAAAGACTGGTCTCCCCATGTCGTTCTTTCTCCCACCTTCTGGCTGAATCCCCATCTGGAATGTGGAGGCTCGTCAAGCCTACTAATTATGCCTGGGCTTCTAAGATCTGACCAGGGAGGCCTTAGTGTCTCCTCTCCTTCGGGAGAACGGGAGGACGCCTGCGGCCTATGTAGGTGACGTAAATTCCTTGCCTTGGAATTTTATTGGCTTTCCACGTAAACCAAGTTATTCAGCCTCTTTTCTCCACTGAATTTTTCTCACTGAGCTATCCTTATTCTATTACTCTTTATATCTCTAATTAATATTTAATTAAAGCTATCGTATCCTGATCGCTGAAGCCATCTCCCCTTCGAATTCCCTGGATCCACCGGGGCTGGACCCCGGCACACTCCCACAACACACATCTTAAGATAATAAGTTTAGTCAGAAGGTTCTTGTTAAGAAGAAAAAACATGTCCTCGAGCAAAATAAATTGCTCTTATATAATCATTAGTACTGAGGACGTCCACCCAGGGATGCCTTTTGTTCACCTTTTGATTTTGAGGGGAGGCTATGTGGCTCAGCTGAGCCACAAGGGAAACCAGTGAAGTGAGTGAAAGTTTCTCAGTCGTGTCTGACTCTTTGCAACCCCAAGGACTATACAATCCATGGAATTTTCCAGGCCAGAATACTGGAGTGGGTAGCCTTTCCCCTCCCCAGGGGATCTTCCCAACCCAGAAACTGCACCCAGGAATCCCACATTGCAAGCGGATTCTTTACCAGCTGAGCCACAAGGGAAGCATGCTTTCGAACTGTGGTGTTGGAGAAGACTCATGAGAGTCCCTTGGACTGCAAGGAGATCCAACCAGTCCATCCTAAAGGAGATCAGTCCTGGGTGTTCATTGGAAGGACTGATTCTAAAGCTGAAACTCCAATACTTTGGCCACCTCATGCAAAGATTTGACTCATTGGAAAAAACTCTGATGCTGGGAAAGATTGAGGGCAGGAGGAGAAGGGGATGACAGAGGATGAGATGGCTGGATGGCATCACCGACTCGTTGGACATGGGTTTGGGTGGACTTCGGGAGTTGATGATGGACATGGAGGCCTGGCATGCTGCGGTTCACGGGGTCGCAAAGAGTCAGACACAACTGAGCGACTGAACTGAACTGTGTGGCTCAGACAGTAAAGCGTCTGCCTGCAATGTGGGAGACCCAGGTTCAGTCCCTGGGTTGGGAAGATCCCCTGGAGAAGGAAATGGCAACCCATTCCAGTATTATTGCCTGGAAAATCCCATGGACGGAGGAGCCTGGTGGGCTACAGTCAATGGGGTCACAAATGTCAGACACGAATGAGCGACTTCACTTTCACTTTCACAGAGCTTAAGGGAAAACATGAGTTGTTTTGTTGCGTAATCATTAGCTCTGGGCTTAAAGAAAGTCTTAAAGATTGTTGTCATAACAACTCAGAGTTTAAGAAAAGAACATCTTAGGTGACTAAGACAAAGAAACGTATAAAAAAAATTTTGTCCCTTTCTCCTCCTTGAGAGCCCTGGAGCCCTTCCTCCTTGAGGGTCCTGGACTCCTTATCAACCTACCAGAGGATTATCTCTCTCAGTATTGCCTCCCAGTGTTTGTTACAATGACCTAAACAGGAATGGGTGAAAGTAAGAGTCAAGTTGTTTTCAGTTCAGTTCAGTTGCTCAGTCGTGTCCGACTCTTTGCGACCCCATGAATCGCAGCATGCCAGGCCTCCCTGTCCATCACCAACTCCTGGAGTTCACTCAGACTCACTTCCATCGAGTCAGTGATGCCATCCAGCCATCTCATCCTCCGTCGTCCCCTTCTCCTGCTGCCCCCAATCCCTCCCAGCATCAGAGTCTTTTCCAATGAGTCAACTCTTTGCATGAGGTGGCCAAAGTACTGGAGTTTCAGCTTTAGCATCATTCCTTCCAAAGAAATCCCATGGCTGATCTCCTTCAGAATGGAGTGGTTGGATCTCCTTTCAGTCCAAGGGACTCTCAAGAGTCTTCTCCAACACCACAGTTCATATTAGGATCTACCAAAATTTAGTCAGTTTAATGAGTTTGGAAGCAAGTAGGAATAACCGGCTCCCAGGGGATGATGAAATGGCACTCTTGAGTCATTTCACACGCCCTGTTCAGAGGCAGGAAGTTCCCCACTGGCTGCAGCAGCTCGCAGACCTCATTCATCGACGGGCTCTTGCTGCCTTCCGCTGGCCATCCCTGTTGGCTTTGCATTCTGGCATCCATCCCTTCATGGTTACAGGATGTCCATTCCGACACCTACCATGACATCCTTGGCCCAGCATCCCAGGCAGGAAGGAAGAGAGGGGGCAGAAGGAGGCTCTCCTCCAACATCTTTGTGTTGAGAGAGATCTTCCCCTGACCTGCCCCCGACTTCCTATCAGTAGACTTCCCTCTGCCTCATTGGCCAGAGCTGGGTCACATGGTCACGGAAAGTCCCTCACAAAGAGGACAGGGCTGGGCACCCTGCTGCTCAGAGCTCACGGGGGCTCTGCCAGCCGGGAAGACGGGAGGTTGACTGGGGCAGGGCCTGTGTTTGCCGCTGAGACAGCGCCTCTCTCAGGCACGACTGGGCTCTGCTTCTGCTCTTTATCATTATGAAAGGAAAACTGCCCGACCCTGAGTCCAAGACCCACAGCGTGCTGTGCTCACAACTCCTGGGTGTTGTCCAACCAGCTCTGGCCCCACCTCACAGTGTGGGGTGCCTGGCATGCAGATCCCGCCCGCCACCCCTGGGGGCTGCTCAGACAAGCTGAGAGGTAAAGGCGTTTGACCTCTTTTCTCACACACCTTCTGGAAAACACTGTGGCCCTGAGCACTGGCCCGTAAAACTCTTTCCCTTTACTCCCATCCAGAGAAGGCAATGGCACCCCACTCCAGTACTCATGGATGGAGGAGCCTGGTAGGCTGCAGTCCATGGGGTGGCTAAGAGTCAGACACGACTGAGCGACTTCACTTTCACTTTTCACTTTCATGCATTGGAGAAGGAAATGGCAACCCACTCCACTGTTCTTGCCTGGAGAATCCCAGGGACAGGGGAGCCTGGTAGGCTGCCGTCTATGGGGTCACACAGAGTCAGACACGACTGAAGTGACTTAGCATAACATAGCATTACTCCCATCTCTGAGAGGCAGGTTTCCATTGCTTTCTAAACGAAACATAAACAGCAAGTAAGTACAGCTTCTGAATGTGAGGAGGGAATGTCCCTTGGGATTTATAATGACTTTCCTCCTGTTTTGTGTATGATATAGGAATTTGTTAGGGGGATTTCATTTAAAACAACAGTTTCAGCCTCCTAACTCATCTGCTCCTCATGAGTGGCAGAACTCATTACACGGCAGTTGTCAAGGGGCCTCTGGATTTCCTCAAGGCTTTCTCATAAGGCAAGTGCTTAAGACAAAATCCTCTAGCCCTTTGGTCCTAATCCTTGTCTTCTTTGCCCGGTGATTAACCAGAAGGTGCGGCATCTGCTGACACCCACAAGAACTGAGTTGGCAAAGTGAAAACCTTTCTGTGCTCTGACGAGTTGCAGCAGCTGAGCTTTAGGAGGCCTGCAGAGCTCAAAGTTAAGCTTCTGAATGATAAGTTTGCTGTTCGCGTCCCAGGTTACATTGCTCTTTCCAGAGTGAATTCTAGACACTTATGGTCACTTTCCAAATTAAAAAGAACCAAGTATTTCTTGAATCTCTGTCATGTATCAAAGACATGGCTAGGTCCTCATCCCATGTGTTTTGGGGAAGCTAAGCTTGGATGACCTTGATGAGCCATCCATGAATCAGAAAATTGCAAAACATCATCTTCACTGCCTATTATGTCAGCGCAGACTCAGACGGAGTTGGATATGTACTCTCTGGTTTCTGGGAAGGCAGAGCTATTTCAAAAACAATTCCAGGAAAGTAAACGAACAGGCTTCTTAAGTACACTTGCCAAGTGGGACACAAAATAGACTTACATTTGTAAATAATTATTTTTTTTTCCAAAATTGCCACAGCAACAGGCCCAGCACCCAGTGACCCTCCAAATACCTATGTGTGATGTAAAAATTCACCTACATTCAAATAATTCCCAGGTGTTTCTCCAGCCTCGACTCCTCCCTTGAACCTCAGATTCATTCATTCAGGCACCTTCAATCTTTCCTACAGTTCAAGTGATCTCGCTAAAATGCTTCCCTTGATGGAATCCCCTCTATGGCTCCCCCATTATTTTCAGAGTAATACTATGGACCCCCAGCATAGCGTGCCTACAACCTCCTTGCTAGCCTAGCCTTTAGCCTCTGGACTCACCAGCTGCCACTCATCCCACTGTCTCCAACATGTAGTCCCTAATACAACGCTCTTCCTTTTGTACCTGCTTTTGATATGCTGTTCTCTTTACCAAGCATGCCCTTTTCTAGGGAACCCTCCTACACTGTCAGCAGGAATGTAGGTTGGTGCAGCCCCCTCCTCAAAAATCTAAAAACTATAGGACGCTGATGAAAGAAATTGAAGAGGACACAAACAGATGGAAAGACATACCATGTTTTGGATGGGAAGAATGAACATTGTCAAAAATACCCAAAGCAATCTACAGATTCAATGCAGTAAAATTACCAACAGCATTTTTCACAGAACCAGAACAAAAACGTCTTAAAATTTGTCTGAAGACATAAAAGATCCCAAACAGAGAAAGCAATTTTGAGAAAGAAAAATGGAGCTGGAAGAATAAGATTCCCTGACTGAAAACTATCCTACATAGTTACAGTCATCAAAAGAGTATGTCACTGGCAGAAAAACGGACATATAGATCAATGGAATAGGACAGAAAGGCCAGAAATAAACCCACACGCCCATGGCGAGTTAATTTACAACAAAAGAGATAAGACTCTACAACGGAGGAAAGACAGTCTCTTCAATAAGTGGTGCTGGGAAAACTGGACAGCCACATGTGAAAAAAGGAAATTAGAACACTCTTCAACACCATACACAGAAATGAACTCAAAATGGATTAGAGCCCCAAATGTAAGACTGGACACTAAAACTATCAGAGGAAACCAGAGGCAGAACACCCTGACATAAATTGCAGCCGTATCTTCATTCCACCTCCCAGAGTAATGGAAATAAAAACAAAAATAAACAAATGAGACCTAATTAAACTCAAAAGTTTTTACACATCAAAGGAAACTATAAACAAAACCAAAAAACAACCCACAGATTGGGAGAATATGTTTGCAAATGATGTGACCGACAAGGGATGTTTCCAAAATTTACAAACAGCTCGTGTGGTGTAATATAAAAATAAACAACCCACTCAAAAAATAGGCAGAGGACCTAAATAGACATTTCTCCAAATAAGACATATGGATGGCTAATAGGCATATGAAAAGATGTTCAACATCATTAATTATAGAAAGTAAAGAAAGCAAAGTCACTCAGTCGTGTCCAACTCTTTGCAACCCCATGGACTGTAGCCTACCAGGATCCTCCATCCGTGGGATTTTCCAGGCAAGAGTACTGGAGTGGGTTGCCATTTCCTTCTCCAGGGGATCTCCCCAACCCAGGGATTGAACCCAGGTCTCCCGCATTGTAGGCAGACGCTTTACTGTCTGAGCCACCAGGGAAGCTCATTAATTACAAGAGAAATGCAAATAAAAACTACATTGGGATATCACCTCACACCAGTCAGAATGGTCATCATCAAAAAATTTATAAACAATAAATGCTGGAGAGGGTGTAGAGAGAAGGAAACCCTCCCACACTGCTGGTGGGAATACAAATTGGTGTGGCCACTGTGGAGAACAGTATGGAAGTTCCTTAAAACACTAAAAATAGAGCTGCCATCTGATGCTGCATCCCGCTCCTGGGCGTACACCCAGAGAGAAACAAGATCGGAAAGGACACGGGCAGCCTAGTGTTCACTGCAGCACCACGAACAATGGCCAAGACACGGGAGCAACCTACCCTCCATCAACAGATGAGTGCACAGAGAAGACACGCGCACGCAGACCACAATGGGATATTACTCAGCCACAAAAGAGAATGAATAAAATATGAGCTATTTGCAGCAACATGGGTGGACCCAGATATTGTCATACTGAGTGAAGTAAGTCAGAGAAAGACAAATGTCATATGGATACTGCTTACATACTGAATCTAAAAAATAATGATACAAATGAACTTATTTGCCAAACAGAAATAGACTCACAGTCTTAGAGAACAAACTTATTATTTGTTCCCTACTGGGGGAAGGGGAGGGGGAGGAGAATTAGGGAATTTGGGATTAGCAGAATGAATAACATCAAGGCCCTGCTGTAGAGCACAAGGAACTATATTTGATATCCTGTGATAAACCATGATGGAAAAGAACGTATACATATGTATAACTGAATCACTTTTCTGTACGATAGAAATTACAACATTGTAAATCAACTATACTTTAATAAAATAATTTTTAAAAAAGAGTCCCCTTTTCTCCTCCTTTCAGCTTGTTCTTACCACACTTGACAGTTCATGTAGCATCTCCCCAGAGTCCTCCCCCAGCCCCAGGGCTGGGCTAAGCACCCCTCTTCTGGGGAGCTGGGTATGTGGCTCTGCCTGAACATGGACCGCTCTGTACTGAAAGGATCAAACACATGTCTCCTCCACTAGTCTAGAGTTTTGCCCATATTTTTACCTAGAGTCCCTAGCTCAGTATCTGACTCTTGTTAGACACGTAACACACACTTGTTGAATTTTAAGGGAAGTGATAACAACGTGTTGGCGTGTGTACCTTGAGTCAAGTAGAGTGAATGCAAAAAAAAAAAAAGTTACAGAACTTCAATTTAAGAGCTCTTATTTGAGGTCAAATTTAAGAAGACTTTGGGAACTTCCCTGGTGGGCCTGTGGTTAAGACTCCACACTTTAACTGCAGGGGGCATAGGTTCAACCCCTGATCTGAGAAATCCCACATGCTGTGCAGTGTGGCCAAAAATATATGTATATATTAAGAAGATGTTGTCCTGATTACTTTTTAGTCTTCCAGACTCTAGATTAGGAGGCAAAAATTCTAAATAAGCTAAAACAATTTTTTTAAAAAGAATTCACAAGTCTAGTTCTTTGGAATCAAACTTTGCCAAAGGAGTATCATCTTTAAAAAATAAAAAATGCATAAAGGCACACGAATCAGGCAAGTCAGTGTGCTGACTATAGAAGCAGACTGTGTGAAATTCATTCCTTTAAATAAGGACACCAAGGAGAAACGCTTCAAAGCCTGGAAATGATGAGCCGGAAGGTAACAGTGCAAAGGACGAGAAGTAAGCCCTCCAACCTCACATGGAAGACCTGGCCTTCTACCCCGAGTCTGTGGGGTCCCAGAGCAAACCAAGGAGATGAAGATACACTGAGGACTCTGGTTAAACATGGAGCAGTGGATTCCCCGTGGAGGGAGGGTTCTTATACAGTAGCAGAATAAGCGTAGCGGCCATGCATACAGTTCCCAAACTCAAACGCCTCCCTCAGGGATAAGAGGGTGTAGGGGGCCTAATCCTGTGAGTGCAGGGTGCCTCCCCTGGGTGGAGTCTGAGTTTGCAAGGCTGGCACAGCGTAGAGGCATCAGAGGCCAAGTGGGCATCTACTTTTTGGTCTACACGAGTGACTTCTGAATCTTCTTCATTAACACGGGGAAGGTCTCTCTGAGCCTGGACTTCTGAACTCAGGATCTGGAAATACTGCTTCTCCCTGAGCCTCTCTGGTAACACAGAAGATTTGATGGGAGGGTCCTGTGTCCATTATTACCTCCAGGATATTCCCAGGGGCAGGAAATACTTCCTCCGGCCATCAGCTGCCCCACGCTGGATGTTTGGGACATCCTCTGCCCTCACTCACTCCACAGCCACTGGGCTTCTGTGCTAAGTTGATCCTGGGGATACGCTAGAGGCTTGTCATCCTCTAGGGTCCTTCTGGGAAGCCACAGATTCACTCCGTCCTCGACAGGCCCCTCACCCCTACCTGGGCTGGCCCAGCATTCTTTTGCTTTACCCCAGCTCCGTCCCACCTCAAGCTGGGCATGGCCAACCTCTGAGACAGTGGGGAGGGGCATGGTGAAAGTTTCCCTCTGGCTCCTCAAGGAAAGCTTCAGAATCTCTGATTCTGCCCCCAAGTCCCCTCAGAACCTAGATTTTCACTTGAATTTTTATTTTTTTCCCCAAGGTCAGCACTACCGACTAGATGGGCCTAGGCGTCTGTATTTTTAAAAGATCTCTCAGTGTTTCTGACAGGTAGCCAGAATCAGGATTCTCATGCCCTTGAGACATAGCCTTATCAAGTAACTGCCCTTCAACCATTGCCGACGCCAGAACAAAACTAAACTTTATATTCTTCATAGCTTAAAAAAAACTGCGTGCTGGATTACTTGGGATTCTTTGGTTTATAAGCAGAAGAAAACCTAACCCTAACTGGCAAAAGAGGAAAATAGTAGACTTGTGTAACTGGCAAATCTGTGACAGCTTCAGGTTAAGCTTGATCCAGGATTCAAAAAGATCACCAGATCCATTACCTGGTCTGATTTCCTGGTTCAGCTCTATTACCTGGTCCCCAGGATGGCTACTTGCTGGCTTTAGACACCCCCACTTGTGGCCGCAACAACTCTTGCTGCATAATAAATTATCCCTAAATCGATGGACTAAAACAGTTACTTTGTTATAACTTGCAGTTTCATGGATTATGAGTTTGGGCATAGCTCAACTAGGCAAGTCCTCTGCTTCATGTGGCAACAGCTGGTGCTGCTGGGTGGTATTCAGATAGTGGCTGGTCTAGTCTGGAGGGTCCAAAAGAGCTGCACTCACATACCCAGCCCCTTGGCCAGGGTGTCCAGCAGACTGCTCAGCTGGGCCCTCCCCTCTCCTGAGAGAGGTCCCTTTAGCAGGGCAGTCTGGTTTTTTACCCTGTGGCTCAGTGAACCAACACAGAAGCTGCCGGTCCTCTTAAAAGCCTGACCTGGAACTCATACACACCCCTTCCACCATTCTCCTTGCTCAGAGCAATCACAGATCAACCCACATTGAAGAGGAGGGCAAACAGACCCCATCCTTCAAAGGGAGGAGTAAAAAGAAAACCTGCGCTCATCAGTAAAGCACCATCCCAACAAGCCCAGTGGCGGAGCCGGAGTTCGTGTCCCAGATCTGCAGCAAGAGCTCTGAGGGTCACTCTGGTTAAACTGGCCAGGGGATGCACCTGCCCCTGGCGCACCCTCTGTGGCCAGAAGCTTGGGGATTGTGATTGGAGCTGGGAGTGGAGACACCCCCAGGCCACACTGCGGCTCGGAAACTCTGCAGGCAGGAGCTAGCATTGGGCAGGTCCTGGGGAGGCAGGCTAGCTTGGGGCAACCTAACAGCAGATGGGAATGAGGCTGTGGATGTGGGAGCCTTCTTTAAAGGGGAACACATGTACACCCATGGTGGATTCAAGTCAAGGTATGGCAAAACCAATACAATATTGTAAAGTAAAATAAACAGAAAAAAAAAAAAGTGACACGAGGAAACAGGAGTCAGCGAGTCAGGAGAATGGGGCAGAGAGGGAGGAAAAGCCAGTGGAAGGGTGTTGTGAGCAAAGGGCTTGGTTCTTCCTCCTCTGAGATGCCCACAGGAAGTGGGCGTTCCAGAAGCATCTACGGCAGGGTGGCAGCTGGGACCTTTTTCCACGAGAGCTTCTCTCTTCCTGGTTAACGTGGCCCCTGGGGGTGTCAGCTCTCTTTGGGCACCTTATAGGCTGTGAGGGCAGAGAGCTTCCAAGCTTCAGAGAAGGCCCCCGGGCAGGAAAGCATAGAGGACTGGGCTCAATCATCACGCAGTGCAAGATGAGTCTGAGCCTGTGTGACAAGGTGCCCTAGGGCTGAAACCCGGGCACGGCCGGAGATGCCACACTGGGCACCAAAACGTCTGCAGCAGGAGCCAATCCAATGCCCCCTTTGTCTGCCCTGGGGATGGGATGCAGAGTGCCAATGCCTGGCCCAGGGGCTCCTGGGAGCATCCCTACAGCTGACGAAGATCACCAGGAGCTCCCACGGGGCAGCAGGTCAGAACTGGCCTCTCCCCAGCCGGACACCACAACCAGGCCGTCGTACAAGTGGGGCTTACTGCAACCAGGGGGATCGCACCCCAGAGGCACCGTGGGGGTCCCAGCAGGAGGGCACAGAGGGGCTTGGGAAGCCAGAGTGGGGGCGGGGGGCCTTGGGAAAGGGTACCGGGGACCCGATCTTGCTCTGGGCTGGAGGCGGTCAGGAAACGGAGCCATGTTATGCCTGGGAATCTCGTATTTTTATACAAGGCGAGGGGGTCACTGAGCAGGGCTAAAGCCATCGCGGGTGGAGGGACCACTGCTCCTGTTCGCCAGAAGAGGGGCTCTCTGCTCATTCTGAGGTCCGCCCAGAGTTCTCGCTTTGTCCAAGCACATGCGGACGATAGTGTGACCTTGCTTCCGTCTTGCTCCGTCACAAGCCCAGAGCGGCCCTGTCTGATGTTGGTGTCCAGGAAACTGTGTGCTGAGAAGGAAGGGGGGCTTTGCAGACTGGTGGTGATGCCAGGCCCCGTGGGTTTCTTTTTTCAGGTCTCACATGACACAGGCTCTGTGACCCCGTAGGAGTGGCCGGTGCCCCCCCCATTAGCCCAGCTGTGTGACTCCAGATGGAATCAGCTCACAGAGAAGAAGAGCAGAGTACAGCACAGATGAAGAGCCTCTTCTGTCTTGCGAAGAGCTCTTTCCGAGCGTGGCCGCAGACATCTGAGCGGATTCTCTCCGCGTCCTCAGTGACTCGCGACCCGGGTGCTCACGGTTGAACCCAGCAATGAGGCCAACAGCAAGAGAACCAACAGAGCTCACCCACCTGCCTCCCGGCCCCCATCTCAGGGTAACAGAGCATGATGGTGACTGCTCAGACGACAGCCTGGGCCCCCAAATCCGCAAGCTAAACGGGGCCAGGCGGTCAGGAAGGAGAGTGACAGGCGCTCCGTGTGCTGTAGGCTTGGCTGCCCGCTGCAACTGGCCACAGGAGAGCTTAAAATGGGGTTCAGAGCCCGCAAACCAGTTTGGGAAGCAGAGCTCTTGCACAGGTTCTGTGTTGACCAGGGTCAGTGGTGGCCCGGGCTGGAGGACCACCAGGGGTCTTAATGGCGTTGGGCAAATCAAAGTTTGGAGGTGGTCGGCAGAGTCGGGGTCCACCGGGCAGAACGTGGCATGTGCCAGAGCAGGTGCAAGCTCGTGGTCCCCAAATCAGCCTCACTGCTGATGCTCAAACCGTGCAGATTCAAAGAAAGACCTTCTCAGAGGTTCTGAAAGCTCAACTGTTTCTTGGCAGGCCTCTGCTTAAATCACAGTCACGCACAGAGGCTGTGTTCTGGAGAGAAGCCAGAGACGACCCCATCTAGGCTGGGGTTAGGGAACTCACAAAACACTGCAACGTTCAGCGAGGCTCTGATGGAGACACGTCCTCCAGCTGCCCCTGTGTCAGCCCCGGTCAACGGACAGCGCCGCGTGGCTCTGTTTCCCTCGGCCTCGTGCTGAGGCTCTTCTCTGCCCCAGGGTCTTCTCTGAAGGCAGAGCGGTCCACAGAGCCAGGGAGCAAGCTTCTCTAAGAGTCAGCACTCCAGGGCAAGCTCCAGTCACTGAGGGGAGGACCCAGTGGAGGGGTCCCAGCCTCCATCTCTCAGAGGAGATTCTGAATGGAGGCATCTTGTACTCTTCTCAGAAGGGCCTGCGGAACCAAGCAGCAGCTGGGAAGGTGCCCTTGTACTCGCCTCTCCTTCCCCATCCTCACTTCCTCACTCACACGCCCCTGCTTCTGGGGTTCACCTCCCACGTCAACACCTGCACCTAATCCTTGCCTCAGGCTCCGCTCTCGGGGGACGCCGAGCCAAACCACAAGGAGCACAGCCTTTACGTGGAAGGACTGGCCCAGGCTGGCACAAGCGATGCCAAGTAGGCTAATCCTGCCCCCAGGGCTGGCCCTGCATCCCGACACAAGCAAGTTCTTATCCATTTCCTTCACGGGCTCCGCCTTTCTGGCAGAACCTTTAGGTGACAGGTGACAGAAATGCAAATGACACAACCTTAGTCCTTCAGAGGCCGGGGAGATTCATGGGAAAATGGCAAAGCATCCTGTGTAACTGAAGGAAGGATTGCTCAACCAGCCCTTCAGAAGGCGGCGGTGTGGCTGGGCCTCAGAGAACAAGCCATGATGCTGGCCTTTTCACACGGGGAGACAGAGGGCCCCAAGTCGCTCAGTCGTGTCCGGCTCTTTGCAACCCCATGGACTATAGACCTCCAGGCTCCTCTGTCCACGACAGGATTTTCCAGGCAAGAATAGTGGAGTGGGTTGCCGTTTCCTTCTCCAGGGGATCTTCCCAACACAGGGATCCAACCCGGGTCTCCTGCACTGCAGGCAGATTTGTTACTGTCTGAGCCACCAGGGAAGTCCCAACAGCTCAGGTCGCCCAAAAGAAGACAAGTGCGTATATAAATATTGTAACGTGAATGAGTGTCTGTAAGTTCCAGAAAGAATCTTTGTCATTGTTGCTTCACTGATTGACTCAAGGGCCTAAAACATATTTGCAATCGGTGTGTGGTTGAAAAATGCTAGTGAACATTGCTCAGTCGTGTCCAACTCTTTGCAACACCATGGACTATACAGTCCATGGAATTCTCCAGGCCAGAACACTGGAGAGGGTAGCCTTTCCCTTCTCCAGGGGATCTTCCCAACCCAGGGATCGAACCCAGGTCTCCCATATTGAGGGCGGATTCTTTACCAGCTGAGCCACCAGGGAAGCCTAAGAATTTGTACATAATTATTGAATGAATGAATGAAGATAATTATTGAACGAATGAATGAGTGAAGCATTAAATAGAAGGAGAGGACGGGAAAGAGAGGAGGTGGCATAAAGGAGGAAGGTTCGGGTGGGGTTAAGGAGTGACTTACCCAGCCTCCAGCCTTGGACAGCCGCTGTTCCCTCCAGGGTGTGGGGCCGGGAACGCTGCCCTGTCATTCCTCAGTCCAGAAGGGGGCTGTGTCTCTCCTCCACCCAGTCCGGCTCCATCCACCTCTCCTTACAGCCCTATAACCCTGCACTCAGGGCTCACTGGCCCGCGAGCCCGAGGCTGTCCTGAGGGAGATGTCCTGGGCCAGCATCACTGCCCCTCCTCTGGGGGAAACCTCACACCTGTTTCGAGAAGGATTTGAAGTTAGTTTTATGGAGCAACATTTTATCTTGCCTGTATAATCCTCTATAGTGGAGCCCAGCGGGGAATAGCAGGTTCTGAACACATAATTAACACTCTTCTACAGTTGCTACACCTTTTACCTTTATTTTTAGCTCTTCAGAATGTGGCTCGTCATACTGAAATGCATCTGAACAAGAGGAAATTTTGGGTGATTTAGGAACTGGGCGAGGTTGGGGCAGAGGGAGGCCATGTCTTTTATTCCAGTAATATACAGGGGTGTGTGTGTGTGTGTGTGTGTGTAGGTAACAGTGTAAGACACTCTGCTGCATTGCAGGGGCGTTGGGGACAAAGTCTGTATGACCCACAGCACAGAAGCAGGGGTTGATAAGCGTGAATAGAAGGAGTGAAAAGAGGAAAAGAAAAGGCAGGGATGAAACAACGTCCACTGCGCGCTTGACCCGTGCAAGGCACTTAGCGTGTGTCATCTTGTTTAACCTCACGGCCGCCCTGCGAGGTGATTTTCACGGTTCCGGGTTTGCAGGAGGCGAAACCGGCTCTCCCAAGGTCACCGTACAACAAAGGACGGTGTGGCTCAAGGTAGGAGCGGCCCAATCGCCGCTGCGCTGAGAGGGGAACCTGCGCCACCTGGTGGCCAGAATGGAACAGGCGGACGCCCAGGAAACGGGAACACTTACAGACAAGGACGGATGCTGAAGGGCTCGGAAGAACCGATGCTGAAGCTGAGACCCCAACACTGTGGCACCTGATGTAGAGAACTGACTCACTGGAAAAGACTCTGATGCTGGGAAAGACTGAGGGCAGGAGGAGAAGGGGACGACAGAGGATGAGATGGTTGGATGGCATCACCGACTCGAGGGACATGGGTTTGAGTAAACTCCGGGAGTTGATGATAGACAGGGAGGCCTGGCGTGCTGCAGTCCATGGGGTCGCAAAGAGCTGGACACGACTGGACTGAACTGAACTGAACTGGTGAGAACTTGTACAGTGCACAGGGCTTATCAACAACGTCAGGCTTATTATCCCATCTGATTTTCTCAACCCAGGGAGGTGGTTAATTATCCTCATTTTATTGACACAGAAACAGACTATGTTGATAACTCTCATAAACCTGATGTGAGGAAGCTGAGGCTTGAACCTAGGTATTTAATATCACATGTCTCATCTTTTCACCCTGTAAGAATGTATAGCTAAGATATTCTAAGGGAAGCAAAAAGAGAAAGGTCATAGAAGAAGAGGAAGTTGGGAGAGGTGTTTCATGTTTCTTTAGTATACATTCTGGCAAATTCTGGAACAAAGTCTCCCCATAGACCTTCCTGTGATGATGAAAATGCCCTTTTATTGGAATGCCCAATATGCCACGAGCCACAGAAGCATGTGCACATGAGTACTTGAAATATGGTAGTATGGCTGAGGAACTGACTTCTTAATTTTATTTCATCTCAGCTTCAATGTAGATTTTAAAAGCCTCATGTGGCGAGTTTCTACCGTGTTGGACAGGGCGGGTCTGGAATGCAAAGGCTGTGCTAAGTGTGTCTTGAGATGCTAAGGCCAGTAACTCAGTTCAGTTCAGTCGCTCAGTCGTGTCCGACTCTTTGCGACCCCATGGATGGCAGCACACCAGGCCTCCCTGTCCATCACCAACTCCCAGAACTTACTCAAACTCATGTCCATTGCATTGGTGATGCCATCCAACCATCTCATCCTCTGTCATCCCCTTCTCCTTTCCCAGAATCAGGGTCTTTCCCAATGAGTCGGTTCTTTGCATCAGGTGGTCAGGACCTAGTGGGCCACATTTGCCACAGACCTGGGCTGAAGGGCCTGCAGGTGGCATTCGCATGCGGTAGCCTGCTCATTTGGACAGAGGACGCGGGCCAGGGAGGTTTTGGTGCACCTAAGACAATGGCAGCCCACTCCAGCACTCTTGCCTGGAAAATCCCATGGACGGAGGAGCGTGGTAGGCTGCAGTCCATGGGGTCGCGAAGAGTTGGACACAACTGAGCGACTTCACTTTCACTTTTCACTTTCATGCATTGGAGAAGGAAATGGCAACCCACTCCAGTGTTCTTGCCTGGAGAATCCCAGGGACGGGGGAGCCTGGTGGGCTGCCGTCTATGGGGTCGCACAGAGTCAGACATGACTGGAGCGACTTAGCAGCAGCAGCAGCAGTCCTTCGCCAGCGGGTGGGGCCTGGGCTGCCCACACCCATATCCTGTGGGGCTTTGGCTTCTCCCACAGGCCCTGATGACTGTCACTCAGGGTCACTCTTGACAGGCTGTCCCCTCCCCTGCTCTCTGTGTGTGCCCCCTCCCAGCCCAGGGCACGGCAGTCACCTCCAGATGGCCCCTTCAGGCTGCCAGGACAACTTCATCGGAGTCTGAAAATAGTCACCTCATCAAAGTCACAGCAGAACAGAGCTGACGGATCTCAGAAATCTTTCAACCCCCCTCCCGCGTTACAGCAGAGAGACTGAGGCCAGGACAGGTGACCAACACCGTCCTTGGATGCTTTGCCCAGGGCCCTGTCCCCGGGAGCCCACAGACGGGGAAGAACACGTGTGCGAGCTGGAAGAACAGAAGCCATCTGGCTGAGATCAGGGCCCTTCTGCCTCATTATGTCCATACGGTGCTTAATTCCTCAGCATTTCTGAGGAGGAAGGGGTGTGTTCAGCAAAGAGAACAAAGCTTCCAATCATTTATAGTAACTGCCAACACATATTTGTCACATTGGTGAAAAGCATTTCCATTCTGTTCTTAAACTTTCTCTGTAATATAATTATTTTTTTTAAATCCCCCCTTGGCACAAAGATTTGGCCCAACTCATAAACAAAAGTGCTTACAGCATCTTTATTGATTGAGTGACATTGCTTATCCAATTTGGTGGCTGAGTAACTACTAATAACCTTAACATTTTACAAGCAGAAAGTCCTTTTTCGTGTCTAACTTTACAGATTTTTTTCTCTAGACCTCAGCATGGTATGACGAGTGCTTTGCCAAGCCAGATGGACAAGTCATAAGTAGGCCGTATTTTGCCAGGAATATATAAATAATATCTGGCAGGTTCTGTTCAAGGTCCAAGTTCAAGGTTTCAGACCATATCAGACTTGACATGTGAGCTTCTCACCCGATTTTAAACAGCCTGCATAAGAAACTATTGGGCGCCACTGAAATGTATCAGGGAATCCATTGCAATAAAAACACTCAAAATGGGTCATCCCAAATTCCAGCAACCAGGAAACGACACATCAGTAAGATTCCCAGGGGTATTACATTTCACTTTTAATGACATTATGTGACCATATATCCCATTTCTCTCTATAATTAGGGCTCATGTATACCTACCTTCATGTGACTATATAGAGCAGACTTTGAAAATATTAACCTAGATTGATGCTTTTGAACTGTGGTGCTGGAGAAGACTCTTGAGAGTCCCTTGGACAGCAAGGAGATCCAACCAGTCCATCCTAAAGGAAATCAGTCCTGAACATTCATTGGAAGGACTGATGCTGAAGCTGAAACTCCAATACTTTAGCCACCTGACTCGAAGAGCTGACTCATTTGAAAAGATCCTGATGCTGGGAATGATTGAGGGCAGGAGGAGAAGGGGACGACAGAGGATGAGATGGTTGGATGGCATCACTGACTCAATGGGCATGAGTTTGAGTAAACTCTGGGAGTTGGTGATGGACAGGGAGGCCTGGCATGCTGCAGTCCATGGGGTCGCAAAGAGTCAGACACAACTGAGTGACTGAACTGATTATTTAATACTAGGGTGAAGTTGATTTAAATTTGAATACAGAAATCACAGCCAAAGCCTTGCTCATCTCACAACACAAGTGTAGCAAAAATTAATTCTATGGGACTTGATATGGGCCAGACTGATGTCTGGCCAGCAAAAGAGGCTGACGACCTAGTATTTCAGTTAATACGGGGATGATGAAATCAACATCACAGTGTAATCTAAATGACATCATGTTAGGATCAGTTTACCTGTTTAACAACAAATTAAGTGTCCCACCCCTGCCATGGGACTCTGGGACTACATTTCCCAGAACTCCCTTCTCTGTATGGTCCTGGGTGAACATTGACCTCCTGGCAGTCCAGTGGTTAGGACTGACCTCTCCTATGGCTGGGACCTGGGTTCAATCCCTGGCTGGGGAACTAAGTTTCCACCAGTCACATGGCCAAGAAAAGGTAGCAAGAAGGAAAACGGCAGACGTATTTTTATGCTCGGAAGTTTGGAGCAGGGCCCCTGCAACAGTGAGTGCCCACACACACTGTCGCCCGTCTACCAGCCTGCCTTGTTCTGGGCTAACTACACAGCTCCCCGGGGAATGGCGCCTGTCTCCCTCGAAAATCACCCACGGTGTCCAGGTTGGCGGAGGGGAGACAGTTACACCTCCGGTTTGTATTTTCTCTCCTTCACACCAAGCTTTTTTCTCCTCACCCACGTGTTGGGCTGACCTGTACGTGGCTTTCGTCTCAACACCAGGCGCAAGATGACAGGCTTGATGCCTCCTTCTCACTCCTGCAGTCACGTGAAGCCTGCCTGATCCTCTAACAAACCCCTCATTCTCTACCACTCATGGCTCTCCCGCTTCTCCGGATCGAACCCTGACACGTCATGGCTGGGTTCCTTGTGGTCTTAACCTTGGAATTCAGGCAAGTTTCTCAAACCGTAGTCCTGGGTCATTTCTGATGCGGCAAGAAATACGTACAATTAAACTACTGTTTACTGAGCCCTTACTTTGTGCAAACACTGCGCTCCCTGCTTTATGAGTATCAGCTCACTTAATCTCATTACACGGTTCACAGCCCCCTTCCACGCTGGTTGACTCATCATCACCGTTTGGTGGTTCAGAGAGTCTTGCTGCGTCCAGTAATAGCCCAGGCTTTGGCATTTGGGACTGTAGACTGGGACCCACTGCTTTCTGGGGTGACCCTGGGTGCCCTGTCCCACTTTCATGGACACAGCCTGGAACACAGGAAGTGCCTAATAAGAGTGTTTCCCCTCTTCCACACCCTCAGTCTTGGTTTTAATCACTACCCAAACGGACTAACTTCGGCCCTATCCAAGAACAAAGAGTGAAGTCTGGCCTCAAATCTCTGCCTGGGGACTGGGTCCTGCTTGCCTGTCGCGGTCCCAAGTGTTGACCCCCTGAAGCGGTGTCTGGGCTCAGGGCCGCTAAATAGGATACCCCACCCCTACTAGACATTCACCCCATTTGGGAGTCGCTTTGTCTGGAACCCCTTCCCCATCAAATACCCTTCATTTGCCAGACCGAGGTGGCTGCCTTCCTTGGACGTCTCCCTCCTGCATTTTAAGCATGTTGTGAGCTAGGGGACAGTATTTTTAACTGTGATTTCTTTTTCATGTGTCCTTTGTTTTATACCCTTAAAGAGGAATAATTTGAAAAATTGTTTCCCAGTCAAATATATAATCATGAACAATTTGCTCTGTAGGAAGAAGGGAATGGCAGGCACCCTCAGATGGATTCAACGACTCCTAATTACTTACACCTGCAGAAGCTGCACTTCTGTAGGGTGTGCAATCAGCTGCCCAAGTGTGTGCTAGGAAAACGTGATTGTTTAAGCCTGGGGCACAGCTCAGAGCCCGCCCAGACTGAGGCTCTCCTACCGGGGTCATTAGCCCAGCGTGGGCCCTGCAGGCATTTGTTAAGGCGTATTGCATGCCTGGACATAAAAGCAGGTGGCCGAGCGAGCCTACATGCCTGTTCCACATGCAAACAAGTTGTGACCATTGAAAAAAACAGAATCCTTCTTACTTTGTGATTGTGAATTCTCTTTTCCAGCTGAGTCTGGTGGTTCACAGAGTGGCTGGCACGTTAGAATCACCAGGGAGACTCTACAAACCCTGATAATTGTACCTAGACCAAGTAAATCAGCCTCTCTTGAGCCACAGTTTTATCTTCTTTTTTAATTGGAGGAAAATTGCTTTATAATGTTATGTTGGTTTCTGTTGTACACCAAAGAGAATCAGTCATAATTATATATATTCATATCCCCTCCCCACATCCCACCCCTCTGGGTCATCACATGCTGGGCTCCCTGTGTTATATACCAACTTTCAACAGCTACTGTGAAATGGAATATTTCCTGCCGTATAAGTAAACAAGGATGTCACATCATTGTGATTTCAGGCCTCCAAACATAAATTTCTGAGTCCAAGGGGCACCCAAAAGGGAGAACAATGCCTGCGATCCAGCAGCTGTCAGCTGCCGCCACTCCCTGCGGTAAGTGAGGACCTACCTAGGATGGGAAAAATAAAAACGCAGGATGCTGGCCCTAGACAGCTGAGACGCGTATGAAAGGAGTGACATCAGTGAGATCACTGAATCACTGAGATCACTGCTTGCATCTTCCCATACCTAGACGAGCGCTAAATTCCTTATTTCAGGGATCTGGTTTTCCTTAATTAACAGTAATCTCTAATGTCCAGAATACCTGCCCCCTTTGCTGCCAAACCTAGATATAAACTGCCTCCTCCGCCTGCCTCCTCAGTTCTCTCAGTGTAACTTGCGATGCTGTCTCCCAGGCTTGAAGTCCTAAGAATGACCACCAAATAAAACATAACTCTCAACTTCTGGGTTGTAACTCCTTTTTAAGTCAACACCATCTATTTTACACACGATAGTGGATATATGTCAACACTGCTTTCTCAGTTCATCCTACCCTCTCCTCCCCACCCCAACTTGTCCACAGCAGGGCCGAGTAATACTTCTTTGTAAATACGTACCACATCTTCTTTATCCATCCATCTGCTGATGGACATCTAGTTGCTTCCATGTCCTGGCTATTGTAAATAGTGTTGCAATGAACACTGGGGTGAATGTGTCTTTTAGAATTGTGGTTTTCTCCAGATATATGCCTAGTAGTGGGATTGCGGGGTCATGTGGTATATTTATTCCTAGTTTTTAAAGGAATCTGCACACTGTTCTCCATAATGGCTCCATCTGTTTACATTCCTACCAACAAAGCAAGAGGGTTCTCTTTTCCCCACATCCTCTCCAGCATTTATTGTTTATAGATTTTTTTGATGATGGCCATTCTAAATGGTGTGAAGAGAGGCCTTATTGTAGTTCTGATTTGCATTTCTCTAATAATGAGAGTCCCTTAGACTGCAAGGAGATCCAACCAGTCCATTCTAAAGGAGATCAGTCCTGGGTGTTCATTGGAAGGACTGATGCCAAAGCTGAAACTCCAATACTTTGGCCACCTCATGCAAAGAGTTGACTCATTGGAAAAGACTCTGATGCTGGGAGGGATTGGGGGCAGGAGGAGAAGGGGACGACAGAGGATGAGATGGCTGGATGACATCACTGACTCGATGGACGTGAGTCTGAGTGAACTCCGGGAGTTGGTGATGGACAGGGAGGCCTGGCATGCTGCGATTCACGGGGTCGCAAAGAGTCGGATATGACTGAGCGACTGAACTGAGCTGAATAATTAGAGATGTTGAGCATCGTTTCGTGTGTTTATTAGCCATCTGTATGTCTTCTTTGGAGAAATGTCTGTTTAAGTCTTCTGCCCATTTTTTGATTGGGTTGTTTTTCTGATATTGAGCTGTATGAGCTGCTTATATATTTTGAAGATTAACCCCTTGTCAGTTGTTTCATTTGCGTCTTTTCATCTTGTTTATAGTTTTCTGTGCAAAAGTGTTTTATTAGGTCCCATTTATTGTTTTTATTCCCATTAATCTAGGAGGTGGGTCAGAATCTTGCTGTGATTTATGTCAGAGTATACTGCCTATGTTTTTCTCTAAGAAATTTATAGTTTCTGGCCTTAAATTTAAGCCTTTAATCCACTTTGAATTTACTTCTATGTATGGTGTTAGGACGGAGAAGGCAATGGCACCCCACTCCAGTACTCTTGCCTGGAAAATCCCATGGACAGAGGAGCCTGGTAGGCTGCAGTCCATGGGTCGCTAAGAGTCGGATATGACTGAGTGACTTCACTTTTACTTTTCACTTTCATGCATTGGAGAAGGAAATGGCAACCCACTCCAGTGTTCTTGCCTGGAGAATCCCAGGGACAGAGGAGCCTGGTGGGCTGCCGTCTCTGGGGTCGCACAGCGTCGGACACGACTGAAGTGACTTAGCATAGCATATGGTGTTAGGAAGTGTTCTAATTTCATTCTTTGACACATAGCTGTCCAGTCTTCCCAGCAGCACTTATTGAAGAGGCTGTCTTCAAAGACTCAAATTGTCTAAATGACTATACTACCCAAAGCAATCTACAGATTGAAAGCAATTCCTATCAAATTACCAATGGCATTTTTCACAGAACTAAAACAAAAAAAATTCACAAAATGTATGGAAACAGTTCAGTTCAGTTGCTCTGTCATCTCCAATTCTTTGTCACCCCATGGACTGCAGCACGCCAGGCTTCTCTGTCCATCACCAACTTCTGGAGCTTGCTCAAACTTATGTGCATCGAGTTGGCGATGCTATCCAACCATCTCATCCTCTGCTGTCTCCTTCTCCTCCTGCCTTCAATCTTTCCCAGCATCAGGGTCTTTTCCAATGTGTCAGTTCTTCACATCAGGTGGCCCAAGTATTTGAGCTTCAGCTTCAGCATCAGTCCTTCCAATGAATGCTCAAGGTTGATTTCCTTTAGGATTGACTGGATGGATCTCCTTGCAGTCCAAGGGACTCTCAAGTCTTCTCCAACACCATAGTTCAAAAGCATCATTCTTTGGTGCTCAGCCTTCAACTCTCACATCCATACAGGACTACTGGAAAAACCATAGCCTTGACTAGATGCACCTTTGTCGGTAAAGTAATGTCTCTGCTTTTTAATATGCTGTCTAGGTTTGTCATAGTTTTTCTTCCAAGGAGCAAGTGTCTTGTAATTTCATGGCTGCAGTCACCATCTGCAGTGATTTTGGAGCCCCCCCCCCCCAAAATAAAACCTGTCACTGTTTCCATTGTTTCCCCATCTATTTGCTGTGAAGTGATGGGACTGGATGCTATGATCTTAAGTTTTTTGAATGTTGAGTTTTAAGCCAACTTTTTCACTCTCCTCTTATTTTCATCAAGAGCCTCTTTAGGTCCTCTTTGCTTTCTGCCATAAGGGTGGGGTTACCTGCATATCTGAGGTTATTGATATTTCTCCTGGCAATCTTGATTTCAGCTTGTGCTTCTTCCAGCCCAGCATTTCACATGATATACTCTGCATATAAGTTAAATAAGTAGGGTGACAATATACTTGAGGTACTCCTTTCCCAATTTAGAATCAGTCTGTTGTTCTATGTCCAGTTCTGTTGCTTCTTGACCTGCATACAGATTTCTCAGGGAAACACTAAAGACCCCGAATAGCCAGAGCAATCTTGAGAAAGAAAAATGGAGCTGGAAGAATCAACCTCCCTGACTTCAGACTATACCACAAAGCGACAGTCATCAAAACAGTGTGGTACTGGCACAGCAACAGAAGCATAGACCAATGGGGCAGCAGTTTCAAAAGCTCCTCAGGGGATTCCAGTGAGCTGCTGGGTTTGAACACCAGTGCTCAACAAGTGGTTCTCAAGCTTCAGCTGCATCAGAACCGCAGTGAGGGCTTGTCAAAACCCACGCCAGAGATCAGTAAATGTGGAGGGTGTTCAATATTTTGCATGTTTCATATAATGTTGTCAGTGCTCAAAACAATGAATTCCTTTTGCATCAGAATAGGTAAGCTTTTTGTTTTTGCATATACAACAGGCAGTACTGAATGTTGTCGTCATTAGCTAATGTAGTCATTTTTATGAGACTGTTTCATTCTCATCCTTCAGGTCTCAGAAAAGGTACCAGACTGAGATGCCTTCAGTCTGCCCTTGAGAAAGGCAGTTGTATCCCATCACCTGGGCCCTAAACACAGCCTGTTCTCTTATTTCCTCTTGTTGCAGGTAAGCTCCATGATGACAGAAACCTACCTGCCTTCTTCATAGTGGCAAGCATTCCACAGACCCCTGCTGAATGTGGGTCTGTTGCCCCCACAGAGCAACCCTGGGGAAAAGGCACCATTATGGCCTGTATTTCACAGACCAGGGCATAGAGATACACAAAGACTAAGAAACCTGTCCAAGATCACAGTGGAGAAACTGAGATTCAACCCGTGTCCTGACCAGAGCTGGGCTCTTAAACCACTATAAGAATTACCATGTCTTAAGCAGCAACCTTCCTTCCCAGCAAGAAACTGAATCACTCACCTAAGAATGTCAACTATATCTGCCTTACTGCCACTTAATCCAAAGCTTATTTTTTCCCAAATAACTATTAAAAATCCAGAACCAATACCCATGTGGCCAACCTGTAGTAACAGTGGCAATTTCTTTCCAATTTAAAAACTGTACTGTCCACAACAGAAACCTACCTCCAAAGTCCCAAAGCAGGTTAAAGATTTTCCATCTCATATATAATCACATTACAATATTTAAGTACATAATGCTGGTATTTAGGGGAGGAAAAATCACATGAAAACAAATGGATGTGAATAATCTGACTTTATTCAGCATGCTAATAGTTTAAACTGGTAATAAATTAGTATATACAGCTATCAAAAATGTTGGGGGCTTTCCAAGAAAAGGGTTTCTGAATGTGTACACTGAATTATCTGCAGAATCCTCTGATGTGGAGTTACTGAAGGATGAAGTGTCTTTCTCTGTAAGTCATCTTAGTGTTTAGATTAGAAAGGTTTCGATTACCATTCCAGCTCCTGCACACTACAAAGCCTGAAATTACAGTACTGAATTTAGAAATCCCCTGATTCAGTCTCCTGATTTTAACCGATGAGGAACCCACTAGTCTTGCCAAAGATTATAAAGCTAGCAGGTCACAGAGCTGGATTACAAATCAGTCCTCAGAGGGGCTCTGAAACGTCTGTGAAGCTAAGCAAGGGACACCACAGAACCCTAGTCATATCTGCAAGACCCTGGTTTTACCTTCTGCTTAACATAGGATTAAATCCTGATGTGTTCTTTGTGGTTAACAGATGTAGTGACTCAGTTGCTTTTGGGAATGAAATCATGCCTGTGATCACATTCCTGAATATCACTCATCACCAGTGCCACTGGCTTGTCTCCTGGGACGTTTGGACTTGGGCACCTTTTCTTCCTGCTCTTACGCTCACAGCAGAGGTGACATTAAAGATGTCTGTTCTTATTTGAAATTCATCATTGGTTATCAGTATCTACCAAACCATCAGATCTGAGTGTGGGACAGTCTTTTTCTCTTTGTAATTCATCCCCACCAGTTAGCACACACCCTGCTCTGTTCACTTGAGCCACCACTGGTTTCAAAGCAACTGTGGATGACTTCTGGGGTGTCAGTGTCCCCGACAGTGGTTTCTCAACACATCAAGAACACACCGTACACTCCGTATAATGTACCAAGCAGTTTTGGCATACAATTTTTGGTGATTTACCTCTCAGTCTAAAGGCTTCATATAGCTATGCCATTGGCAGGAGAAAAAAGGCCACTGGCCTATTTTAATTTAAACCCCCAATGAGTGTACAAAACACTTACCAGTTAGTAATAAAATGCTCACATTCTGGCAAGCTATTTTTCTCGTTACTTGCAGGAGCCAATTCCACAACAACCCACCAGACATCAGTTAATTTTATGTACACACAACAAAGGTGTGTACCTAAAGGGAAATTTGGAATTTCCATGCAAGTGATTCTATTTCTTGCTACTCTCGTGGCTGTGGCAAAGGAAGACCAATGGCCTATCTTTGTATTTTTCTTTTTCTCCAGGGTAACAATTCTCTGCAAGAGTGAATGTATGTGTGGCCACAGCTTATAAAGGCTTACTATATATGCCCTTGGGCTTTCCTGGTGGCTCAGTCAGTAAAGAATCTGCCTGCAATACGGGAGACCTGGGTTCGATCTCTAGGTTGGGAAGATCCCCTGGAGAAGGGAATGGTAACCCACTCCAGTATTCTTGCCTAGAGAATCCCCATGGATAGAGGAGTCTGGCAGGCTGCAGCCCATGGGGTCAGAAAGAGCCAGACACGACTGAGCAAATAAGCGCAGCACATATCTGCACTCAGGAGCATATTTAATTAGAACAGGCGTCTCATTTTCAAGTTCATCCTTAGTAAATACAAGGGCTGTTATCAAAGCTTTACCTTTTAGGACTAGTGACTGATTTGGTGGTAGTGCTGAAAGCACAGCCGCCAGCCACCAAGACTTGACGTTAACCGTCTAGAGTAAAATCTCATTAGCCTTATCGAAAAACAAACACACACACGAGCCCAGATACAAAAATATTAGTTGCACTGATCTCGAAAAAGCACTCAAGCATTTAATTAAATAACTAAGTAGGCATAGTTTTCTCTTCTCGTTCTGTTACCAGTTTCACTTCCTTTGGCTGTTTTTTATCTTGTCCTGATTTTCAAGGAAAACGCAGAATATTGATAAGGAAAGTCCATATCCTTTGACTGTTTTGTTTTTTTGACTTTTCTTCTTAACTCACTAACTTTGTGAGTTCAGTATATTTTTTCTTTGCACCACCACCAGGACCCAGTATATGAAGCATAATGAAGTGGCATGTTTAGCAGAACACAGATCCCTGACGAAGGTCAGCGTGGTGAGGGAGTAGAAGGCGCAGTCCCAACAGACTAGAGGCAACTGACTTCCTTCAGTTTACAACAGCAAAGAGCTGACGTCAAACTGCATAGAAAGGGCTGATTTAAAAAATCTTCGTAAGTGATTAAAATAAAAATCTTTTTAAGTTAAAGAAACCTATTGCTTTGAGGTAGATGATGCTGTTGTCAGATAATGAAGTAATAGTGTAAAGATATAAAAATAAAACTGAGGGAGAAAAGCATTGATTTGAAATTATCTTCTTTTATGTTTGGATGGAAACACTTCCAATTCAAGGTTTTGAGCACAAGATCCAGGCATGTCATGTGGTGGACTTGCTTCTTCAATTGGAGATGAACTTGGCATCCGATGGAAAGAATCCAGACTCTCATGAACAGCAAACCACAAAAGGACTGTCCCTGTAAAGAAGCCAGTGACTCCGCATTAGACTTTTCCAGCTTGCCTCATTCCCCAAGTTCAGGTATTAGAACCTAAAAATCTTCTTCAGCATTTAACTAGTTCTTTGTTGGTGGAAGGGGCTGGGACTGTCTCTCCGCACGTGAACTGATCCTAAGACAGAACAAGAAATTATATTATTCACTGAGTGTCTGTGTCACAGATGCATCAATAGTAAGATTTCATTTTGTTACACAGTCAGTCTTGCTCTGTTAAGTTTTTCCTTTGCTCTATGACTTCATCCTTGGTTAAAATTAGCACCAGAAATATAATCTTGAATAATCTTGCCCAGTTTTTAGACCCAAATTCATATTTAATGCACCATATTATTATCTTACGTGGCTCTAGTGGTAAAGAACCCAGCTGCCAATGCAGGAGAGGTAAGAGACGTGGATTTGATCCGTGGGTCTGGAAGACCCTCTGGAGGAGGACATGGCAATTCACTCCAGTATTCTTGCCTGGAGAATCCCATGGACAGAGGAGACTGGTAGGCTACAGTCCACACGGTCACACAGGAAGACACGACTAAAGTGACTTAGCATGCACACAGCTTACCTTATAAACAAACATGTCCATTTTCACTACAGAGCTCCCACTTCTCAGAAATCACATTTACGAAACACATGTTTTAAGGTTCTGTATTAATTACTACTTGCACTACTACTTCTCCAATATTTGGTCACTCAAATACCTGTTCTCTTCAAATTACTTGTTCCAACTAAAGTGGGTAGCTCTTTATGTTTCCCAACACAGATAATCTGTAAGTTAGCTACTTTGTAAATGAAGTTCAACCTCTGATGATTTATCCTGGCTTATGCCAGCCACCCCCAGAAACCTCTGCCTCCCAGGTTACCCCTCATTTCCTATAGTCTGATCCCTGTTAAGGATCAGCCTTATTCTGTCCCTGTCAATCTCTGACTCCTGCCCAGCACCTGGAACCCTTCCACCATGCTCTTTGGAACTTATGGTCCACCATCAACATGAGGCTCCATGTTCTCAACCTCTGAAAACAGCCTTCTTGCTCTAACACAGGGTTCTCAATGGGTGGTGGGAAGGAGGTGTTACTTTTATCTTTGGGGACATCTGGCAATGTGTAGAGACATTTTGGGTTGACATACTGAGGGGTGCCACTGGCACTGAATGGGTAGAGGCCAGGGATGCTACTCAGCAGCCTCAGTGCATGATCACCTGCCTTAAGACTGCAATCTCTCCTCATACCAGCACTCTTGCTCACCCTTGTCTTGTTCTGTTTTTTCAGAACACATTTAAATGCAAGAATAAACCAGTAAACGGCTAAAGTACAGTCTAAATTATAGCCTGTTTCTGTCAGGAGTCTGTCTTGTTCCCACCTTGCCTATAACCACTTTAGAATTTATTCTTAAGAATGTTAAGCACTGTTATGTGCCAATTATATCTCAACAACAACAACAAACACAACAAACTCAGAAAACAGAATGTTAAGTCTCTTAAGACTCCATTCAAAGTACTGACCAAAAGCTGGGGTTGAGGGGGCAGTCATAACATTTGTTTTCTATTGTCAACATCTTTGGATGAAAACAACAGGACATTAAAGACTAAAATGAAAATTGTAAAATTCCAACTATGGCACAGCTCAAACAAGATAATACAGAGTTCTGTATATAAGTCAGGTAAGAGATACTATAAAACTGTTCCTTTCAAAGTAAGTCCAGGAACTCTGAACAATTCTAATTACTTATTAAATAACGGAGGAATAAAGACTTTCAATTAATCTTTATGATCATTTTCCTCTGTTAAATAAGTAATCCTTCTCCAAAAAAAGTTAATAAATTGAGCTTTTAAAATTTTAAGTAACAATATAATACAAAATTTTAATTTGCAATTGCTTATGAATGGCTCTCGGAGAAGGCAATGGCAACCCAGTCCAGTACTCTTGCCTGGAAAATCCCATGGGCAGAGGAGCCTGGTAGGCTACAGTCCATGGGATCCTGAAGAGTCGGACACGACTGAGCAACTTCACTTTCACTTTTCACTTTCATGCACTGCAGAAGGAAATGGCAACCCACTCCAGTGTTCTTGCCTGGAGAATCCCAGGGACGGGGGAGCCTGGTGGGCTGCCGTCTATGGGGTTGCACAGAGTCGGACACGACTGAAGCGACTTAGCAGCAGCCGCAGGAGCATGAATGGTTCTTTAAAATTCATTTTAAAAATATAGCATTTTCCTAACACACCATTAGAAAACAATCTCCTGCACTTACATATCACAGGCAGACTACTCAAGGTTCTTGCAACCCTCTCCCCCCTCCCCCTGTTTTAAAACCTGACTCCTTACCTTGTCATAAATCACTTTTATAATGAGAGAGCAGCTAGGGCAGGTTGCCACGTCTTCCCCATTCTCCAAATCTTCCTATAAATAAAATTAAACACCGTATGGGTCAGCGCAGCCTTCCCTTGGTGATCTCCTCCTCCCCAACCCTCTTACTTCTGTGGGCAAGCTCCTTGGAGGCTGGCCTCCCCACAAGGCAGTTCAGTTCAGTCGTGTCTGACTCTCTGCGACGACATGGATCGCAGCACACCAGGCCTCCCTGTCCATCACCAACTCCCGGAGTTTACTCAAACTCATGTCCATCGAGTCGGTGATGCCATCCAACCATCTCATCCTCTGTTGTCCCCTTCTCCTCCCACCTTCAATCTTTCCCAGCATCAGAGTCTTTTCCAAGAAGTCAGTTCTTCACATCAGGTGGCCAAGGTATTGGAGTTTCATTGGAGTCCAAGGTATTAGACTATTCATAGTCCTTCCAATGAATATTCAGGACTGATCTCCTTTAGGATGGACTGGTTGGATCTCCTTGCAGTCCAAGGACTCTCAAGAATCTTCTCCAATACCTCAGTTCAAAAGCATCAATTCTTCGGCGCTCAGCTTTCTTTACAGTCCAACTCTCACATCCAAAAATGACCACTGGACAAACCCACAAGGCACGTGAGGACCAAAAGCACCTCCCGAGAGAAACGCCAGCCCCATTCTTCCCTGGAAGCGTCACTTGGGGAAAAAACACCCAGGAGGGTGAGTCATGGTTCAGTCGTCTAAAAACCCACCCCCACCTCGGAAGACAAAAACACACTCCTTCCTCCAAAACGCATCCTAGGGAGGGGAAGCTTGAGCGGCGGGGGTTGGCGAGAAGACTGGTACTCGCTGCCATCCACCCCCTCCCCGCTCTCCTCAGGCCTGACAGAAGACCGGAACCACAGACGGCGCAAAGTACCGACTCTGGGAGAATTCAGAAAGGGATGAAAAAAGGAAGCGGATAACTCTGAGCCGCGCGGCTCCGCGGCAGGAACTCGGCAGAGAGAACGCGCGCCCGCTCCGAGGAGCCTCCCGTTACCTTGGTGATGCAGAAGTTATCCCCACACGGACAGGGGTAGAAGTAGGTCTCCGAGTCCTCGTCGTATTGGAAGTCCTCTATCTCCACCTCATCGTGAAATACCGCCATCGTCACTGGAACCGGCACAGGTGTGTCAGCTTCGCCGTCCGACACAGGCCGGGGCCCCGGGCCAACTTGGCTGGCGCCCGCCCACACAGGGGTCTTTACAGAGCACCGGGCGCGGAACCCCGCTTCCGGCCCACGGAGGCCCGCTTCCGGCGCAGAGACAATGACGCAACTCCGGGAGTCAGGCCAAAGGGGGTGACCGGGCAGCGGTCACCATGGAGATGGCGGCTCTAGGGGGCGGAGACACGGGCGGATAGGGCTCGCGGCTCGGGGTCGATCGAGCGTCGCTCCGCCCATCGGGCGACAGCAACCAATGGCATGTGGGTTTCTCTCGCGCGGCTGTGCGTCACTTCGAGGACGCCGGAAGCTCTCCAGAGCCGGGGCGGAGCTTGGCGCTGCGCGAGCGGCTGGGTAGGCGCGGGGTGGCGGCGGTGTGGAGACTCCTCACTGAGGCGTAGTGTCCCGTGTCTCACGTCCGTGGGCCTCAGGCCTTAAGCAGACTCCGTAGGAGGCCCCGGTCGGCCTAGGTAGCGTCAGCCCGGCCCTTGGCGCCGCTGGCGGAAAGTGCTTTGCGGGGTGAGAGGCGGCGGCGGGAACTGCTCAGCCCCCTGGACCTTCCCGGTGAGGGACTGAAAGCTCCTCAGGGGTCTTGATTCACCGAGTGACTTTGAGCTCCGAGCGGCGCGTGGCTTGTGATCGGGCCGCGCTCGGCTGTCCAGGTACAGCCCGGCCTCTCCCTCAGTCCAGCTTCTCTTCAGAGGCCCGTGAGGTGTGTGGTCGAAAGGACCAAGCGAGGTCTGTTACGCGGGGTTGACGCTCAGTGTCATTCTTCCACCAGTGCTGGGAATCTAGGTGTCATTCATTCCGTGTTAGTAGTTTTTAAACGGAGATACAGAGAGTCAGATGTCTTGACCCAAATCGCACATCTGGAAAATGAAGAGCCTGGCTGTCCCCAAAGTCTAGGAACGAATGACTTAACTGGTGTTGAACCACAGCTCCGGGAATTGGTGATGGACAGGGAGGCCTGGCGTGCGTGGGGTCTCAAAGAGTCGGACACGACTGAGCGACTGAACTGAGCCGAACCACAGTTTCTTCTTTGAAAGAGAAATGGAATCAGCACGCAGAGTTATTATAATACCATGAGGCCTTAATATACGTTAAAGTGAAATGCAGATAAAAGGTGGTACGTCTTGTGTTGGCAAAGTGGGGTTTCATGGGAGTTTTGCTCTATCACTAAGTATTTATTCAAATCTTGGTAGAGTAGGAAGGCAGTGGGGAAGAGCCCTATTGAGAAGCAGATCTGGGCTCAGAAGATGACTGGATCTCGATCTGGGAGCTGGATATTTACGTTCTTTGGCCTTATTTCCTCTTCTGACTGAAAAAGAGTTGGATTAGAGATGATTTACAAGATTCCTTTCAGGTCTAACATTTTACTTTTGCATGGAAATTGCGAGTTTTACGTGGTTCAGCAATCACATGTACCATATTTAATTTATGTTAACATAATACATATGCATAATACATATGTACACTTCCCTATGCTTATTTATGCATACACAAACATTTGCATGAATTAATTTTGTGTGTGCTGAAGTTCCAGCTGGTTTAGCTCCTTTAAAGCTTGAAAACCTAATGGCAAAGGAGTCTTTGGGAGAAAATTTGGAAGTTACATTAAAAGGGTTTATAGAATATGGCAGAGGCCTCACAAACATTCTGTTTTCCTTAATTGGAGATCTAACCAGCAGTTGGAAAGTGTTTGTTAAACGTTTGTTAAACTCACTGCGGGTTAACTGGACTGATTCTGCTTTGAGCAAAGGAGCAGCAAAGCCCTTTTGGTAAAGCCTATGTAGCTCAGAGGCTGCTCGCTGTGTCTTTGTGAGTGAAGTGAAAGTCGCTCAGTCGTGTCCGACTCTTTGTGACCCCATGGACTATTCTCCAGGCCAGAATACTGGAGTGGGTAGCCTTTCCCTTCTCCAGGGGATCGTCCCAACCCAGGGATCGAACCCAGGTCTCCTGCATTGCGGGCGGATTCTTTACCATCTGAGCCACAGGGGAAGCCTTTGTAGACAAGGATTTTCCCAGGGAACCTCTTGGAGAGAGGAGGACAGAAGAGAGTTGATAGTGTCAGAATTTTAGTCCCAGTGATCATTTTGAGGTCAGGAATCTTTTTGTTCTTGAGTACTTCTGAGCATAAGTACCTCCAGAATAAAGGTGAGTTGTTTTTGAAGGTCTGGAAATGGGTGCATATTTGATTCATGGACGTATACATTGGTAGACCTTTTAGGAAGCAGTTTGGGTCTGTCAAAAACAATTTGCTGAGGAATTTTGAAATCTGAAGTTAGTAATCCTAAAAGTTACAGGAGTTGTTGGGTAATTTTTCTTTATAATTTCTTTGTAATTTTCCAACTTTTCTTTGAGTATGTATTACCTCAAATAGAAAAAGGAAAGTGAATGAGCCACTTTATTAGTAGTAGTTGACACTGCGTGCCAGACCCTGTACCAAATGGTGTTTAGATGCATCATGTTATTAAAACAACGAGGTATAGGTATCACTCCCATTTTTAACATTGGGAAACCTGAGGGTTAGAGGCTTAGGTTTAGACACTTGCCTAAAAGGGCCAAGCTAGTGAATGGCAGGAAGCTATGGTGAGAACTCAGGCCTGGCTGAGCCCAGAACTGGATCTTCATGACCTTCAGTACCATCTGTGATCTGATGGTGCTTGAAGCGGAGCTGGGTTAAACAGACAGCTCTGGCAGTCTACAGAGGGCTCAGATTTTCCTCTAGAGTGGTGCCGGTTCCCTTGAGACCTGACTTGGGGGTCCCCTTGGCCTTGCGTACTGCTTTCCTCCTGCCATCTGTTGCTGCATCCCTTGTTGGGCCAGAGCTGGGTCCCCTTATGGATCTGTCAGTTGGAGTGCATACTGTGCTGAAGAAAGTAAAACTGTAGCAAAACCCGGGATGCGTTATTTTACGCTACCCAACGTTTGTGAATAAAACGTAACAGTGACTGCTGAACTACATTTATTCCTAGAAAAGAGTGGACACGTTTCATAATGAGATATCTTTGGACTCGGAGTATGACAGAAGCAAGTTTAATAGTAGCTATATGGTCATTTGTGATCACAGATTTATGGTTTAAAAATAAATTTTTAAAAATCATACTGCTGCTGATTTGGAAAACAACAGTGACCAAAATTCTTAGCATGAGATTGAATTTAGAACTAGGTCACACTTAGGTCACAGCAGCTGTGTTTTATGAGTGTTGTTGTAGGTCGGGCTGGGCAGTTGTGTTTTTGGCACATAACCCACTGCCTCTCTAGATTGGGGTTGAGTTTTAGTGATCCTCCTGCGTGCCAGGTGTTTCCCCAGACATGTACCCGTTTCAGCAACCCAGTGAGGTAGTCTTGGCATTTCCATTTAAAAAGGGGAAGAGGTGACTGGCCCAAGGTTGAAAGCCAGAAAGGAGTCAGATCTGAGCCCGGTTCTGCTGGTTCTGACTCCAACACTCTGCAGTAACTTGTATTTCATTCGGGTCCACTTTCTGAATGCTAAGAATCCCTGTGCCTCCTCACCAGCACCTGGGATTCTAAATCGGCAAGTGCCGTGCAAGCTCTGAGTTTATTTCTGTGCGTCCCTGCTCTTTGAGGCATTCTTGGTTTTTTTTTTCTTTCTCTCACTGCCTGCTCACACGTCATCCTGTCTCAGCAAGTGATAGGGCTCTAGCTTCAAAATCTAGTCCCTGTTCATCTGTTTCTGTCTTAGTTTTATTCTGTCTGAGCTTAGCCGGGCACCTTCTAACTGAACTTCCTGCTTCAACTCTTGGTCTGTTCTTTTCAAGGCAGCCGGAGTGACCCTTTAGTGTGAGTGAGATCACGCCCCTCCCCTGGTTTGTTCAAGCCCTGCAGTCGCCTCCCTTCGCCTTTAGAAGGAGACCTGCCCCCAGCCGTGGCCTGCCGTGGCCTGGCACTGTCCGCGCTGGGGCTCCTCTGTCCCAGGCCCCGGCTCTCTGCCCTGCAGACGTGCTGGTGGTGCTCCGTCTCTCACACCAGCCTCATTTCTGTGCTGGGGCTTCTGCTCCTTTGCTCTGCACTTGTCCTCATCTTCAGGTCTCAGCTCAGACTCCTCTTGAGAGAGACCTTTCTTGATATTCCCCAACCTCCATCACTCTTATTTCCTTTGCACACTTACTATAATCTGTGTCTTTTAGTTATCTGTTTATTAGCTGCCGTAGACATTGTGATAAAAGCTTCATGTAACGGCAAAGGCCTTGTGTCTGGCTCTTTGTTGTGTCTCTGCAACCTAAAATAGTGCTGGATGCCTCAGTAATTGTTAAATAATTTGAATGTACTTGTTGAACAGAAACTAGTATAGTTCATTTTAAATCTTGAATTTAATCTGTTGCTTGTAGGACTGCTTAAATGGCTATATGTTTCATTTAGTATTTATGATACGTTTCTCTGTTTCAGAAATAAAATAACTTTTTGGTGAGGTAAGGCCCAAATGAGGATACAAACGTTGATGGAATGTTCTTTTTTGTATAGTTTTGAAAATTACTTAATATATATTAATTTTCTATAGTTAATTAATGTTTACATTGAATGAGTAAAACCATTGGACACATTTCAAGATACGGATAGGTGTTTTCCTTTTTGTTTTGTATTGTTTACTTTATTTTTTGAATGTGGCATTGTTTTAATTTTGTTTTAATTGAAGTATGAGTGCGTGCATGCTCGGTTGTGTCCTGCTCTTTGCAGCCTCCTGGATTGTAGCCCGCCAGGCTCCTCTGTCCATGGAATTCTCCAGGCAATAATACTGGAGTGGGTTGCCATTTCCCACTCCAGGGGATCGAACCTGCATCTCTTGTGTCTTCTGCATTGGCAGCCACCTGGGAAGCCCTTGTTGAAGTATAGTTGATTTACAGTGTCCCTTAGTTTCAGGTGAACACCACAGGGATTCAGTTATATTATACATACATGTATATGTATCAGATTCTTTTCCCTTATAGGTTTGTACATAATACTGAGTGTAGTTCCCTGTGTTATACGGTAGGTCCTCACTGGTTATCTGTTTTATATATGGTAGTGTGTATACGTTAATCCCAACCTCCTAACATATACCCCTCCTCTTCTTTGGTAACCATAAGTTTGTTTTCTGTGTTTGTGGGTCTGTTTCTGTTTTGTCGATAAGTTCATCTGTATCATTTTAGATCCATGTGCAGGTGATACCATATGACTGTCTTTCTCTGACTTCACCTAGTTGTTAATCTCTAGGTCCATCCGTGTTGCTGCAAACAGCATTATTTCATTCGTTTTTATGGCTGAGTAATATTCCATTGTTTATTTTATGCACATTTTTATCCGTTTCGTCTGTCAGTGGACACTTAGGTCGCTCCCATGTCTTGGCTGTTGTAAATAGTGCCGCAGTGAGCGCTGGAGTGCATGTATGTTTTCAGCTGTGATTTTCTCCAGGTACATGTCCAGGAGTGGGATTGAAGGATCGTATGGTAGCTCTATTTTTAGTTTTTTAAGGAGCCTCCATACTCTTCTCCATAAAGGCTATACCAGTTTGCATTCCCACAGACAGTGTAGAATGGTTCCTTTTCTGCACATGGCTCTTTAGCATTTACTATTTGTAGACTTTTTGTTGATGGCCATTCTGAGCGGTGTGAATGGTATACCTCATTCACAATGGTATATACCTCATTGTAGTTTTGGTTTGCATTTCTCTAATAGTGATGTTGAGCATCTTTTCATGTGCCTTCTTTGCTGTCTGTGTCTTTGGGGAAATGCCTGTTTAATCTTATGCCCATTCTTTGATTGGGTTTTTTTTTTTATGTAGAGCTGTTTGTGTGTTTTGGAGATTAAGCCCTTGTGGGTCAGTCACATGGTTTGCAAATATTTTTTCCCATTCTGTAGATTCTTTTTATTTAGTTTATGGTTTCTTTTGCTTTGCAAAAGCTTTTAAGTTTAATTAGGTCCCATTTGTTTATTTTTGTTTTTATTTTAATTACTCTAGGAGACAGATTTTTAAAAATCTTTCTGCTATTTCTGTCAAAGAGAGCACTGTCTATGTTTTCCTCTAGGATTTTGATACTATCTGGTCTCACATTTAGGTCTCTAATTCATTTTGAGTTTATTTTTGTGTGGTGTGAGGAAGTATTCTTATTTCATTCTTTTACATGTAGCTGTCCAGTTTTCCCAGCACCACTTATTGAAAAGACTATCTTTTCTCCATTGTTTATTCTTGCCTCTATCATAGATTAATTGACCACAGGTGCCTGGGTTTGTTTCTGGGCTTTGTATCCTGTCCCTTTGATCTGTATGTCTGTTTTTATGCCAGTACCCTACTCTTTTGATGACTGTAGCTTTGTAATATAGTCCGAAGCCATGAAGTCTGATTCCTTCAGCTCTGCATTTCTTTCTCAAGATTGTTTTGGCTTTTCAGGGTTTTTTGTGTTTCCATACAAATTAAAACATTTTTTTTGGTTCTAGTTCTGTGAAAAATTCCGTTGGTAATTTGATAGAGATTGCATTGAATCTGTAGATTGCCTTGGGTAATATAGTCATTTTGACAGTATTGATCCTTCTAACCCAAGAACATGGTCTGTCTTTCCATTTGTGTCATTGATTTCTTTCATCAGCTTCCTATAGTTTTCAGAGTATAGGTCTTTATCTCCTAAGGTAGGTTTATTCCTGAGTATTTTATTCTTTTTCATGTATGGTAATTGCAATTCTTTTCTTACTTTCTCTTTCTGATCTTTCATTGTTAGTGTATCAGAATGCAACAGATTTCTGTGTATTAGTTTTGCATCTTGGAACTTTACCAGATTCATTGATGAGCTCTAGAGTAAATTATTTAGTATATGTTAATTTTCTATAGTTAACTAATACTTTCATTGAGTATATAAAGTCACTGGATGTGTTTCAAAATATGGATAGGTTTTTTTCTTTAAATACCTTATTGCTTTAGAAGGCACTTTGAACACAGTTTGATAAAATACCCCTTATTTACCAGTAGGTGGCACTCTTGGTCATGGTTACTATTGTTAAAAAACAAGATTGTAGAATTTTAAAGAAAACAGCTTTTAAAAATTAAGTTTTCTTTGTTTTCTAGTTCAAGTTGAGCAGTAGATCAAACAGTATAATCACTAAAAGATGTGTCTTAGATGAAGCAGCTTATTGTAGCAACAGATGTCCAAAACACTGAGCAGAACAGTGTGTCCATATTTGCCTGCACATCAGTTAAATTTTGTCAGGGAGGTTGGGCCCAAATGACATGTACCTGTTATCAGCCCAGCCACTGGTCTGGTTGTTCATGGGGTGGAGACCCTAAGCAGCAGGAGATACAGACGGTTCAAGAAAGATGAGGGGGCGTCCCTGGTGGCTCAGCGGTAAAGAATCCACCTGCAATGCAAGAGACGCGGGTTTGATCCCTGGGTCGGGAAGATGCCCTGGAGGAGGGCATGGCAACCCACTCCCGTATTCTTGCCTGGGAAATCCCATGGACAGAGGAGCCTGGCAGGTTGTAGGACATGGGGTTGCAACAGAGTTGGACTTGACTCAGCAGTGAAACAAGAAAGATGAAAGAGAGAAGCAGCAAGAGAAACAGACGAGAAAAGTGGGAACATGAGGAGGAGTGGATGGAAGGGGGCGCCATTGAGAGTAGCTTGGCTGTGAGGTGATGCTTGCCTGTTACAATGAGCCTTTGCTTTTACTGCTAAGAAACAGGAGTGGTTTCCTTTTTTTTTTTTTTTTTTAATAAGTTTATTTATTTATTTTTGGCTGTGCAGGGTTTTGGTTGTGGCTCAGGGGCTTTCTCTGGTTGTGGTTGGCGGGGGTTGTGAACATGCTTCTCGTTGCGTCGGCTCTAGGAGCACAGGCTTCAGTAGTCACGGTGCACAGGCTTAGTTGCTCCTAAGCATGTGGAATCTTCCTGGACCAGGGATTGAACCCACGCCCCTGCATTGGCCGGTGGACTCCCATCCGCTGTGCCACCAGGGAAGTCCTGAGATGGTAGTGCTTTTGAACAGCTTCCCAAACATTGTTCTTACATGTTGTCTCTGCCGTTGAAGGAACTCGGTGAGAGTTTCAGTGGATGGCGCTGTTTCTATTCCAGCCCGTGTGTGTGCCAAAGGTCTCGGTGTGATTCCAGGACCAGAATATTGCATGTGAGCCAGCCAGCTGTACAATTAGCGGCTCCTAAACTCTCATGGACCTCTGAAGTAAGTTTTGCCTCTTTCTTTCAGTGACTAATATACCATTTTGGGTTTAGCACAGTCAGAGGAGAGAAGCTGCGTTTTATGTGAGGTGGAAAGAGGCCTTTCACTTCTTTCATTTTACTAGTGAGAAAAATGGCAAGTAGCGTGTTTATCCACAGTGGCAAGAAATAGATCTTTTATCCGAAGACCAGTTAGAAAGCCGTGGCTTTTTAATATGATTTGGTTGTAACTCAACGAATTACATATGATAATTGTCACCTCTCAATTTATTTACTTTTATTTCCTGTCTGGATCTTCTAAAATATCTTCAGGCTCCCCAAGGTCTTTGTCTTGTTCCTGTGGCCCCAGGGCCTGCCACATGATGTACTCTTACTAAATATTTGTCAAATGAATGGCTAAAATAGTGTGTGGTGTAGGAATGTAGCACACGTCCCTTGGAGTAGGAATGTAGACTTCACTTGAATATTTTCTGACATTGTATTTGTTACAATTCATTTATATAGTACCTCCCAAAGAGCTCCGGAAATAGTGTTCACATACATTTTCATTTATTCTGAAGTCAACTAAGATAGGAAAGGACAGATATATATGGCAATATAACTTGTTAAAAGTGGCCATCCTAAGCAGTGTGCTATTGTGCTAAGTCACTTCAGTCATGTCCGACCCTTTGTGATCCCACGGACTGTAGGATTAGACACCTTTGTCCTTGGGATTCTCTAGGCAAGAGCGGAGAAGGCAATGGCAACCCACTCCAGTGTTCTTGCCTGGAGAATCCCAGGGACAGGGGAGCCTGGTGGGCTGCCGTCCATGGGGTTGCACAGAGTCAGACACCCTGAAGCGACCTAGCAGCAGCAGCAGCAGAAGCAGCAGGCAAGAGTACTGGAGTGGGTTGTCATGCCCTTCCCCAGGGGATTTTCCCAGCCCATGTCTTTTATGTCTCCTGCATTGGCAAGCGGGTTCTTTACCACTAGCACCACCTGGGAAGCCCATTTAAGCAAAGAAGGATTTAAGAATTAGCAGAGAAAAAACAGAGTGATAAGGAAGCAAAAAAAAATATGTCATCTGACTCCCGATCAGTGGTTTTCCTGATAGGCAGTAGTTTTTAGAATTTGATGTGTTGGAGAATCTTTCTGTTTTTTTTTTTTTCTTTTCCTTTAAACTTGTTATTGAAATTTGACATGTAAATGGAAGTACATAAATCCTAAGAAGACTGCTTGGTTGAATTTTTAAGACAAAATTTTGGGGGAGCAGTTTTAGGTTCACAGCAAGATTGAGGGCGAGTGCAGAGTTTCCCTTCCACTCCCTGCCCCCACACATGCACAGCCTCCCCATCGTCCACAGCCCCCACCAGAGTGGGGCCTTTAATCTCCGACCTGTAATTGGTGAACCTGCACTGACTCGGAGAGTCATCCCACGTCTAACAGCATGGCTCGCTCTTGGTGATACATGTTCTGTGGATGTGGACAAGCGTATGATGACATGGATCCATCATTACGGTGCCATTTGGAGTATTACTGCTCTGAAACTCCTCTTGTGTTTGAGGAATTTTTTTCAAAATGAAAATACCCATATAATCAACATTCAGATTAAGAAACAACTTTGTCATGGTCACCTCGCCATGAGTGACTGCTAATTTGATTTCCAACTCCACAGATTCATTTTTTCCTGCTTTTGTACTTTGTATGACTGGACTTGTAGACTAGGTGCTTTGTGTAGGTGCTTTTTTGAGTATTTTCTGTCATTCTTTTCATTTACTGAGGTATTTGTGTTACTCATTTATGTTACTGCCTGTGGTTGGAGTCTGTTTATTCTCATTGCTGTGAAACTTTGAAAATTTGTCTGCCCTTTTCTCTTTATCTCATAAGAAATATTGCAGACTTACGTGGTGCTCTGGGCAGAATGTAGTTACTAGGCAGTTACAGAATCTGCTGTCCTCTTCTGTGATAGCGTAAGATCAGTGACATGAGCTCGGTCAGAGATTTTGGAAACCAATAGAGGACAGGAATATTTGCCAGCACTGATAATCACTGATACATATGCATGGTGGGATCAGTGGACTCAACTCTAAATAGCAGCAACAGTTTTGTCAGGATGAAGCTAGGTCTTTAATCATTTTGCTGTTAGATCAGCTTGTAACATCAGCACAAAAATCCAAACTCTTCTTCACTGGCCCTAAGACAGTCTGATGTTTGCCTCCTTTTTCTTGGAATGTTGTGACTTTGAGTTTGCTGTTTCCCAGGAAGCACCATGGTGGTTGTGATCCCCAGGCTGCTGCGAGGCTCTCTGGGCGCCATCTGCACTCAGGCGGCTCCGCTGAGATCAACACCCAGCGCGTTGCGCCACCTCACTCGGAGCAGGTGAGTGGTCACCCTCAGTGTCGTTTGCGGTGGGTGTTCAAAGAGCCCCGAGCTGCTGAAGACGGTGGGAGGCAGGTCGTAGCGTCTTCCTTGACTCTGCCTGCTGTCAGTGGGTCGTATGCTTCAGTTGGTATATAGACTTCCGGGGCTGTTCTCCAGGGTCCATAATGTTCCACTGTATCCTGGACAGCCAGTTACATTGTGTGCTGGATGGCATTCCTTTCCAGTCACAGGTACTGGATAGTCACAGTAATTAATACTGTAATTAATTTTTAGGAGGATAATACTTAATAACCTAATTTTACTTTCTATTAAAGTGTAATGAAATCCAAAAGGAGACCTGACCACTTGGAGAGAACTGCAGATGTCGTTCGCCAGGAGGTTTGTATCTCGGGCCAGGGCAGGTTCTCCTAGCTTGCAGTCTGAACACGGTTAGGCCCAGCTTACCACAAGGGCTTTAGATGAGCTTGAATCCCTTTGAGGGACAGTCCAGGCAGGTTTGTTATATTTCTGTCCAGAACTTCTCCAAATGTGACTTGGGACAACTGATTTGAAAAGATGATAGCCAAATACTCCAGTCATTCCCTTTAAACTCAGAATGGATGGATTTGTTTCTGATGAAGGGAGTGTTGTAGCAAAGGAGGGAACTGGCCTCACAGGCATAAGGTTTAGGGTGCTATTTTAGGAAGAGATCTTCCTTTAGAGCCTAAATTTTATGAGTAGCTTGCCTTTTCTTTCTTTTTTGGCACCATGTCTCAAAGTCCTTGTTCTTATCCCTACTTTAGAACAACTTATTTCATCAAAAGGGAGAAAGCACTAACATCTGAGAAAGGAAGGTGAATGAGCTCTCGTTACCTTCCCATGTGCAGATTTTTTCCTCCATATTCAGACCATGGAAGGGCTAATCCACCAACCCGATGGGGTGTCATGGGCTGGGAAATAAAGGATCCTCACCCTTTACATCCGTGAGTAACCCCATTTTCTTTTAAAAACATAAATTAGATATTTGATTTTTCTTTTGAATGATTCTTCAAATATTTGGATTGTGTTTAGCTTAGTTTTATAGGTATTTTTAAACTAATGGTTAAAAAACGATGTATTTTATATAAAGAAGGATTATCTACTTCTATAAACATGGTCAGAAATTGTATTGTTGCTATAGTTTAATTTTTAGTGTTAATAATAAAATGTAATATAAGAGAGCATTATTTGGGCTCCACTTTTCAAGCTTATTCTGCTTTCAGAAAATTGCTTTGGGACCAAGAGTGGTATATTTGAGGATTCAGCTTTAAGCGCATGTGTTTTTGAGGAGTCTGTGTAAAAGTAGTTCAGCATAATAGATTTATGGATGTGTAGGAAAGTATGCTTTTCCCACTGATGATAAATCTGAAAATACTTTTTCTGGTTTGTTGAACACACAGAAGTGCTGATTCTGTAAATGTGATATTTGTTAGAATTCCTTTTTGAAAAGTAAAGCCTTGCCAGTTTTGAAGAAAAAGCAGTTTATGTAGCAGGCTTGGACTGTACTTTTTTCTGTTGTATTTTGAGGCAGGTAGAATCAGAGTTGAGTTTGGCAGCCTTTCCTTAAAGGGCCACATAGTGAGTGTTCAGGCGTCCGGGGCCGAGCTGTCTTAGTTACAGCTGCAGAACTCGGCCTTTGTCGTGAGGATGGCCCTAGGCAGCATGTGCGCAGATTGGTGGGGCTGCTTTCCAGTGAGACGGTATTTACCAGGACACCCGGATTTGGCCCGTATTTTGAATGTAGTTTGCCAATCCCTCAATTAGAGTAGCATTTCAGAATTTGCCAGGACAAAACTGTTGAGACTTGTGAGAGGTTATTTTGAGCCAAGTTGAAGAAAACTTGACAGAAAGTCAGTATAAGCTCCGTTGGTGTGATTGAACAGCTGAGAGTTTCAATGCCCGGAAGTCAGAGATTTGTGGGGCAATTCCAGTTGTGGCATCGCTTGCGGGGAGATGGGGCAGATTTTTTCCAGCGGCAGCTCCTCTCCTCTACACAGGAGAGCAGGATCTGGGGGCGGAGGGCTGGGTAAAGCCTGGGGGTGTTGGGAGCCGTGACCTCCACGGTGTGAGGTGACCAGGGCCTCGCCCACACCCCCAGAGGGCAGCCCCCCGCCGTAGAGCAGGCCCTCAACTCGGACGCGTGGGCACCACTGCCTCCTCAGGCCTGGCCGGATCGCGTCCTCCTTACCTCATCTGCTGGCCCTGCCGTTTGGCGAGAGCACTTCACAGAACTCCCCACGTGTCATTTCCCGTCAGCTCCCGCCTGGGAGGCAGCCTAAGGGTAGCATGGCCCCTGCCTCTTCAGCACAGGGGGCAGAGCCTGGAGCCAGAGGGAAGCCCCACGTCTGATTCCTGGTCCCTGGGACCCTGCATCCAGAACGGGGCCCTCACCCCACCAGAAGTGTCCTTTCTGTACTCACGGGGTTCCCTCTGCAGGAGTCCCTGAATGGCCATCCCGTGACAGTAATACCTCTTACCTGAGGCCTAGAGAGTCCTGCTGATGCAGGGAGCTGAGCTCTGAACTCAGGTTCACGTTTTCTCCTCTTAAAGATCCAGTGTAAGCAGTCTGGGTAACCTTAGAGATGTCAAGGAGATAAGAGTAGAGATACTGCAATGCAGTAAGGATTATTCATGCAAGACTAAGCTTCCACCCCAGAAGTCACTCCCTGCTTGGCCTCTATAGGGCTGGCCCTCTGAGCAAGACCTTTTCATCAATTACTGGGAGATTCTGGTAATGAAAGAATTTTAAACTTACTAATCCTTATATTTTCTTTAAGAAATATACCAGACGCTAGGCTAGGTCCTGGGGCTGCAGTGTTGAAAACTATAGATAAGGTTCCTCATCTCAGATACTCAGTAGTCAGAAGAAACTGATTCTGTGCAGCTGATTAATTCTAATGCACTAATCCTTTTTCTCCCTCCCTCCCTTTCTTTCGTTTTTTAAAAATTAAGTTTATTTTTATCAAAGTATAATTGATTGACAGTATTATGTTAGTTTCAGACGTACAGCACAGTGATTCAGTAATATACATACACACTTATATATGTGTGTGTGTCTTTTCAGATTCGTCACTCATAAGTTATTACAAAATATTGAATATAGTTCCCTGTGCTATATGGCAGGTCCTTGTTGATTATCTATTTTATATATAGTAGTATGTATATCGGAGAAGGCAGTGGCACCCCACTCCAGTACTCTTGGCTGGAAAAATCCCATGGACGGAGGAGCCTGGTAGGCTGCAGTCCATGGAGTCGCTAAGAGTCGGACACGACTGAGCGACTTCACTTTCTCTTTTCACTTTCATGCATTGGAGAAGGAAATGGCAACCCACTCCAGTGTTCTTGCCTGGAGAATCCCAGGGACAGGGAAGCCTGGTGGGCTGCCGTCTATGGGGTCACACAGAGTCGGACATGACTGAAGTGACTTAGCATAGCATAGCATAGCATAGTATGTATATCTTAATCCCTAACTCCTAACTTATTCCTGCCCCTCTCCCTTTGGTAACCATGAGTATTTACTATTTCTGTGAGTCTCTTTCTGTTTTGTAAATAAGTTCATTTGTATCATTTTTTTTAGATTCCACATATAACTGATACCATATGATATTTGTCTTTTTCTCTCTCTGGCTTCAGTTCATATGATAATCTCTAGGTCTATCCATGTTGCTCTAAATGGTATTTTCATTCTATTTTATGGCTGAGTAATATTCCATTATATATACACATTATATATACACACACACACACGTATGGTATATATATGTACCAAATCTTTGTCCATTCACCCGTCTATGGACATTGAGGTTGCTGCCGTGTCTTGACTGCTGTAAACATTGGGTTGCATGGCCAGGGATGAAACCTGTGTCCCTTGCATTGAAAGGCAGATTACCATTGGACCACCAGTACGAGAGAAGTCCCTCGTAGTTTTGATGTGCGTTTTTCTAATAATGAGCATCGCTGAGCATCTTTTCATGTGTTTGTTAGCCATCTGTATATCTTCTTTGGAGCAGTGTCTGTTTAGATCTCCTGCCCAGTTTTGGATTGGGTTGTTTGATTTTTGATTTGAGCTGTGTAGTCTGTTTGTATATTTTGGGGATTAATCCATTGTTGGTTGCATTGTTTACAAATTTTTTCTCCCATTCTGTAGGTTCTCTTTTCATTTTGTTTATGGTTTCCTTTGCTTTGCAAAAGCTTTTAAGTTTAATTAGGCCATATTTGTTCATTTTTGTTTTTATTTCTATTACCCTAGGAGATGGATCCAATAAGATACTGCTATAATTTATGTCAAAGAGTGTCCTGCATATATTTTCCTCTAGGAGTTATAGTGTCCAGTCTTACTTTTAAGTCTCTGATTCATTTTGAGTTTATTTTTGTGTGTGGTCTTAGGGAACATTTTAATTTAATTTTTTTACATGTAGCTGTCCAGTTTTTCAAGCACCACTTATTGAAGACACCATCTTTTCTCCATTGTGTATTTTTGCCTCCATCATAGATTAATTGACTATAGGTCCATGGGTTTATTTTGGGGCTTTCAATCCTGTCCTGTTGATTTATATGTTTGTTTTTATGCCAGTACCCTACTCTTGATGACTGTAACTTTGTAGTATAGTCTGAAATTGTGAGTCTGATTTCTCCAGCTATACTTTACTTCCTCAAGATTGTTTTGGCTCTTCAGGGTCTTTTGTGTTTCCATACAAATTAAAACATTGTTTTGTTCTGGTTCTGTGAAAAATGCCTTTGATAATTTGATAGGGATTGCACTGAATCTGTAGATTGCATTGGTTAGTATAGTCATTTTGACAATACTGATTTTTCCAACCCAAGAACATGGTACATTTTTGTCTTTGATTTCTTTCATCAGCATCTCATAGTTTTCTGAGTACAAGTCTTCTGTCTCCTCAGGTAGGTTTCAGTCAGTTCAGTCTCTCAGTCGTGTACAACTCTTTGCGACCCATGAATCGCAGCACGCCAGGCCTCTCTGTCCATCACCGACTCCCGGAGTTCACTCAGACTCAGGTCCATCGAGTCAGTGATGCCATCCAGCCACCTCATCCTCTGTCGTCCCCTGTAGGTTTATTCCTTGGTATTTTATTCTTTTTGATGTTCTCGTGCCTGTGGCTGTTCCCTTTCTTTCTGATCTTTGATGGTTCGTGTGCAGGAATGCAGCGGGTTTCTTGTACTAATTTTGTATCTACTACCTGACTTAATTCACTGATGAACTCTGGAAGTTCTCTAGTGGCATCTTTAGGGTTTTCTGTGAGAAGGCAATGGCACCCCACTCCAGTACTCTCGCCTGGAAAATCCCACGGATGGAGGAGCCTGGTAAGCTGTAGTCCATGGGGTCACGAAGAGTCGGACATGACTGAGCGACTTCACTTTCCCTTTTCACTTTCATGCATTGGAGAAGGAAATGGCAACCCACTCCAGTGTTCTTGCCTGGAGAATCCCAGGGACGGGGGAGCCTGGTGGGCTGCCGTCTATGGGGTCACACAGAGTCGGACACGACTGAAGCGACTTAGCGGCAGCAGCAGCATGTATAGTGTAATGTCATCTGCAAACAGCAACAGTTTTACTTCTTTTCCAATACGGACCACCCCCGCCCCTCCCTTTTTTCCCCCCTCTGACTGCAGTGACTGGGACTTGCAAAAGTATGTTGAATAAAAGTGGCAAGAGTGGACCTCTTTGTGTTGTTACCAATTTTAGAGGAAATGCTTTCATTTCACTGTTGAGTATGATGTTAGTTGTGGGTTTGTCATATGCGACCTTTATTATGTTGAGGTGGGTTCCCTGTAAGCCCACTTTCTGGAGAGTTTTTATCATAAATGGATGTTTAATTTTACCAAAAGCTTTTTCTGCATTTATTGAAATAGTCCTATGGTTTTTATTCTCCAATTTGTTAATATGGTATGTCACACTGATTGATTAATGGATATTAAAACATCGATCAGGGGGTTTTTGCAGAAATTGATGCTTGTAGCCAGTGATTTGTTATGTAAGTGAATATTGAAACACGGTGGTCAATAACATTTGGGTAACAGAAGACGTATTACTACACCTCTTGTCGATGATGTGTTAAAAAATTCTTGCATCCTTGGATAAATCCCACTTGGTCGTGGTGTGTGATTCTTTTAATGTATTGTTGGATTCAGTTTGCTAGAATTTTGTTGACAATTTTTGCATCTATTTTCATCAGGGATGCTGGCCAGTAATTTTCTTCTTTTTGTGGTATTTGTGTCTAGTTTTGAAATCAGGGTGATGGTGGCCTTATAGAATGAGTCTGGAAGTAGTCCTTCCTTTGCAATTATTTTGAAATAGTTTCAGAAGGATTGGTGTTAACTCTTCTCTAAGTATTTGATAGAATTCACCTGTGAAGCCATCTGGTCCTGGAGTTTTATTTGTTGGGACTTTTTAAATCACAGTTTCAATTTCAGTACTTCTCATTGGTTTGTTCATATTTTCTCTCTCTTCCTGGTTCACTTTTGGGGAATTATATCTTTCTAAGAATTTTTCCATTTCTTCCAGGTTGTCCATTTTATTGGCATATAGTTTTTTGTAGTAGTCTCTTATGGTCCTTTGTATTTCTGTGATGTCAGTAGTAACTTCTTTTACATTTCTAATTTTATTCATTTAGGTCCTCTCCCTTTTTTTCTTGATGAGTCTTGCTAAAGGTTTATCAATGTTGTTTATCTTTTCAGGAAATCAGCTTTTAGTTTTATTGATTTTTGTATTTTCTTTGTCTCTATTTCATTTCTGCACCGATCTTTATGACTTCTTTCTTTCTACTAACTTTGGGTTTTGTTTGACTTCTTTCTCTAGTTGCTGTAGATGTAAGGTTAGATTATTTGTGAGTTTTCTGATTCCTCAGGTAAGCTTGTATTGCTATAAACTTATCTCTTAGAACTGCTTTCGCTGCATCCCATAGGTTTTGGATGGCTGTGTTTTCATTTGCATTTGTTCTTAGGTATTTTTTAATCTCTTCTTTGACATCTTCAGTGATTCATTGGTTGTGTATTTAGTCTCCACATGTTTATGTTTTTTGCAGTTTTTTTGCTTGTAATTGATTTCTAATCTCGTAATGTTGTGGTTGGAAAAAATTACTTGATATGATTTCAGTTCTCTTACATTTACTGAGGCTTGCTCTGTGGCCTCGCATGTGAGCTGTCCTGGAGGGTGTTCCATGTACATTTGAATCTTGCTACTTTCAGATGGAATGCTCTATAAATACCACTTACGTCCATCTGATCTAATGTGGCATTTAAGGGCTGTGTTCTTTTATTCTGTCTGGATGATCTGTTCATTGATGTAACTATTATGGCATTATTGTCAATTCTCACTTTTTGTTAACATTTGCCTTATATATGGAGGTGCTTCCTGTGATGGGCACACATGTTTACAATTGTTACATCTTCTTCTTGGATTGATTCTTTGATCATTTTGTCCTTCAAAGTGGACACGCTTTGATCAAAGATCAGAGTGTCCTTCTTTATCTCTTCTAACAGTCTTTATTTTAAAGTCCATTTTGTCTGATACGAGTATTGCTATTCCAGCTTTCTTTTGATTTCCATTTGCACAGAATCTCTCTTTCCATCCCCTCACTTTCAGTCTGTGTGTGTCACTAGATCTGAATCAGGTCTCTTGTAGACAGCATATATATGGGTCTTGTTTTTATATCCATTCAGCCAGTCTGTGTCTTTTGGTTGAAGTATTTAATTCATTTACATATAAGAGGATTATCGTTTATATATGTTCTTACAGTCAGTCTTCTACATGTGAATGAGTTGCATTCTGGGAGTGCGTTCATAAGTCCAATTTGTAAGTCCAACAGAGTTAACCTAGGCATCCAGCTTTTACAGATAACTTTTACAGAGATGTGAACTCACGTGATTGGACATGTGAATGCATGTTGCATGTTTGAAAGTTAACAACTTGAAGGTTCGTATGTGGGGGACTTACTGTATTGCCATTTTGTTCATTGTTTTTGATCTGTTTTTGTAGATATTTTTTTCTTCCTTTGCTGCTCTTTTGTTCTTCTGTGATATGATGACTATCTTTAATGTTGTGTTTGGATTCCTTTTTCTTATAGATTTTTCAGTTGCGGTTGTTGGGGTTTGATATAGCAGTCTGTGTGTGTATATATATGATGGTTTTAAGTTGCTGGTCTCTTAATTACAAATGCATTTGAAATGCCATGTACGTATACTCGCCTCTGCTCGTGATGACTGGTTTTGAGGCCCTGTTTGTGTGTGGGCTTTCCCTCCCTTTACTGTATGTTTGTCTTTACCAGTGAGCCTTCCCGTTCCATCACTTTCTTGTTTTCTGTTGTGGCCTTTCCTTTTCCGCTTAGAGAAGTTCCTTTAGTATTTGTTGTAAAGCCAGTCTGGTGGTGCTGAATTCTTTTAGCTTTTGCTTATCTGTAGAGCTTTTGATTTCTCCGTCAGATCTAAAGGAGAGCCTTGCTGGGTATTCATGGTCATAGGTTTTTCCCTGTCGTCACTTTAAATATTGTGTATCATGCCACTCTCTTCTGGCCTGCAGAGGTTTTGTTTTGCTTTTGTTGTGCTTTGACACCAAGTTGGAGGTTACTGGGGGGCTTCCTTGATGGCTCAGACGGTAAAGAATCTGCCTGCAATGCAGGAGACCTAGGTTCAATCCCTGGGTCTGGAACGTCTCCTGGAGAAGGAAATGGCAACCCCCTCCAGTATTCTTGCTTGGGAATCCCATGGACAGAGGAACCTGACCGGCTGCAGTCCATTGGGTCCCAGAGTCAGACACGACTTAGTCCTGGAAGAGATGATGGTGGCTTAGAGCAGGGTGGTGGGGAGTGGGGTGGGGTTGATGGGATTCACAGGTGGGTGGGGGTGTACACAGAGAAGAGGGCGGGCGGGAGAGCCAGAGACTTCTAGCTTTGGGGTTTGGATAATCGGGGAAGATGATGATGGTAGCACATACTTGTTAAAACAGAAGAACAAGTTTGGAGGAAGGAATAAAGGGCTCTGTTTGGGGATAACCTGGGGTGGGAGGTGGAAGGTGGATGGAGTTACAGGTGAGATGAGATCAGCTATGAGCTTTGTCAGCTCACGTCATCCGTTGAATCCACGTGGAGATTATGCTGTTTTTACTGGTTTTGTATGTGCTTGAAGTTTTCCATAGTGAAAAAGAGAGAAACATTGAGAGATAAAAGCGTTCTGTGTCGGATTATGTTGTTTGAAATGGAAACTGAAGTCTGCAGTTGGATGTGTGAGATTGGAGTTCGCAGCTGGAGATGAACAGTGTAAGCCCCGTGGAGAGGTGGGGGGCGGGCTTGCGGGACTCCGCCTGGGATGCGCCCACATCCAGCGGTCAAGCGGAAGAGGACGGGCCAGTGGAGGAAACGGGGCGGGAGGGTGATGAGCAGGTGTGGGTGAAGCCGGCGGGAAGAGCGCTTCCTGGAGGGCGTGGCAGCCACGTGGATTCTGAGTGGCCAGCGCTGGGCGTTGTGCGGTGGTAGTGGGCGGCCGGAGTGGCCGCCTTCCATACATTGCCGAGTGTGAATGCCTGCCAGGCTGTGGAGGGGAGTCGAGTGGGAAATAAGAAAGTGGAGCCAGGACCATAGACCATGCTTCAGTTTTTTATGTGGATGGGAGCAGGGACACGGGTAACAGCTCGATGAAGGGAGAGGCTTGTTTTGTGTGTTGTATTTTGAAAAGCAGCAGAGCACAGTAGTCACGTACCTGGATTCAAATATTAGCTTTGCCGCTCAGCGGCTCTAGGACCTCAGTCTTCTCACGTGCCAAGTGGGGATGTCAGTGATACTCGCTCCTTAGGGCTGTTGTGACTGTCGAGTCAGTTACTGTGCACGCAGTGCCTGGTAAGCTCCGTGTGTGGGCGCTGGCGGTCTCCTCCTGTGCGAGTGTGTTGTCATGGAGACGAGGGAGGAGAGGGTGCTGCCTGAGAGAGGGGAGGCTTGAGGGGCAGAGAGCAGACTCGGTCTGGGTGGGCGGCGGAGTCTTCAGGAGGAGCCAGCGAGTGCGCACTCACACCAGGCCGCGGTGGCGGCGGCTCAGCCACTGCAGAGGTCGTGCAGGTGGCAGAGTGTGCGCGCTTTGCTCGTCAGTGATTGACTTCCGTAAAACCTGCCTCTTGTCATCAGATTCCTACTCATCAGGTTGCTCCGGCCTCAGTTGAAATCATGTCTCTGGGCCTTGGTGCCCTTGTGTGTAAGATGACGCACTATCCTTGACAGCGACTAAGTGTTCCTTCAGCCCTGAAACGCTCTGTGCCCCGGCTGTGTTTTTGTTTCAGGTTGTCTCCAGTCCTAGCTTGGTCTCAGTTTTTAGGCCAGCAAAAGAATGGATGGGCGTGGACGGGGGAAGGCAGCCGGGCTTCCCAGAGAAAGGCCCGTTTCCTGCAGAGACTTCTGTAGCAGCAGGAACCTCAAAACACCATCCACAGAACCTTTCAGTCAGTAGGATGGCATTTCCTTGTAGGTGCTGACTCCGTCAAAGCATGAAAAGCGTGTGCTACTGGGAGCGGGCAGATGTATTGTGATTTTGTTGAACAGCAGAAGGGCTGTTTTATGGGAACTTCATTTCCTGCCATGTGTTTTAACTTAGGACGTGGCTGGTGAGGTTTCAGTTGCAGAATCTTCTGATTCATTGAGTATGAGAACAAGTACACATGTTAAAAACATACAGTTTCTCCATCATGTTTTCCCTTTTCACTAAAAGTAGAGAGAGAGTAGCATATAACCAGAGCCATGACTACAGATCTTAATATCATGAAATCATTTTCAGAATGAAAATGATGTGGCCTTCAAGAAGATTTTGCTAGTGTTTTTCACTCTACGTCGCCAGGAATCTGTATATAGTGAACAGTATTTGTATTAAGAAAATAAAATGTTAAGAGGGAAACATGTCTTTAAAAATCGGGGATTGTGCAAGGCAGTTTGCATTTTTGCCCAGATTATTTAGACTAATCGCCACAGGAATGTTGCCTTCTTTGGTAATATAAGTAGGCAAAAAGCATCTGGGAACATTTTCATGAAGGCTATCCAAATGAAAAGTGGACCTTTCCAATAGGAGGTGTAACTCCTTTCCCTTCTTCACTGAATTCTTTATTTGGACTTTGGCAGACGGTTGCTGATGGTATTTTACATGGTCTAGCGTTTGCTGACCTAGCAAGCTTGTGTTTCAGCTCAGGTTCTCTGCGCCTCCCTCCCCGCCCCCCACCCCCCCACCCCCCCCCCCCCCATGAATGTGAATGTCACTTCCCTGCCACCAGGTGACTCTTTGGGCTGTGTTTAAAGCTCACACTTACCTAGATTTTAATGAATCTGACAGAAGCCCACTGTTACAGGTGAAATAATTGAGCTCTTGCTGTGTTTTCACGAATTATTATACTGAAAGAAAATAATGAAAACAAATGTTTCTTTTTAGTAAACCTAAAAAAAAAATTGAGAGTAGTAATGTAATGGAGAGTCCTCTGATGATCGTTGTTATTTGTCTTTGTAATAAGATGTTTAGAGCGTGTGGCAAATGAAGAGTCCTATCCCACTGAAAAACTCCCCGTCTTCCCTGCCCTCTTCTGTGTTTTGAATATGAACTAGGCCAGGCTTTCTTTAATGGTCTCCCACCTCCTTTTTTCCTTTCTGTTTTGACCATAAAAAGCTCCTGAATTTCTACTAACCTTTGTTTTAGAAACCAGTTTTAGGTCACTTTGAGTTAGAGTTTTGATCCATTCTGCAGATATTTACTGACTGTTAACTATGCATTTAGCTCTGTGCTTAAGGTGGGGAGTTGATCTAGATGTCGGTTCTGTCTCCTACCTGCAGGAGGCTTCTGGTTTGTGTGTGGAAAAGATATGTTCATGAATATTTCTATTTACATAAAACGTGCTAAGTAGGATAGACAGGCGGAAACAACAGAAATTCAAGCGAGAAGAGTGGGATTCCTGGCTCAGGGTGGTGGTGGGTGAGCCAGGGGAGGAGGCGTGAGGGGAGCTCATGGAGCTGGCTCCGGCATCAGGGACGAGCCAGGCTGTGTGTGCCTGTGCCCCTTGTGGGTTTGACATGCTAAGTCCTGGGTGGACCCGGAACGGAAGCCCCAGCGGTGGGAGGTGGCTGCTTTGGCAGGGCCCCTGAGTGAGGCACAGCCTTCTCTACCTCGGCCCGGGCTCCAGAAGGGCTGTGGGAGGAAGGAGCGTGTGGGTGCGGCCGTGCGTGTCAGTGCCTTTGCCTTTGGGACAGAGCTCTCAGGCGGTCAAGGGCCAGGCAGACCTGGCTGTGACTCTGGGCTCACCCATGCCCGAGTGATCGTGAGCACATCACCCAGCCTTCCTGTTTGCTCTTCTGCAGAATGGAGGGTAATAGTCCTGTCTCTTGGCGGGGAATATGGTTATCTGTATTAGCTGCATGAATTAATGTACATTAAACATCTGCCTCAGAACCTGGAGTACACCTGAGCTAATGCCCCTCAGATGTTGGCTGTCATCACAGAGTGTAGCTGTGAGCTGGCAGTTGGCAGAAAAGGAATGCCGCGTTGGGGTGAAGGGACAGTAGCTTTGGGAGTGCTTGAGGGCCTTGACCCCGAGGTGGAGAGCGAGCAGGGGTGAGGCTCCTGGTGAGGAGTGGGGGGAGGAGCAGAGAAGGGGCAGGAGGACCAGGTCAGGGAGGCAGGGGGGACGGGGGAGTTCCGTGTCCCATGTCCCAGGCAAGGGGGAGGCCTCGGGATGTGCAGAGGAAGTCGGAAGTGTCCGATTCAGAGAGATCAGGGAGGCTGAGAACTGAGGCGGGGCGTTGAGTTTGGTTGTCGGAGAAGATGCCCCCTAGCCCTGGGGGAAGTCACAGGAGGCAGCAGCCCGGTGACCGTGGGCCCCGAGAACGTCACGGGGGCAGGGAAGGTTTTGTTGGATAGAAGATTATCAGTAGATTCTGGGGTTAAAGGCTGGATTTCCAAAATAAAGACAGTATGGCTTTTAAGTTGGTTCTAGCAAAATAAGGTGGAGACTGGTTCCAAGGCCACCGTTCTTGCTGCCCATGAGAAGCGCCCCCTGGGGTTGGGCGCGCAGTCTTCGAGGCCCTGTGCGGGGGCAGTGATGACGTGGCCTGTGCGGCGGTGCGTGGGCCGAGTGTGGGATCGCCTTGTCAGGGCAGAAGCACACTGGTGGGCTCGCCCCCGTCAGTGTAGTGAGCGGCAGTGAACGCTCACTGAGCAGTTGCTCGGGGCAGCAGTGTCACTCACACAGGCTTTGCATCAACGCTGTTCCTGTTGCCGAGCTGAGGGGCTGGGCTCACACACGCGCCCGGGCTCACACGGCTGGCCCGTGGTAGAGCCAGGCTACGCAGCCGCACTGTGGCTGTGGGACCCTGGCTGCAAACAGCCACCCTCTGCTGCTTCCTCTTGTCGGCTGAGCTGCTGAGGACGGGCCGCTAGCATCGGGCATCATGTCTGATGAGTCGGGGGGTCTGGGGGGCAGGCTGGATGTGGGGGAAGGCTGGTGGGAGCTGAGCGAGGCAGCCTTTCAGCAGGGTGGGTGGGGCCGGGGTCACAGGCGCAGGCCGAGGCTCCGCAGGGCAGAGCCAACCCGACCCGACGTGCTCTCAGGGACAGGAGAGAGGGCTGGTGAGAACGCCGAGAAAGGTCCTCAGTGGCGGGGCTTACGGGAGCACAAGAGAGCCAGCACGTTTTCAGAGGTGCTTTGCGGTCAGGGAGACCACCAGCATCTGGAGCTTTCCTGTGGAATTTTAGGAGTTGTCTCCCACTGCTCATTTGACTAGACTTGGTCCTACTGGAGAAAAGGGGCTGGATGAGCTCACATTCGTTGGAAGGACTGATGTTGAAGCTGAAACTCCAATACTTTGGCCACCTGATGCAAAGAACCGACTCATTGGAAAAGACCCTGATGCTGGGAAAGGTTGAAGATGGGAGGAGAAGGGGACGACAGGATGAGATGGTTGGATGGCACCACTGACTCGATGGACATGAGTTTGGGTGAACTCCAGGAGTTGGTGATGGACAGGGAGGCCTGGCGTGCTGCGGTCCATGAGGTCGCCAAGAGTCGGACATGACAGAGCGACTGAACTGAAGCTCACATTAGGAGGGGAGGGCCCCTGACCTTGACCAAGCCCCGGGGCGCCCCCTGGTGGAGCGGAGCGGTAACACAGGCAGAAAGTCTGTATTTGGACGCCGGCTGCTGGTGGGATTTGCTGCCAGAAGTGGAGCCCAAAGCAGTAGGAGGCGGGGAGCCTTACTGTCTTCTCTCTCCTGTTGTGAAGAAGTCCCAGCTCTGGGAGGAGGAGAGACCCAAAGGCGGAAGAAACAAGGTGTTGGAAGTAGAACCATGTGGAGCTTGAGGAATGTGGGGCATGGATGACACTGGACTGAAGAGGGCCTGACTCAGGCCTTTTTAGAGTTTTCTGAAGATCAGACACGTCATTTAAAACAGTTCTTCTCCAGCAACCTGTAGCAAAAGGCTGTTTTCATTGCTGTTTGAAGGTTGTGAACTGTTTATATCTTGTAAAATACAATAAAAATGAACTGGAAAAGATAAATGAAGAAAACAAAGACACAGGGAGTGCACATCCAATTTGTTGTCTGTTCTTAGAGTCACAACAGAGACACAGTCTGCTCTTCAAAATTGCTGAACACAAAGTTTCTAAGTGTTTGCTTTTCATTTCTGAAGTCAGCGTGACTTGGACTTAGGCAGGCTCAGGACAAACCAGGTTTGCGGCTGACCGTGGCGCTCGTTAGCGTGCTTGCTCCGGGCAGTCAGGCTGCAGGCAGGGCCTCACGGGGCTGGCGGGGGGACCGCTCTTTCCAGAGCCCCCAGCCTGGTGCTGGCACACGCTGCACACTCGGCAAACACACGCTTGTTAAACAGTCCCCGTAAGAGACAGTTTTTATACGCAGAATAAAATTCAGTGAGTATGATAGCAAGTCTCCCAAAATAATTGAAAGTTGTTCATCTGGTGGTAGGCAGAATTCTGAAGCAAAGTATGCTTTACCTTGTTTTGCAATTTTTGAAAACTACATCTTTGTAGAGTAAAAAAAAAAATGCAGTTACTAGAAAGCGAGTTTGTTTCTGAGTTGAGTGCCCCTAACCTCAGCCAGCATCATCTTTTGGTTCCAGGTCGTTTCAGCAGCCAAGGTGTGTGGAGTGGCTAGCGAGTCCCCATCAGTGAAGAGGCTCCGCCTGCTCGTCGCCGATAAAGACTTTTCTTTTAAGGCTGGCCAGTGGTAAGTGGCTTTTCTGTTTCCTCAGCATGTGTGGTCCAGGTGCTGTCAGACACCAGAGCTGCTTTTTCCTTCTCGGAAGGACTTCTGTGACTGCTATTTCTCCCGGGGAAGAGGAATTCTAGGGTGTCTCCCTTCAGCCTGAGCCTCTTCTGGCATGGAGAACCTGATTCCTTTCCTAGCCTCAGGGCCCACCTTGGTTCTGAGCCCGGGAGCCTCTCAGCCGTAGATGAACGTTGCTGCCTTGAGTTTTCCAGAGGGAGACAGAGCGGCTGGTCGTAGTCCGGACCCGACAGCTCTGACAGTCGATTCTGTTCTGCAGGCCTGGCTGCCGATAGAATGCGCGGCAGTCGTCTCCTCTGCTTCACTTATGTGTTGCTGGGGGTGGATACATTTCTAAAAAATCAGCCTTTATGTCAAACGCTAGTAAACGCAGAAGTCTGAAACTGGTTATGGCAACCAGTCTTGTCACAGAGGTGCCCACCCTCGCGCCTGAATTCTGCAACCTTCACGCCTTGTCTGGGTTGAGTTGAAATAGCTTGTGCTGAATTTGTTAGCAGGACGCTCCCCCCTCATCGGACCCAGCCCGCATCACGCTCATGGCCGAGGGCTGGTCAGTATGCTGACGCGGGAGCAGCCCAGCTGTCCCAGTGTTCCCGCGAAGGGCCTCACTGAGCAGCTGTGGAAGTTGGATAGTAAAGACCGCAACCCATATTTCCTTAGGAAAGGTGTGTTTGGGTGTCTGTTTCCTTTATTTAAATCCAGCTTTCATTTCTAAATGAGTTTCTGGCATGTCAATCTTGGTCGTCTTTCTTAGGAGCCACTTGACTAATTTTGGCAGTCCATCTGGAAATGTGGTTTTGTTAGGAGGAGGATGTGTGATAATAGCAAGAGTTAGCAGGCTTGTGTTAATAGTTTGCTTTGAATTTAGAACCAGAAAACAAGATGCTGATTGCAATAATTTGCGCTTGTGAAGCAATTTACTGCAATCTTTGCACATGTTCAGTGATACATATTAAGTGCATTTGGGCTGTTTCGAGGGGGGGTTGGCAACGTTTTTACCCTTCAAAACTGGTTTAGCGGTTATTGCATTGAACAGTGCGGACTTCGAGTATAAGGATCTGTCTTTGCACGTTTCCCTTTTGGAGAGGCGTTTGTGCCCTGTGCACACCGTTATCTGTGTGCCTTCCGCTTGGAATGGTGCCGACTCTGACCCCGGTGTCCCGATTACAGAGCCTGTGCCTTGGTTATCCTGCTGCTCCCGCGGTGTGCGTGTGAGCATGGTAAGAAAATGTCATCATTTCCTAGCGATATGCACAGAAATAGGGTCTCCCCGTGAGCCTCAGTGGAAGACTCCTCAGCGTGGTGCTGCGTACGCCGTGTCACTGAATGGCTCTGGTAGCCCCGTCCAGGCGGGCGCTGATTCAGTGCATGCTGGACAGAGGGCGGTGTGGGGCGGGGGTCAGCTCCAGCTGGTCCATGTTTCCCTGCCAGGCAAGTCAGTCACTCGTCCCTGGCATCTGGACTGTCTTCTTGAGAAGGCTGCTGCCTTAACACCGCCTCTCTGCACGGCTCTGGACACTGTGAGCCCTTTGGCCGTGTGACTTGGTGGTTACCAAGGTGGTGGGCACTGCTCCGTCGGCACTGTCGCTGGGGTGGCTTGCTCGCAGGCTCTCTTAAATGGTTGGCTCACCCGTCACCCCACGTGGCACTTGAGGGGAGAGAGGAGGGGGCTGCCGTGCACTCACGGGGTTGGAGTGGTCGGAGGGAGAGCTGCTAGAGCCAGGGGGAGGGCGCCCGCTGGGCCATGACCCCTCGTCCCTGGACTCTGGACTGGTGGCCCGTGCCAATGCCTGCCACGCTCCAAGAGGAGGTGCGGAGCCGCCTCTGAGCGTGCAAGTGCACGCTCTGCAGCCTTGGGCCCTGACCCTCGGGTGGACACTCCCAGCCTAGACCAGGCATGGTCCTCCGGGGCTGTTGGCTGCTGGGGTTCCTGTACTGGGACACAGCTCTCAGATCTCACACCATCCCATCCAGAGAGAAAGGGAGAACTCCTTCAGACCCGTTTCCCGCACGAGCAGGACTGAACCTTCTGGGCTTCTCCCACCAGGAGCTCACAGCTTAGCACGCGGCTCCCTGGGGAGTCCTGCTCTGGACCTTGCTTGGAGCTCCCCCGACTGAGGGGGGAAGGATGGAGCTGGACGTGGCCCCAACAGTCTCCCCTTGCCCATGAGTGCCCGGGGCTGCCAGGTTCAGCGTACCTGGGGTGTTGGTGCTGTGGGCGGGTCCATCCCAGGGCCTGGGTCACGCATCCCAGTCTGCCGCTCTGCCTTCCCACCTGCCGGCTCTGCAAGGTGGGCGGCTTCCTTTTTGCTCTGGGCTTCGGTTTCCATGTCCTTGAAGAGGAAAGGGTAACACTTTGGTGTTGTAGCATATGTCAGGCATTTGGCACAGTGCCTGATGTTTACTTTATGCGTTTGTTTTGGGTGTCTGTTGTAGCCAGTGCTTTGCTCAGGCCGTCAGAGAGCATCTGTGCTGGTGAGGTCCTCTGTGAGGAGTGTCTTTGAGGTCCCGGGGACAGTCTGAGCTCCTCGCCAGCCTCCCGTGCACCGAGGCTGCTGTGGGAAGAGCAGCCGGCCTGCGAGGAGTGGGCAGGCGCACGCCTCTGGTGCCCGCTGCACGCCCGGGCTGTGTGCAGAACACACCGGGGAGCAGGCGACGCGTTTCTGAGTGGGGCAGGCTGTGTCTCTGACTTCATACGTGATAACAGGATTTCATGCTTGAAAGTGCTCGGGGTAATGAGGTGAGAGGAGCCAGGTTAGAGAGCTAGGACTCTCCCCCACCTGCAGCGGGGCAGCTGCACTGCAGACGTAAGCACGGTGGCGCCGCAGCCCCGACTCAGGCCCACGTGTAGGCGGTGCCGCGTTCCTGGGAGTCTCCCTGCAGATGGTGTCCTCCTCCACGGCCTGTCTGATGAGCGCTGTCTTTCAAGACTCCTCTGTGAAGTCTTTCCTGATTCTTCCATCCCTGGTGGAATTAACTTCTTTTTCCTCCCCTCCCCGCCCCTCTGCATGTCCCACCCACCCCCAAGCAGATTTTTTTTTTAAAATAAAATGTGGTAGCTGTCTTAGTATTTACCTGATAAAATCAGGATCACATGTTGGAGCTACGCAGGAGTCTGCGCTAAGCACCAGAGCTTCCAGACGCATCTCAAGTGACGCCGCCTTCTCTCTCCCAAGTGAATTCTTTCACACTAATGCTCAGTCGCGTCTGACTCTTGTGATCCTCTGAACTGTGGGATACCAGGCTCCCCTGTCCATGGCATTCTCTGCGCAAGAATACTAGAGTGGGTTGCCATTTCGTCCTCTAGGGGATCTCCCTGACCCAGGGATTGGGTCAGACCCAAGGGGTCTTCTGTGTCCCCTTTATTTCAGGCAGATTCTTTACCTGCTGAGCCATCAGGTTAATCTTCCTCCCATCAGGGAGGTTTGTGAGGGAGGGAGCCAAGACAGACTTGCATTTTTACCGCCAGCACCAGCCTCTGTGCCTGTGCATGGTCGGCAGACGGAGGCTGTCTGTCGTGTGTGCTGAGTCGGGCAGCTGAGAGTGGGGATCTCGGGGAAGCGCGGTTGTTCGGCTGTGGCCCGAGCGCCTGCTGTGTGCTGGGCCCTGGGGCGGGACAGGGCTGCCGGTGTCACCCTAGATGTGGACATGCGTGCTTCGCGGCAGAACCAGGCCCTTTCTCTCTGCTCTTCATGTACTCTCTGTGAAGGACGGCATTTTTAACAGGGTGCGTGCGTGAGTGTGTGTGTGTGTGTCTAAAACTTACTCTTTCTTGGAAAGATATTTTACTAACTATGTATTGTGCATATTTTCTTAGGCCTATTCAGATGAGGTTCTTCTGTAGCATTTCATGAAGGAGTCCTTTTTCCTAAAGGTGGAGGGTTTCCAGAGTTACTAGAGAAGAGGGATTCCCCTTCAGTTACTGGAGAAAAAGGTCTCTATCAATGTCAAGCAGCAGAGGGTGCTATCGTTCAGGAAATAAAGCAGCAAAAATAGCTCAGAGATTTTTTTTTTTTAAACACAGACGCTATGGAAATGCCATTCACCTCTTCTCTGAAAGCATATAGCAACGGTATTAGTAAGTGTTAACTATAGTCTTTTAAAATTTGTATCTTGTCTGAAATGGAAGGGAAATCATTCATGGGAAAGAAGGAAGTAAATACGGGCAGAAATAACCTGGGGATCTTTTCTGGAGCCCTTCCTGCCCAGAACTTGTTTTCTAAGACTGAAAAATGACCAGGTACCTAAGGCCAGAGTTGAGAAGAGAACAGCTTCTAAGGCCATAGATCAGATCAGGGGAGGACATCAGGGATGACTGTCGCCTTTTTTAATTATACTGTCTGTCCTTCTTCGATGGCTGAGGAACAGCTCTATGGATAGATGAGTTTCATGGACATGCGGATGGGAATTTTCTGCGGTCTCAGTTTGTAGTAAATTTCTCTTGCCTTGGTATGTGACTAGATTTATTGCATTTCCTAGAACTCTCACCCAAAAAAAGTTTGTGGCGTGCAGTTACTGATGGCTTGAAACTCACAAGAGTTCTCCACTCTAGGCGCGTGCTTAGGAGTGAAGAAGGCAATGAGAGACTGTCAGGATTTAGGAGGCTGCGTCAGCCTATTCAGTGTAGGTGGTCAAATGCCAGCAAGAGAGTTTTTGTTGATTTCTTTTTCACATTCAGGAAACTCTTTTATCGAGATAAACGTATCATAAAATTCACCCATTCAAAGGGTACAGTTCAGTGATTTCTAGTATATTCACAGAATTGAATTCACAGTATATTCTAGAATTGTACGGTGATCAGCCAGTCAACTTTCAGAATATTCTCATCATCCCAGAAAGAAACTCTGCCCTGAATATCATTCACTTCCCATCCTCACCCTTAGGCACCTAGTTCCTGTCTTTTATGGATTTTCCTATTCTGGACATTTTGTGTCAATGGAATTATGTAGTATGTGGTCTTTTTTTGTGACTAGCTTCCTTCACTTCTTTCAGTTCTTTGACTTCCCTGGTGGCCCAGACAGTAAAGCCTCTGTCTACAATGCGGGAGACCCGGATTCAGTTCGTGGGTCAGGAAGATCTCCTGGAGAAGGAAAGGCAACCCACTCCAGTACTCTTGCCTGGAAAATGCCATGGACAGAGGAGCCTGGTGGGCTACAGTCAATGGGGTCACAAAAAGTCAGACACAACTGAGCGACGTCACTTTCACTTAACGCAGTTTCGCTGCTCATCTGTGTGTGGCATGTTTCAGTACTTCATTCCATCCTGTGAATGTACCGCCTTTGTTTACGTATTCATCAATTGGTGGACATTTAGCTTGTTTTGGAACTTTTAGGCTGTTATCAGTAATGCTGCTATGAACATTCGTGTGCATATTTTTAAGTGGATATATATTTTCTTTTTTCTTTAGTATATACCTCAGAGTAGAATTGCTGGTCACATCTTAACATTTTCAGGCACTGCCAAATTGTTCTTTAAAGTAGCAAGGCCATGTTACATTCCCATCAGCAATGTACAAAGGTTCCAGTTTCTCCAGATCCTGACACTTGCCATTGTCTTTTTCATCAGCCATCCATCCAGGTGAGTGTGACGTAATGGCTCATTGTGATTTTGATTTGCATTTCCCTAATGACAAATGACTAGACGGACCTTTGTTGGCAAAGTAATGTCTCTGCTTTTCAATAAGCTATCTAGGTTGGTCATAACTTTCCTTCCAAGGAGTAAGCGTCTTTTAATTTCATGGTTGCAGTCACCATCTGCAGTGATTTTGGAGCCCAAAAAAATAAAGTCTGACACTGTTTCCAGTGGTCATATATGGATGTGAGAGTTGGACTGTGAAGAAGGCTGAGCGCCGAAGAACTGATGCTTTTGAACTGTGGTGTTGGAGAAGACTCTTGAGAATCCCTTGGACTGCAAGGAGATCCAACCAGTCCATTCTGAAGGAGATCAGCCCTGGGATTTCTTTGGAAGGAATGATGCTGAAGCTGAAACTCCAGTACTTTGGCCACCTCATGCGAAGAGTTGACTCATTGGAAAAGACTCTGATGCTGGGAGGGATTGGGGGCAGAAGGAGAAGGGGACGACAGAGGATGAGATGGCTGGATGGCATCACTGACTCGATGGACGTGAGTCTCAGTGAACTCCGGGAGCTGGTGATAGACAGGGAGGCCTGGCGTGCTGCGATTCATGGAGTCGCAAAGAGTCGGACACAATTGAGCGACTGAACTGAACTGAACTGAAGGACAAATGAGGTTGAGCATTTTTTCATGTACTTATTATCCATTTATGTATCATCTTTGGAGAAATGTTTGTACAAATCCTTTGCCCACTTTTGAAATGTGACTTTATTTATCTATTTATTTGTCTGTGCTGGGTCTTTGTTGCTGTGTGGACTTCTCTCTAGTTTTGGGGAGCAGGAGCTCCCAGTTGTGGTGCATGCGTTTCTCATTGCTGAGGCTTCTCTTGCTGTGGAGCGCAGGCTCCAGGGTGTGTGGGCTCAGGAGCTGTGGCTCCCAGGCCCTAGAGCACAGGCCCAGAGTTGTGACACGCAGGCTTAGTTGCTCCTTGGCCTGTGGGGTCTTCCCAGACCAGGTCCTTTTCCACGGAGCCACCAGGGAAGCCCCCTTTACCCATGTTTTGAATTTTCTTTTTATTACTATATTCTGTATACAAATTACTCGTTAGATACATGATTTAAAAATATTTTCTCCCATTCCAAGGGTCATCTTTTAACTGTCTGGATGGTATGTACTACACATAAGTATGTGGCACAAAATTTTTCATCTTATGCAGTCTAGTTTCTCCAGTTTTTCTTTGACCTTTGTGTTTTAGTGTCATTTCTAAGTAGCTAGCCATGAAGAGTTACTCCTGTGTAAGTCTGAGTTTATAATTTTAATGTTTATATTTAGGTCTGTGATCTAACCAGAGTTAATGTTTGTATATGGTACGAGGTAGGAGTCCATCCTTATTCTTTTCCAGTTACTATTCACTTGTCCTAGCACTTTTTTTCTTTAATTGAAGTATAGTTGATTTTCAGTGTTGTATTAGTTTCTGGTGTACAGCAAAGTGATTCAATCATATGCGTGTGTGTGTTTATTCTTTTTCAGATTCTGTTTCCTTTATAGATTATTATAAAACCATCACCACTTACTGAAAAGACTCTTCTTTTGCATTAAATTGTGTTGGTAGTCTTGTTGAAAATCAGTTGACCATAAAACTATGTTTTGATTCTCAGTCTTTTGCCATTGATACCTGCCTGTCCCAACACCAGTACCACAGTGTCAGCATTACTGTGATTTAAAGCAATTTTGAAATCAGAAGGTGTGAATCCTCCAAATTTATTCTTCTTTTTAAAGATTATTTTGATGATTCTAGGCTCCTTGAATTTCATATCAGTTTTATGATCAACTTATCAAAGAAACCAGCTAGGGTTTGATAAGTATTGTAGTAAATCTGTAGATCAATTTGGGAACTATTGCCATCTTAATATTAAGTCTTCCAGTCCATGAATATAAGAAGCCTTTCTGTTTATTTAGATCTTCTTTCTGTTTATTTAGATCTCTTTGATTTTTTTTCAATAATGTAGTTTTTAGTGTAATAGTCTTACACTTCTTTTGTGAAGTTTATTCCCAATTATTTTATTACTTTATTATAAATAGGACTTTTTCTTAATTTCACATTTAGATTCTTCATTGCTAGTGGGTAAAAATACAGTTGGTTTTTATTATTTTATATTCTGCAACTTTATTTGAAGTTGTTTATTAGTTCTCCTATATTTATAGTAAATTCATTAGGATTTTCTATATATAATGTTATGTCATCTGCAACTTCTTTCTCTTCAATCTGGATGCCTCTTATTTCATTTTCTTGCTTAATTGCCTTGGCTAGAATGTCTGGTACAGTGTTGAGTAGAATTGGTCAGAGCAGACATCTTTGCCTTGTTTCTCTTCTCAGGTGGGGAATTTTCAGCCTTTCAGGGAAGAAATGGAGTGGCCATCATGGTCAACAAAAGAGTCCGAAATGCAGTACTTGGATGCAATCTCAAAAACGACAGAATGATCTCTGTTCGTTTCCAAGGCAAACCATTCAATATCACAGTAACCAAGTCTATGCTCCAACCAGTAACGCTGAAGAAGCTGGAGTTGAACGGTTCTATGAAGACCTACAAGACCTTTTAGAACTAACACCCAAAAAAGATGTCCTTTTCATTATAGGGGACTGGAATGCAAAAGTAGGAAGTCAAGAAACACCTGGAGTAACAGGCAAATTTGGCCTTGGAATATGGAATGAAGCAGGCCAAAGACTGATAAGAGTTTTGCCAAGAAAATGCACTGGTCATAACAAACACCCTCTTCCAACAACACAAGAGAAGACTCTATACATGGACATCACCAGATGGTCAACACCAAAATCAGATTGATTATATTCTTTGCAGCCAAAGATGGAGAAGCTCTATACAGTCAGCAAAAACAAGACCAGGAGCTGACTGTGCTTAGATCATGAACTCCTTATTGCCAAATTCAGACTTAAATTGAAGAAAGTAGGGAAAACCACTAGACCATTCAGGTATGACCTAAATCAAATCCCTTATGATTATACAGTGGAAGTGAGAAATAGATTTAAGGGCCTAGATCTGATAGATAGAGTGCCTGATGAACTATGGACGGAGGTTCGTGACATTGTACAGGAGACAGAGATCAAGACCATCCCCATGGAAAAGAAATGCAAAAAAGCAAAATGGCTGTCTGGGGAGGCCTTACAAATAGCTGTGAAAAGAAGAGAAGTGAAAAGCAAAGGAGAAAAGGAAAGATATAAACATCTGAATGCAGAGTTCCAAAGAATAGCAAGAAGAGATAAGAAAGCCTTCCTCAGCGATCACTGCAAAGAAATAGAGGAAAACAACAGAATGGGAAAGACTAGGGATCTCTTCAAGAAAATCAGAGATACCAAAGGAACATTTCATGCAAAGATGAGCTCGATAAAGGACAGAAATGGTATGGACCTAACAGAAGCAGAAGATATTAAGAAGAGATGGCAAGAATACACAGAAGAACTGTACAAAACAGATCTTCACGACCCAGATAATCACGATAGTGTGATCACTGACCTAGAGCCAGACATCCTGGAATGTGAAGTCAAGTGGGCCTTAGAAAGCATCACTACGAACAAAGCTAGTGGAGGTGATGGAATTCCAGTTGAGCTATTCCAAATCCTGAAAGATGATGCTGTGAAAGTGCTGCACTCAATATGCCAGCAACTTTGGAAAACTCAGCAGTGGCCACAGGACTGGAAAAGGTCAGTTTTCATTCCAATCCCAAAGAAAGGCAATGCCAAAGAATGCTCAAACTACCGCACAATTGCACTCATCTCACACGCTAGTAAAGTAATGCTCAAAATTCTCCAAGCCACGCTTCAGTAATATGTGAACCGTGAACTTCCTGATGTTCAAGCTGGTTTTAGAAAAGGCAGAGGAACCAGAGATCAAATTGCCAACATCTGCTGGATCATCAAAAAAGCAAGAGAGTTCCAGAAAACCATCTATTTCTGCTTTATTGACTATGCCAAAGCCTTTGACTGTGTGCATCACAATAAACTGTGGAAAATTCTGAAAGAGATGGGCATACCAGACCACCTGATCTGCCTCTTGAGAAATTTGTATGCAGGTTAGGAAGCAACAGTTAGAACTGGACATGGAACAACAGACTGGTTCCAAATAGGAAAGGGAGTTCGTCAAGGCTGTATATTGTCACCCTGTTTATTTAACTTATATGCCGTCTATGGGGTCGCACAGAGTCAGACACAACTGAAGTGACTTAGCAGCTTAGCAGCAGCAGAGTACATCATGAGAAACGCTGGACTGGAAGAAACACAAGCTGGAATCAAGATTGCCGGGAGAAATATCAATAACCTCAGATACGCAGATGACACCACCCTTATGGCAGAAAGTGAAGAGGAACTAAAAAGCCTCTTGATGAAAGTGAAAGTAGAGAGTGAAAAAGTTGGCTTAAAGCTCAACATTCAGAAAACGAAGATCATGGCATCCGGTCCCACCACTTCATGGGGAATGGATGGGGAAACAGTGGAAACCGTGTCAGATTTTGTTTTTCTGGGCTCCAAAATCACTGCAGATGGTGACTGCAGCCATGAAATTAAAAGACGCTTACTCCTTGGATGGAAAGTTATGACCAACCTAGATAGCATATTGAAAAGCAGAGACATTACTTTGCCAACAAAGGTCTGTCTAGTCAAGGCTATGGTTTTTCCAGTGGTCATGTATGGATGTGAGAGTTGGACTGTGAAGAAGGCTGAGCGCCGAAGAATTGATGCTTTTGAACTGTGGTGTTGGAAAAGACTCTAGAAAGTCCCTTGGACTACTAGGAGATCCAACCAGTCCATTCTGAAGGAGATCAGCCCTGGGATTTCTTCGGAAGGAATGACGCTAAAGCTGAAACTCCAGTACTTTGGCCACGTCATGCGAAGAGTTGACTCATTGGAAAAGACTCTGATGCTGGGAGGGATTGGGGGCAGAAGGAGATGGGGACGACAGAGGATGAGATGGCTGGATGGCATCACTGACTCGATGGACGTGAGCCTGAGTGAACTCCGGGAGTTGGTGATGGACAGGGAGGCCTGGCGTGCTGCGATTGATGGGGTCACAAAGAGTCGGACACGACTGAGCGACTGATCTGATCTGATGATTAGATATTTTGTAGTTGTCTTTATCAGGCTGAGGAAATTACCATTTATTCCTGGTTTGTTGAGTATATTTATTATGTAAGGGTGTTGGATTTTGTCAGATGCCGTTTTTGCATCTGTTGAGATGATCACATGGATTTTGTCCTTTATTGTGTTAAGTGGTTTAATTCATTGATGATTTTCAGATGTTGAATCAATATTCCTGAGAATTTTGCATCTGTATTCATAAGGGATGTTGATCTGTAGTTTAGTGATATCTTTGTCTGGCTTTAGTATTAGAATAATACTGACATGGTAGAGTGAAGTGGAAAGTGTTTTTTTCTGTTTTGGGGGGAAGTATTTGTGAAAGATAAGCATTAATTCTTCTTCACATGTTTCTTCAACTTCTTCAGAGTTCACCTCTGCTGCCATCTGGACTTACCCTTGTGGGAAATTTTTAAATTATACTAATTCGGTCCATTTATTATGGATCTGTTCAGATTTTCTGTTTCTTCTAGAGTCCAGTTTGGTAGTTTGTGTTTTTCTAGGAATGCATCCATTTCATCTGAGTTAGCCAGTTTTGTGTCTTACAGTTAGTCATTCATAGAATTCCTTTATAATTAAAAAAAAAATTTTTTTTTGGTGAAGTTGGTGATAATGTCCCATCTTTGATTCTTTATTTTAGTAATTATATTTTTTCTCCTTTTTTCTTAGTCATTCTAGCCAAAAGTTTGTGTTTACCTTGCACTTTAAAAATTGCATTAACAGTAGTCAATTTATTTGCCTTTCCTTTTAGGGTTGACTTTTTTATCCCAGGAGTCTCTGTGGTTGGTGGGTTCTCAATATGCTCCAGCCCTAGGCTGCTGGAACAAGAGAGAATGATAGAACTGGCAGTGAAACATGCAAACCACCCTCCTGCTCTCTGGATCCACAATCAGGTGAGCAAACCTCTGTTTAAACTTGGAGACCTGGGCTCTCTGTCTCTCACAAAAGTCAGCTCACTTAATGCACGCAAGGAACCCAGGCTTGGGCGCACAGGGCACACGCTCACAGAGAGCTCCCTTCCGTCCGGAACTCAGATCCCAGGAGGGGTGCAGGAGCAGCATGCTTGTTTATTTTTTACTTTTTGGCCGTGCCACGTGGCGTGTGGGGTCCCAGCTCCCCAACCAGGGACAGAACCTGCACCCCACGCAGTGGAGGGTGGGGTCTTAAACCGGGGCCACCAAGGAGGTCCCCAGGAAGCAGAATCATTCTGATGCACTAAGGGTGATGCAAGGGTGCCCTGGGGCCGGGAGATCCCTTCTGGGTCAGCAGACAGTACTCAGGTGAATCCTACTACAGAATTAAGGCATTTTACTTTATACGTAAGTTTTTGAAAATTGGCTCTCTGGGTGTCTTGTCAGTTGTAATTCTATCAATCAGATTATTTCACCCTCGCTATCCTAAATGAAGGGAACTAAGCTACCATTCTCTCATTATGTGGGGGGAAAACAGTCTCTGATTACATACTTTTCCTGCCCAGACCTGAGCACTGCTAAACCCGTGGGGCGGTTGCCTCTCTATTTCAGTCTCTGGAAAGCTCTTCACTCTTGAGTCTGAGACGGAGTCCACATTTGCTGCTAATAACTCATGGTTCACTGTGGGACTCAGCACAGCCCTATGCTGCTCCTCACTACCTACTAGAATTCTGATAACAAAGAGTGAGCTCAGAAAATATTTGTCTTCTTGATTTTTGATCCTTGTCTTTTTTTTTTTTTTTTTACTGCCATCCCCTTCATTTCTAGACTGTGCCCTTCTTTACTTACCAACCATCTCCATCCCATCCCAGGCACTTTCTTCTCCTCTTTACCGGAAAGGAGAATGGGTGCGTGCCTGCTCGGTCCTTAAATCTTGTCTGACTCTATGCAACTCTATGGACTGTAGCCCACCCACCAGGCTCCCCTGTCCATGGGATTTTCTAGGCAAGAGTACTGGAGTAGTTTGCCATTTCCACCTCTAGGGGATGTTCCTGACCCAGGGACCGAACCCAGATATCCTGCATTAGCAGGCAGAGTCTTTACCACTGAGCCACCTGGGATCACAAAACAGAGTGTGCTGTATTGCAAATATTGTAGATACAGACAAACTGATTTTGAAATTTATATGGAAGAGAAACTAGGATGGCAAAAGCAGTTTTGAAAAAGAAGCCTAAAGTGTGAGGAATCATATTGCTCAAATTCAAGATTAAAATAAGGCTACAATAATCAATACAGTGTAGTATTGGTGAAGGAGTAGGCATACAGATCAAAGGGACAAATTAAAGCGTTCAGAAATAGACTGACACATACAACCTTTTGAACTTTGACAAAGGTGCTAAAGAAACTCAATGGAGAAGCAATGACGTTTTCAGCAAACAGTGCTGAGTAGTTGTCTGTCCATATGCAAAAATAAAACAGAGAACCCTGACCTAGATCTCACACTTTATATTCAAAATTAAAATATGTTGTAGGTATAAGGTCTAAAATGTAAAACTATAAGGTTTTAGAAGACATAGGAAATATTCTGAACAGCAGGGCAGGCAGATAGTTCTTAGACATGACACAGAAAGCAAGATCCATAAAAGGAAAGATTTATATATCGAATTTAATCAAAATAAACATTTTTTTTTTCTACAAAATACACTATTAACAGAAGTTTAAAAAACAAGCCACAGTCTAGGAGAAAGCGCTTGCAAATTAGATATCCAACAAAGGACTTGTATCCAGATGTATAAAGAACTCAAAAGGCAGCAAAAAGAAAACAAACCTAATTTTTCAATGGACAAAGGATTGAACACTTTCCTAAAAAGGATATAAGGATGACAAGTAAGCAGTGAAACGGCAGCCCACATCATCCATCACTAGGGAAATGCAGGTGAGAACCATGCCTAGTGGCTGCGTCTGCAGACCTGTTAGAATGTCTGAGATTTAAAGTGTCGACCATAGCAAGTGATGCCAGTGACGTGGAGCAACTGGAACTCTCATGTTGCTTGTAGTGTCAGCGGGAGTGCAAGGGCTACAGCTGTCCTGGAAAATACTTCTGCAGTTTCATGTGAACCCAATACACTCTTGACTGTAATACCTAGCAGTGTGACTCCTGGGTATTCATTCTAGAGAAACAAAAGAATTGTTCATACAGAAATCTGAACGTGAATCTTTATAGGGGTTCTATTCATAATCCTCAAAGCCTGGACACAATGCAAACGTCCCTCAGCAGGCGAACGGGTGAAGGAGCTGCGATGCATTCAGACAGCACACAGGCAGATCTTGCTGTGCTGTGTTCCACTTTACTACACTTTATGGGCAATTGTTTTCTTGGGGACGCTAGAGGATGAGGTGGCTGGATGGCATCACTGACTTGATGGACATGAGTCTGAGTGAACTCCGGGAGTTGGTGATGGGCAGGGAGGCCTGGCGTGCTGCAGTTCATGGGGTCGCAAAGAGTCAGATTCGACTGAGCGACTGAACTGAACTGATAATTGAATTTGTGGCAACCCTGCGCTGTTAGATGTTTGTTAGCATTTTTTTTTAAGCAATAAAGGTTTCTTTCTATGAAGAAATTTTTTATTAATGTGATCTGCAGCAGTGTACTAGTTTCAGATGCACAGCAGTGACTCAGCTGTTCATAAGTGCGTGTGCATTCTTTCTCAGACCCCTTTCCTTCTAGCTGATTACAAGGCATTGAATGCAGTTCCCTGCGCTGCGCAGAAGGTCCTTGTTTACTGTCTTAATTGTAGTAGTGCATGGATGTTAATCCCACACTCCTCATTTCTCTCTCCCCTGCTTTCTCCTTTGGTAACCATAAGTTTGTTTTGTATGTCTGTGAGTCTGTTTCTGTTTTGTAAATATATTTTTTGTATCATCTTTTAGACTTCATATGTGATATGTGATATTTGTCTTTCTCTCTCTGACTTACTTCGCTTAATACGACGATCTCCAAGTCCATCCATGTAGCTTCACGTGGCATTATTTCATTCTTTTTTGTGGCTGAGGAGAAAAGGAAAGATATAAGCATCTGAATGCAGAATTCCAAAGAATAGCAAGAAGAGATAAGAAAGCCTTCCTCAGCGATCAATGCAAAGAAATAGAGGAAAACAACAGAATGGGAAAGACTAGAGATCTCTTCAAGAAAATTAGAGATACCAACGGAACATTTCATGCAACGATGGGCTCGATAAAGGACAGAAATGGTATGGACCTAACAGAAGCAGAAGATATTAAGAAGAGGTGGCAAGAATATGCAGAAGAACTGTACAAAAAAGATCTTCACGACCCAGATAATTACGATGATGTGATCACTGACCTAGAGCCAGACATCCTGGAATGTGAAGTCAAGTGGGCCTTAGAAAGCATCACTACGAACAAAGCTAGTGGAGGTGATGGAATTCCAGTTGAGCTATTCCAAATCCTGAAAGATGATGCTGTGAAAGTGCTGCACTCAATATGCCAGCAACTTTGGAAAACTCAGCAGTGGCCACAGGACTGGAAAAGGTCAGTTTTCATTCCAATCCCAAAGAAAGGCAATGCCAAAGAATGCTCAAACTACCGCACAGTTGTACTCATCTCACATGCTAGTAAAGTAATGCTCAAAATTCTCCAAGCCAGGCTTCAGCAATACGTGAACCATGAACTTCCTGATGTTCAAGCTGGTTTTAGAAAAGGCAGAGGAACCAGAGATCAAATTGCCAACATCTGCTGGATCATCGAAAAAGCAAGAGAGTTCCAGAAAACCATCTATTTCTGCTTTATTGACTATGCCAAAGCCTTTGACTGTGTGCATCACAGTAAACTGTGGAAAATTTTGAGAGAGATGGGCATACCAGACCACCTGACCTGCCTCTTGAGAAATCTGTATGCAGGTCAGGAAGCAACAGAACTGGACATGGAACAACAGACTGGTTCCAAATAGGAAAAGGAGTTCGTCAAGGCTGTATATTGTCACCCTGCTTATTTAACTTCTATGCAGAGTACATCATGAGAAATGCTGGGCTAGAAGAAGCACAAGCTGGAATCAAGATTGCCGGGAGAAATATCAATAACCTCAGATATGCAGGTGATACCACCCTTATGGCAGAAAGTGAAGAGGAACTAAAAAGCCTCTTGATGAAAGTGAAAGTAGAGAGTGAAAAAGTTGGCTTAAAGCTCAACATTCAGAAAACTAAGATCGTGGCATCCGGTCCCATCACTTCATTGGAAATAGATGGGGAAACAGTGGAAACAATGTCAGACTTTATTTTTTGGGGCTCCAAAATCACGGCAGATGGTGACTGCAGCCATGAAATTAAAAGACGCTTACTCCTTGGAAGGAAAATTATGACCAACCTAGACAGCACATTGAAAAGCAGAGACATTACTTTGCCAACAAAGGTTCGTCTAGTCAAGGCTATGGTTTTTCCAGTAGTCATGTATGGATGTGAGAATTGGACTGTGAAGAAGGCTGAGCGCCGAAGAATTGATGCTTTTGAACTGTGGTGTTGGAGAAGACTCTTGAGAGTCCCTTGGACTGCAAGGAAGTCCAACCAGTCCATTCTGAAGGAGATCAGCCCTGGGATTTCTTTGGAGGGAATGATGCTAAAGCTGAAACTCCAGTACTTTGGCCACCTCATGCAAAGAGTTGACTCATGGAAAAGACTCTGATGCTGGGAGGGATTGGGGGCAGAAGGAGAAGGGGACGACAGAGGATGAGATGGCTGGATGGCATCACTGACTCGATGGACATGAGTCTGAGTGAACTCCGGGAGTTGGTGATGGACAGGGAGGCCTGGTGTGCTGCGATTCATGGGGTCGCAAAGAGTCGGACACGACTGAGCGACTGACCTGCTACTGCTACTAGCCCGTTGCATTTGTGTGGCGCCTTTTCTTTATCCATTCATCTGTTGAAGGACAGCTAGGTTGTTCCCGTGTCTTGGCGACTGAATACCGCTCCTGTGAGCATAGCGGTGCCTGTATCTTTCCAAATTAGAGTTTTCTCTAGATATGCCCAGGACTGGGATTGCAGGGTCATATGGGAGCTCTAGTCTTAGTTTTTAAGGACCTTCCATACTGTTCTCCATAGTGGCTGTATCAGTTTATATTCCCACCAACACCCTATTTAGTATTTCTTATTTGTAGACTTTCTGATGTAGACTTTCCCGTCACTCATTCTGACGGGAGTGAGGTGAGGTGGTTCCTCATTGTAGTTTTTTGATTTGCATTTCTCCAGTAATTAGTGATATGGAGCATCTTTTCATGTGACTGTTGGCCATTTGTATGTCTTCTTTGGAGAAATGTCCGTTTAGGTCTTCTGCCCGTGTTTTAATTTTTTTTTTTTTCCTTTTTATATTAAGCTGTATGAGCTGTTTGTATATTTTGGAAATTAACCCTTGTTGGTAGCAGCATTTGCAAATATTTTCCTGTAGTCTTTTTGTTTATGTTTTCCTTTGCTATGCAAAGGAAAGCTTTTAATTAGGTCCCATTCTTTTACTTTTGTTTTTTGTTTCCATTAGGAGATAGATCCAAGAAAATATTGCTCTGATTTCTGTCAGAGAGTAGCCTATATTTTCCTCTAGTTTTATAGTATCTGGTCTTAACATTTAGGTATTTAATCCATTTTGAGGTTTTATTTTTCTGGACGGTGTTAGAGAACGTTATTATTTCATTCTTTTACATACAGCTGTCCAGTTTTCCCAGCACCACTTTGGTCAAGAGACTGTCTTTTCTCCACTGTGTGTTTTTGCCTCCTTTGTCATCAATTAATTGGCTATAAGTGTGGATTTATTTCTGGGCTTACTGACCTTTTCCTTTGATCTGTCTGTCTATGCCAGTACAAAACTGTTTTGATTGCTATAGCTTAGTGTTAATAGTATAAAGTATTTTTAAATTTAAGTATGTGCATTTTTTTTAAGACATAATGCTGTTGCACACTTAAAAGACTAAAGTATAGTGTAAGCATAACTTATACTCACTGGGAAACCAAGCAATAGCTGTGTTCCACCACGTGGCCCAGTGATACAGAACCTGGCTGCCAATGCAGGAGAAGCAGGTTTGATCCCTGAGTCAGGAAGATCCCGTGGAGAAGGGAATGGTAACCCACTCCAGTATTCTTGCTGGGAAAATTCCATGGACAGGGGAGCCTGGCGGGCTACAGTGCATGGGGTCGCAAGGAGTCCAACATGACTGAACATGCACAGGCAGGCACTCTTGACTCAGTGCTTCATGGCAGTGGTCTGGAGCCGGATCTGCAGTGTTTCCCAGGTCTGCCTGTATTTGTTATTCAGCAGTAAAAACAGATCAGCTGTTGATGCACAATGCAACGTAGGTGACTCTCAGGGGCGCTGTGTTGCGTGAAAGAAGCCAGTCTCATTTATGCTACAGTCTGGAAGACAGAAACACAGCAATAAAAACAGATCAGTGCTTGATGGGGTAGAGCGGGGAAGGGTGGGAGCAGAAACGGATAGATGGCAAAGTGGAGTTTGGGGGTGCTAGCGGGACTGTTCAGTATCTTGGTTTTGGTGGTAGTTGCACTTCTCTGTGTTTGTGTTAAAATTCATCAAACTGTAACAAAAAGAAAAAACTGTTACTGGAAGATAATTTTAAAAACTAAAAGATTTCTAAACCTACAGCAGCATAAAAAATATATTCTTAGGTTTTACACGCACATTGTGTCAGTTTAGACACATCCTCAGCTGCTTGCCTTAGCGTTTCCATGGGAAGTGCATCTTGTCACATTTGTTCCCTGCGACCTTCTGTGTCCTTCATTTGGTGTGGCTTCGGCTACCTCGTTCCTTTTTAGATTCTCTGTGGATTTTCCCCTACTGCTATCTCCAGAATGTATCCTGAACTGATAACACACGCCCTGGGGGCGGGAGTGGCAGGGGCGCCCTGTGCCCCGAGCTCTGATAAAAGGAGCTCAGCCACCCCGGCCCGCAGTGCCACGCGCCGCCTCCGGCCGTCGGCCACCCACGTAACCTGGACCTGGTCCTGGTCCGTAGCTCCCTGCTTGGTTTCATGGCTCATTGACGTTTCAACGAAGGAACTTATTCTAAGAGGCTGTAGAAAATCTCCAGGTGGCGTTGCTTGAATGCACATCCTAATCGTGGTGCCTGCTCCGCTCTGCCCAGTGGGAGTTGCAGGCAGCCTTTATGAAGTCAGGTTTTTCTTGGAACCGTTCTCACGTGGCTGTTTTCCTCCTGAGGATTTGTCTTTATTAAGCTATCAGAGTGGACAATAGCGGCACGTGAGTGTCTGGGTGGCAGCAGGCTGCTCTGCTGGGACGTGGAATAAAGTGCCATAAACGTCTTCCTTTATTGTATCTACTTTGGCTCAAGCTCCTGGCAGGGTAAAGGGTTCTAGACAGCTATTGTGTGCTGGGCTCCAGTTGCTGTGAAAAAGTTGTTTATTTCACAAGTAGAAAATCTATACCCAAATTAGATACATTGCCATGTAATTGGAAGTAATGTCCCTTTACGTGCTTGTGTTTTATACTCTACAGTACTTTTAAGTCTCGTGTTCCTGCTACCCTGGCGGTTTTTATTGATCAACAAAAGACAAAGATGGCTTTTGATTCTTTCCAGATGCTAGCAAATTAGGAGATAGATCTCCTGAAGATCATCTTGTCACTAAAGAGACAACAGGCTTCTTGAGTATTATTTTTCCCTGGGGCACATTTTCTTGCCAACTTTAGAGTTGAAAATACTCTGGTTTCTAAAAACAAGAACCTAAAGGCTTTGCTTGTTGTCATCACTAAACATGCTGAAGGTGACCATTGGATAAAATATCTTCTCTCCCATTTCTTAGCCTCTTTTACTCTTCGATTTTTACAGATAAAGAGAGAGATCTATAGGCAGGAGGGGAGGGGAGGGGCAGACAGGGGTTAGCTCCGCTGCTGTCGCTAGGTCAAGCCTCTGCACATTTCTGTTTTCGAGACTTGTAGGGAAGCAGCGTTTTAAAAGCACGTGGCAGCCAGTGTCGCAGTTCCTAGGTTTTAGTTATTCCTAATGGAATGTGCCCTTGCTGCTAATTTATTCTGTCAAAAATGAAAACTCATATACCATCCTTCATGTAAAAATTTCCTATATATTTAAAATAGTTCAGTTCAGTTCAGTCGCTCAATCGTGTCCGACTTTGTGACCCCATGAATTGCAGCACCCCAGGCCTCCCTGTCCATCACCAACTCCAGGAGTTCACTCAGACTCATGTCCATCGAGTCGGTGATGCCATCCGGCCATCTCATCCTCTGTCGTCCCTTTCTCCTCCTGCCCCCAATCCCTCCCGGCGTCAGGGTCTTTTCCAATGAGTCAACTGTTGGCATGAGGTGGCCAAAGTATTGGGGTTTCAGCTTCAGCATCAGTCCTTCCAATGAACACTCAGGACTGATCTCCTTTAGGATGGACTGGTTGGATCTCCTTGCAGTCCAAGGGACTCTCAAGAGTCTCCTCCAACACCACAGTTCAAAAGCATCAATTCTTCGGCACTCAGCTTTCTTCACAGTCCAACTCTCACATCCATACATGACCACTGGAAAAACCATAGCCTTGACTAGACAGACCTTTGTTGGCAAAGTAATATCTCTGCTTTTTAATATGCTATCTAGGTTTAATAGTTAAGAATAGTTAAGTTCAGTTACCACCCCCACCCCCCACCCCCCACTCAGAGAGAGGATTTCCATTCATTTAGTAGCTCTTGACCAAACTATTTGTGAATTCAAAGAATTTTCATTTTTTCTTAGATTTCTAAATTTTAACTCTTTGAGTGATAGAGCCCCAAATTAAATTCATATCAAAAAGTACTTACTGCATACTTGTCGAGCAGGGTGCTAGGTGAGTGCTCAGCATTGGCCTTCAGAATCCTTAGGAGGGAGTCCACTCAGTTGATTTGATCAGGAATGCCCCTAATATAAGATTCTTGATTCCTTTGGTGACAGGAAAGAAGGAGGCAGGCGCCTCTGCGTCTTTTCTTCTGTTACAGCCACATGACCAGAACACCCTCCATGTGGCATTTGCTGCCAGGGGCCTCCCCACAGTGTCGTGCGATGCCCACCGCACCCCAGGGGCAGTGAGCAGGACGGGGGTGGGAGCCCATTTTCCAGGTATGGCAGCAGAGGCTCTGAGGAGCACACGGGCTTGCTGATTCCTAGGGGCTCTGAATCAGATTCAGCCTTCTGACCCCTAGATCAACGTGCTTTTCTCCAAACTAGGGGTTCTCAACACTGCCAGATCCAGTGCCCCCTTCCATTTCCGAAATGAAATTCAGAGTTCATGTAATCAGGTACATTAAAAAAAAAAAAAACCACATCATCAGTTCAGTCAGCCAGTCGTGTCTGACTCTTTGCAACCCCATGAACCACAGCACGCCAGGCCTCCCTGTCCATCACCAACTCCCGGAGTCCACCCAAACCCATGTCCATCGAGTCAGTGATGCAATCCAACCATCTCATCCTCTGGCGTCCCCTTCTCCTCCCACCTTCAATCTTTCTTCAGTCTTTTCAAATGAGTCAGCTCTTTGCATCAGGTGGCCAAAGTATTGGAGCTTCAGCTTCAACATCAGTCCTTCCAGTGAACACCCAGGATTGATCTCCTTTAGGTAGGACTGGTTGGATCTCCTTGCAGTCCAAGGGACTCTCAAGAGTCTCCTCCAACACCACAGTTCAAAAGCATCAATTCTTCCACGTTCAGCTTTCTTCACAGTCCAACTCTCACATCAATACATGACCACTGGAAAAACCATAGCCTTGACTAGACGGACCTTTGTTGACAAAGTAATCTCTCTGTCTTTTAATATGCTGTCTATAGTACAAAGTATAATACAAAGGAGAAGCAAAGGAAAGTGATCCATAATCAGACTGTGCTTCAGCATAGAAATGGTGAGTGACGTGAAAGTCACTCAGTCATGTCTGACTCTTTGCAACCCCATGGACTATACACTCCATGGGATTCTCCAGGCCAGAATACTGGAGTGGGCAGCCTTTCCCTTCTCCAGGGGATCTTCCCAACCCAGGGATTGAACCCAGGTCTCCTGCATTGCAGGGGGATTCTTTACCAGCTGAGCCACCAGGGAAGCCCAGGAAACTAGAAGGCAGCCTGAGGCAGTCGGTCAGGCCCCTGCTGCTCGGCGTAGGATCCCCGCGTGTGAATACACGTCTGCAAATGCAGATGTGCACAGCTGTCGCCTGGCGACAGGACCACCCATGTGTGCTGCACCCTCGGATCCGGTTTTCTAGAACAGTGAACATGCTTGGTAAAGTTTTGGACACAGCACCGTACAGTCTACATGGCAGTAACATTCTGGAAAATTCAGGTGACATTAGATCCATGCAAATACTCCAAGTTTTTATTATGAAATGAGTTAGGGTCTAGTCTCAGATCCTTGCGAACTGGTTTCACCTCCATGAACGTCCTGAGGACCATTCAGAAAGACATGCAGGGCAGCCTATGTGCGTTGCAGATCACACTGTGCTGTCAGACCTGCTCTCTGATGTTAAGAAGTCCTCATTTGTTGTATCTGCTGATTCCTGTGGTGTAAATGCCCCCCGGATGGCTGGCATCAAACTACCCGCAGAAACCGGCCCATGGATCTCCTGCAGGTTTAGCCGTTTGCTTAGTAGGAGCAGCTTTGGGACACCCGCGTTCACATCCGGCATCTCGGGCACCGCCCTCTAAATGCCAGCTGGGTTCCTCAGATCACGGTTACACCCTCCAGAATGCCCCCGTTGGGGTAGCGTGGTCCCCCTGGAGAGCCAGCGTGTGCAGCTCTGATGGTCACCCTGGTGTAACTGTCCTTACCCGGCGTAGCCCCTTTGCCTGCAGGGGTGGGAGTGGTCCTCACCTCCTGCTTCCAGGCTGTCCCCTGGGCCCAGGGCCTGTCTGCACAAGCCAGCTAGTTCATCACCCAGAAATTCAGCACGTGGCAGAGTCCCTGAGGCAGGCCTCCTTGTCTCCATCCGGTGTGGCTGTGCCACCTGCGTCACGAAGGTGGACGCGCTACGGCCTGGGTGATGGGCGAGTGGAATCAGTTCATGGCCCTGCAGCCACTGTGAGTGAGCGAAGATGGGCCTAGAAACTGATAGACACACTGGGGGCGGACACTCAGCCTTACTACGGGCGAGCGTTTGGTGTAAGGCCTTTGCCACAGAGGACTGAAGTCTCTTCTCTGTCCCCCGCAGTGCACCCTGGACTCTGAGGTGGCTGTGAGAGTCGGGGGGGAGTTCTTCTTCGACCCGCAGCCCACGGACGCCTCCAGAAACCTCGTGTTGATCGCGGGAGGCGTTGGGATTAACCCCCTGCTTTCCATCCTGCGGCACGCGGCCGACCTCCTCAGAGAGCGGGCAGGCAAGGGACAGGGGTATGAGATGGGGACAGTCAGACTGCTCTACAGCGCGAAAGACACCAGCGAGCTCCTGTTCAAGGTAGGGCGCAGTGTGCATCTCGTTTAGCTGGGCGTGAGCAGGCTTGTGGCACAGGCCTTTCTTCTCTCCATTCGCTCTTCTCTCCAACAGTTCAAACCAGAGGCTTGAAAGGCTGAGCCCTGTTCAAGAGAGCATTAACCAGCACATCCTATCCTGCCCAGAACTATTTAAAAAGCTAGTGCTAAGGAGGCTCCCAGTGCAGTGACAGAAGAGGGCAGGTCTGGCGGGCTTGAGTCTGGAGGTGGGTGAGCAGAAAATTTAGCCTGCCCCTGGGACTCCCCAGAGGGTCAAGAGGCCTACAAGTGGGCTGGGTGCCCTAGGAGTAGGTGTGACCCAGCTCAGTACGTGAAACCCCCATCGGCTGCATTTGCAGGAACTAAGTCCATCTGAGGGAGAAGCCTGTCGCTCTGGGTGGCTTTGCAGCTGCAAGGATGAACAAAAGAACAGAAACAGTTAAAAGACACAACTGTGGTCACTGAAACTGCTGCTTAATTGCCCACGCCTGAGAGAAAAGAAAAAAGCAAAAACTCCTGGAGAGTTAGTAATATGCTTGTTAGCATATTCAGATTTCAATTAAAGGCAGATAGCCCCCTGCACTCAGATTGCTCTGGCCTGCCTGGCTGCAAACAATGCCTGTCTTAAGTGGAGAGCCGAGCAGCGGACGTGTGCAGAATTGGCAGTGGAGCTTCGGCGTCCGGGGGGTGCACATCTGTTTTGGTTTTTTTAAATTGTCGTGTGACCAAATACGTTTGACATTCCAGAAAAATATCCTCGATCTAGTAAATGAATTTCCTGAGAAGATTGCCTGCAGTTTGCATGTTACAAAACAGACGACACAGATCACTGCAGACCTCAGACCGTACATCACGGGTGAGTCCCCAAAAGGCGTTTTCACCGTCTCCATGCCGTTACCGTGTGGATGTACCAGTCGGTTGAGTGTAAATGCTTTATTGTTGGGATTTGCTGGCTGGGAATGTCACTACCTGGGGGATTGAGAGATGATTCATCATGGAAACCTAAGGAGAGATTAGTTGGGTTCACTTATTATATACAGATCTCCTGCTGCCTATATTAAAAATTTATTTTCTGCATTTTTTAGGGGACCTTTGCATCATTGCAGTAACATGCATACAGAGAATTTATCCTCCAGCTTTGACTGAATCAGTTCCATTTGCCATTAATAATCATTTAAATTTCTCGTGGTTTCCCTTCCTGGAAGGATTTCTCACAAAGCAGTTTAGTTACTTTGCTGAAGGCAGTTTTGAATCTGTCCCAAAGACCAGCACGCTGCCCGGCCCTGTCTGGTGAGTGTGTGGTGACCGGCTGCCCGCGTTGCTCGCTGTGGCTTCAGGAAGCCTGGAGACACGCTCTTGGCTGGGATCCGGCCTGGACGCCCGCAGGAGCCAATGCGTGGATGACTCGGGGCACAACCTCTGGGCCCAGTTATTGAAAATAAACTCTGTTGCCAAGTTGTGGTCAGTGCTTCGTCCTTTCAGTACAAACGCATCTGGCTCAACTTGGTATTTATTCTGTGTTTTCGGCAGAAGGAAGAATAACGCAGAAGGAGATAAGAGATCACATTTCGAAAGAGACCTTGTTCTACATTTGTGGTCCACCTCCCATGACAGACTTCTTCTCCAAGGAGCTGGAGAGCAGCTGCGTCCCCAGAGAGCACATCTGCTTTGAGAAGTGGTGGTAGCGGCAGGCGGGGCCGGGAGGAGGAGACAGATGAGGCCCGCGAGGCTCATACACAGGGCGCTCTGTGGTTCGGCCCGTGATTTTCCTCTGCCCACTCTCTTTTTAAGGCTGTGGACTCTGCCCAATTGGAGAAACAAGTAAAATCATCTGACAGCTAAATGATAAACTTGTTGCAAAAACTTCATTAATTTAACTGATTTTTACTACATTGACTTTCTCTTATGAATAACTGATTATTTCATGGTGTACCTTGAATTGGTCAATACATATTTTCTCTCAAGGGAAAAAAGACACATCCTTCACCCATATGAAACTACTGTTTTGTGTGTGAAATGCAGGCTCTTTAAATTATTTGACAGCCACCTGTGTATCTTTTGTTGAATAAACATAAATTTAAGATCATTTGGAATGGTTTCTGTTTAATGTCTTAGTTTACCTTCTTGTGGCCTGCAGCCTCATTTCTTCAGACTGTTAAAAGTTGGGTTTGGAAATAGAAAGCTGTTGGGAAAACTGCTTTAGGGTATTGAACATCCAGCATATTTGCTTCTGTTAATGAATATCCTAAGTATGTATCCTGACTGTGAGTTTCTTCTCAGATGAAACCTTTTCTGAGGCCCATGTCTTGGCTGTCTGTCTCAGCGCTCCACGTGGGAGGTGGCTTCTCTTTCGGGACCAAGGTGACAATGAGCGCTGTGTGCTCTGTGATTCTGCCCTCAGTGGCTGGGCTTGACGGGCTGTAGAAGTGTGCTCAGGATTGATCGGGGGGTGCAGAGCTGACTCCAAGTCCTGCTGCTCTGCCTCATATTTCATTCTTTGGCCAGGGTTGTTCCTGGCACCACGGCTTTTGAGTGGCTGAAAGAAAGCAGCTACCATTTAAGTGCTTGCTAAGCCTGGGGTCAGGAGGCGGTCCCCAGAATGGGTGGAAAGAGTTGAGAGCCTTGTCTGAGGCTGCTCTGGTGGAACTGCTAAAAAGAAGACTGTACTCCTTATTTTTGTGTAGATTTTTAAAAACCTGAGAAATGTCCCCAGGCTTAGGCCAGGCCCTCCTTTCTGTGACAAGGACCACAGCTGGCTTCTTGGAGAACCTCATGAGGTGCATGGGGTCTGGGAAGAGAGGTAGACCAGCGCTGGAGGTGCAGGGACCATGGAGAGTTTAGTCCTCAGCTGAGGAGAGAGGGCAGGGGGCCCTTCCTCCTCTCCAGGGCAGGTCTTGGGGACTCCAGGGCGTAAACACATCATTCATCTGTGGGGCCCCGTGATGGCTGGCATCACCACGCTAGCCTCGACTAGGACGTTTTGAATTTTGTTATGTTTTAAGCAGAGATCATTGGTCAGCTATTTCAATCCCAGATTTGATTTCACTAGGAGCAAAGAAGAACTAAAAAGCTTCTTGATGAAAGTGAAAGAGGAGAGTGAAAAAGTTGGCTTAAAGCTCAACATTCAGAAAACTAAGATCATGGCATCCGGTCCCATTGCTTCGTGGCAAATAGATGGAGAAACAGTGGAAACAGTGAAAGACTTTATTTTGGGGGGGCTCCAAAATCACTGCAGATGGTGACTGCAGCCATGAAATAAAAAGACACTCCTTGGAAGAAAAGTTATAACTAACCTAGACAGCTTATTAAACAGCAGAGATATTACTTTGCTAACAAAGGTCCGTCTAGTCAAAGCTATGGTTTTTCCAGTAGTCATGTATGGATGTGAGAGTTGGACTATAAAGAAAGCTGAGTGCCAAAGAATTGATGCTTTTGAACTACGGTGTTGGAGTGGACTCTTGAGAGTCCCTTGGACTGCAAGGAGATCCAACCAGTCCATTCTAAAGGAAATCAGTCCTGAATATTCATTGGAAGGACTGATGCTGAAGCTGAAGCTTCAATACTTTGGTCACCTGATGCAAAGAGCTGACTCATTTGAAAAGACCCTGATGCTGGAAAAGATTGTAGGTGGGAGGAGAAGGGGACAACCGAAGATGAGATGGTTGGATGGCATCACGGACTCAATGGACATGAGTTTGAGCCAAGCTCCAGGAGTTGGTGATGGACAGGGAGGCCTGGCATGCTGCAGTCCATGGAGTCGCAAAGAGTCGGACAGGACTGAGCGACTGAACTGGACTGAGGAGCAAAGAGGGGCTTGTGACCTGATGGGAACGTCGGAGTCCATTCAGGGCAGCGGTCAGCACTGTTTGGAGGTGGCAGGCGCACGGGGGGCTCTGGCTCCTTGGAGCCCTGAGTCAGGAGGCCCCGGGGTGTCCAGGCCACGGGCTGGGCCTGAGGGCTGCGCACTCAGGAGGCCAAGGAGCTGGAGAAGGGAAGGGCAGGGATGGGGGCAGTGCGCTCAGCCCCAGGCCCAGGCAGCCCTCTGGAGGAGATGCCTGTGCAGGGGGCCGCCCTGGGCCTTTCCGTGTCCGTGTGGGGGTGCTGGGGCGTCTGCAGCGCGGCCTGGGGCAGGCTCTGTGTTGTAAGAGAACAAGGGCCGCCCGCCCTGGGGCACCCAGCTCGGCCCGGCAGGCTGCCTGCGACAGCTTATGGCGAGCCGCGGTGCTGGATCCATGGTCTCCGGAGGAGAAGACTCACCTCTGGGACCAAAGGCCGTCTCATTCACGAGAGCCTTGGGTAGGTGTTCATTGAAGTGAAAGTGACAGATAAAGCTTCTGACAGGGACATCAGAAGGGGGTAGAAAGAGTACCCACGCCCACTGTTTTAAGCAGGGCATTGGATACTTCTCAGCTGACAGCTGAGAATAGAGAAAAAGAATACTTCGAGGTCCTAAGAGCTCCCCCAGACCCTCCCCCAAGGCAGACATCCTGAGATATCCGGCCCCAGACCAGCCAGGGAGAAGGGTTCTGGGCAACGTCTCGGGGCGAGGCAGACTGCTGCTGTGTCATCAGGGGGACAAGTCTTGAGAAACAGGTCCCCAGGCAAGATTCGTTACAATTACAGTCGTTAACGTGGAGCCTAAGAAAAGCATTTCCATGAGTAAGACCTTGTGCTGTCTGGTCCTTAGCTCCTCAAGAAAGGCCAGTCCTCGGGCAAGATCCATCGCTGCACACGTCTTAAGGAAAGCATGGGCGAGAATGTTCGCCTCCTCCCGGAAGGGCCCGGCCTCCCGGCCTGAGTTCACTCTCCAGTTGCTTGCTCACTGTCTATAAACCCCTGAGGGGGCCAGGCTGTGACCATTGCCTGGATGGCAGCCCCTTCCAGCTCCATCCTTTCTGGCGATGAGCACGGAACGGTGCTTCTGGTCCGCTGCTCAAGGAGATCCGTTTGCCCTTGCCCGCCAGGCCTGTCAGGATCCCTCTGGGAGCTCCTAGCTCCGTCTCGGGGAAGCCCAGCCCGGGTGCCTTGGGACTGCTGGCGTGGTGGCTGAGAAGGGCAGCTGGGGAGCCCTGAGTCGACCGCTTGGGTTCGCGGCTCAGTCCCACCCCGCGCTGGGCCGGTGACCTGCGCGATGCCCTGGTTTGTAATTACCCACCTCTGGGCACAGACTTGCGCCCGCATGGGAGACAGAATAGCGCCACCTCCCTCGTGGGGCCGTTCACGGGACCTAGGCTGAAGGTCCCCGGGGAGGGCTCGGCAGGGCAGAGCGTGAGCGGGAGCGTGGCGTGACTCCGCGTTCCCCTTTCCTGCTCAGGATGTCAGAGGCAGACGACCGGGGTTCGTCCGCCGGCCTGGAGCCTGCCCGTGAGGGGGGCTCTGCCTTGTTCAGCGCTCTCCTGAGCGTGCGATAGGCACTTAGTAGATGGTTTGTACATGGGTGAAAGGGACTTCCCAGAGCTGATGAACTGGCCTTTGTTTTGTTTTAATTATTTATTGGTTACACCTGGAGAAGGCAGTGGCCACCCGCTTCGGTATTCTTGCCTGGAGAATCCCACGGGCAGCAGAGCCTGGCGAGCTACCGTCCCTGGGGTCGCAAGGAGTCGGCCACGGCCGAGCGACTGCCGCACACACGGACACACACTGGCATCACCGGGTCTTAGCTGGGGTTCCCTGGTGCCTCCGCGTAAAGAATCCGCCCCCTTCCTCCGCCCCGCCCCCCGCCCATGCAGGAGACATGAGCTTGATCCCTGGGTTGCCAAGATGCCCTGGAGAAGGACATGGCAGATACACCAAAGTAGAGAAGACAGTAGCGTTAACCCTTACACGTCCATCACCAACGTCATTGATGACCAGCATGCAGTCTGTTTTTGTCTGTCCTCAACTTCTTGGGTTTTGATGTTCCAGGGGTATTTTGACGCTAACCCTAGAAATCATACCTGTAAATTCTCGGGCATGTAACAGCCATATCGCCTCAGGATGACCATGGAGCTGTCGTCATGCAGCACAAGTAAAAACGACCCCTTACGGTCGTCTGAGACGCGTCTGCACTGTTTTCCCTACGTTCTCCCCACGTTGCCGCGAAGTCCACAGCTCGCAATTCAGTTGGTATCTCTTGTGAGCGTCTTTCAATCCACGGTCCCCTCCCCCCTCCCCACACACGTACCCAGACACCTTGTTTAAGAAGCAGGGTGGTCCTGCGGACTTTCCCACGTTGTGAACCCCGCCCGCGGTACCCTCTCGGTGTGGTTGAACATGGCCTCTATGCTCCGTATGTGGCATAAACTGGTAAGTAGATCTGGAGCTTATTTAGATTCAGACTCAAGATTTTTTTTTTCTTTTGGGAGACTACATCGTAAGTGGTGTTACGTATTTCTGTTGCATCCTGAGGTGACACCTAACGTCTGTCCCGCTCTCAGTATTTTTAAGATTGGTCAGTGGGTTCAGCTTTTGTCAGCCTGATTCCCCCCAGTATAAAGTTCTCTATCAGCCTTTCACCCAAGTTATCTTAGTAGCTGTTGATCATTGTGTGCTATTTCATTAAGGACTAAACTAATTGCCCATTTCTATCATCTTGCCGCATTTATTGCCCATGATTCTTCTAAAAAGAACTTTCCCTCATTGACTTTGCCCTGAAATGAGTCTGAATTGGAAAGGCAGGATCAGCGCTTGATTCTTTCCCTTTGTTTACCAACTAACCTGTTACGAGTTGGTGTCCAAGCAACCTCCGAAATGACCAATGAGGTTTTTCTAAGTCTTCCTGTGAACTTCTGGCTTTTTGTACATTTGATTGTTTGCATCCACTATGCTCAGATTTTCAATGTTCAGCTTGTTTGGGGCTGCCTGGGCTGAGTTAGTGGCCCTCAGTAAGCTGTGGAGGGTTGATGAGGTTCGGCACTTCTAGAGCTGCAGAAAGTGCTCGAATAGACGAGAAGACAGTGGTGTCGGAGCCCCACGTGAGGGAAGTGTTTCAGGCAGGATGGGCCGGTCAGCTGGATCGTGCTTGAAGTAATAGGAGAGCGAGGTTCCAACGAGCAGCCACTGACGCAGCAACTGGAAGGTCACCAGTGGTCGTGATAAGAGGGATGTTAAGAGGGAAATACAATTACAGTGAGTGAGTGTCGATTGTAATTGCAAAGAATTTTACTGTTAAGGGAAAGAAAAAGATAGGATGGTAGCTGGAAAGGGAAATAGGGTCAAAAGAGCTCCTTTTTTTTTTTTTTTTTTATTTTACTCACAAAAATTGTTTGGCGTGTAGTGATTGCCCATGGGGTCGCAGAGTCGGACCCGACTGAGTGACTGAACTGAACTGATAGTTGATTTACAATGTATTTATTTTTGCTGTGCAGCAGTGATTTGGCTGTACATCTACATATTCTTTCACCTTCTTTTCCATTATGGGTTATTACAGGATATTGAGTACAGTTCCCTGTGCTGTCCAGTAGGACCTTGATGTTTATCCATCCTATATATGAGTTTGTATCTGCTCAGCCCAAACTCCCCATCCATGCCCCCTGCCCCGCCCGCCTGGAACCGCAAGTTTGATCTTATGTTTGTGAGTCTGTCTCTGTTCATAGGTGTGTTCGTGTGTGTAGTATTTTATATTCCACATACGAGTGACAGCTTATGGTATTTGTCCTTCTCTTTCTGGCTTACTCTTTATGTGGATGAGAAATATTCCATTCTGTGTACACGGCACCTTCTGTATCCATTCATCTGTTGATGGACATTCAGGCTGTTTCCATGCCTTGACTATTGTACATAGTGCTGCAGTGAACACTGGGATGCATGTATCTTTCTCAATTATGATTTTCTCTGGGTATATGCCCAGGAGTGGCATTGCTGGGTCATATGGTAGTTCTAGTTTTAGTTTTTTTGCGAAACCTCCGTACTGTTCTCCACAGCGGCTGCACCGGTTTACATTCCCACCAGCAGTGGAGGAGGGTTCTGTTTTCTCCACACCTCCAGCATTTATTATTTGTAGCCTTTAGCCGTTTTGACCAGCGTGAGACAGTACCTCATTGTTGTTTTGATTTGCATTTCTCTAATAATTAGCGATGATGAGCATCTTTTCATGTGTTTGTTGGCCCTGTATGTCTTTGGAGAAATGGCTGAGTCTTCTGCTCATTTTTTGATTGTTGTTGTTTTTTGGTCATTTGGTCTGAGCTGTTTGTATATTTTGGAAATTAAGCCCTTGTTGATCGCATCATTTGCAGATATTTTCTCTCATTCCACAGAGTATCTTTTCATTTTGTTTCTGGTTTCCTTTGCTGTGCAAAAGCTTATAAGTTTGATTTGGTCCCATTTGTTTATTTTTGCCTTTATTTCCGTTGCCTTGGGAGACTGACCTAAGAAAACAATGGTACGATCTATGTCAGAGAATGCTTTGCCTGTGTTCTCTTGTAGGAGTTTTACAGGGTCATGTTTTATATTTAAGTCTTTAAGCCATTTTATTTATTCTGAGTTTATTTGAGTTTATTTCTGAATATGGTTTGAGGGTGTGTGCTATAACTATTGATTTGCATGCCGCTGTCCAACTTTCCAGACACCACTTGCTGAGGAGGCTTTTTCCCATTGTCCACTCTTGCCTCCTTTATCTAGATTAACGGAGTGCAGGTGCGTGCGTCTGTTCCTGGTCTGCGCTCTGTTTCTGTGCCGCTATCACGCCACTTTGATTACTGTTGCTTTGTACTATTGTCTGGAGTCCGAGGGGCTTATGCCTTCAGCTTTGTTCATTTTCTTCAGCGTTGCTTTGGCGCTTTTGGGTCTTTTATGGTTCCATGTAAATTTTAGGATGACTTGTCCAAGTTCTGTAAAAAATGCTATGGGCGATTTGGTAGGAATTGCATCAAAGCTATTTATTGCTTTGGGTAGTATGGTGTTTTTAACAATATTATTTATCCAATCCAAAAGCATGTGATTTTACTCATTTCTTAATATCTGTTTTTTAAACTTTATTTGAAATACTTTTAGATTTATAGAAGAGTCACAAAGATAGTACAGGGTTCCCATATACCCTTTACCCAGCTTCCCTGAGTGGCAGCATCTTTATGACCGTGGTCTACTTATCAAAACTAAGGACCACCAGCACAGGTAAATTGCTGCAATGCTCTTATCCAAACCAGTTTAGTTTTGTTTGTTTTTTTTTAAGATGAGGGTGGTAACAGCCTGATTAGATGAAAACCTCTGAAAGGACCATTTAGCGGGCCTCCAGTTGGCCTTTTTCCAGAGGATGATAACTAACTTAGCTGTTGTTTTCTGAGCATCTACGTGTGCTGTGACTGTGCTAGACGTTTAAGATAGGAAAATGTAAGGTACAATTATCGTGAGGAACAAGTTAAATACTTTGGGAAACTTTGTTTTATGATTTAAAGCAGAAATGCTTTGGGGGGGAATTTTTTTTTGCAACTCGTATCTGATGGAGGGAAGCTGTGGATTGTGGTTGACTGGACAAGTCATCGGAGTGATGGGGCGGTGGGAAGGGGCAATGGGGAAGGTTTTGCCCACTCTGGCGACATGCTCAGGAGAACTGTTCCCATGGGATGCAGAGCCGCAAGCGGGTAGGTACACCTGCAGGTACCAGCGTGTGAACGCACGCGGTGATTGTCAGACAGCATCCAGCCTTGGCCTGAGATTTTTTTTTTTTAAACTTTCTGAATGGAAAACAGCAATTTCCTTCATTCCTGGGTATTGCAGATGATCCTATCCAGATAATTCAACCTGAGAGCTATTATTTCATTTTCTTTTAAATGAAAGCCAAAGAAGTATACTGCTCTCATTCAAGAGAAATAGTGAGCTGTCTTGTATTTTAATCTTACTCCTTCCTAATATGCACATATGAAGCAAGCATGGTGATGACCTTTAAAGATACCTCCTGACCACCATCAGATCAAAGCATGCATTTTAAAATGCTTTGCGCTTAGGAACCGAGAACCATCCTGGATGTTGAGCGGCCATCTCGATACAGTCTGTCTGAGCTCTTCCATACCCTGCAGGGCCCGTTTGGCCTGAGCTGGTCTCTTCCATCCCACCCCTGTGTCCCCTTTTGCTGTGCTTGAGTGTACCAAGATTCCGTCCATTTCTTTGTTCTTTATAATTACCTGATCAGTATGATTATAAAAAATCTAATAATATGAAGGGGTGAAGTCGCTCAGTCGTGTCTGACTCTGTGTGACCCCATAAAGTGAAAAGCTAAAGTCATCCCCCGCCCCATGCCACTCACCCGGAATGAACTTCTGTGTAAAAAGCTTGCTAAAAGGGTTCCCTTCTAGACAGTTTATGGTATAATAACATGGAATATACATGAGATATCTGTGCTTGCAGATGTCATTAACACACTCCAAATTACGGACATGCATCAGAATGTAACTTACCACGCCCGTATGACCTACATCTAGACTGTTCCCAGGGGCTATTACAAACAGTTTGCAGCGTACACACTTTTCCATATGATTTTTGTGCACAAACTACAACCGCTAGAATTGTCATTTCTGAATCAAAAACTGACTGGTATTGTCAAACTGCTTTGTAAAATGCAGAGTCGATTTAGAGTGGTGGAGTATGAAAGTACTCATTTCCCTACCTCTGGCTAATACTAGATATTCTAAGTCTTTATACGGTTTTTCCTAGTCAGTTGGGTCAAAGTTGCCTTTAACAAAAAAAACTTACTTTCTGATTGCTCTCTAACATTTTTACTCCTTTAAGTGTTTTAGCCACTTCTCTTTTTTCTTTGGAGAATGGTGTGTTCCCATTTTCTATACATCTTGATATCTGATTTGTAACTCCTTATAAAATAGAATGAGTGCTAACCCTTTCTTATATGTATTGGAAATATCTTTTCCCAGTCTACTACTTGTCTCTGAATTCTGTTTTTTATCATGTATACCAGAATTTTAAATGTATATGTCATAAAGTATGTCAGTCTCCACCCCCCCCCCTTTTTTTTTCTTTCAAATTTATTATTTATTTATGCTTGCTGGGTCTTCTTTGCTGCATGGGCTTTTTTCTAGCTGTGGTGAGCAGGGGCTCCTCTTTACTCACAGCATGTAGGCTTTTCATGCAGTGACTTCTCTTGTGAAACATGAGCTTTAGGGTGACTGGGCTTCTGTGGTTCTGGCTCCCAGGCTCCAGAGCACAGGCTCAGAAGGCGTGGTCCATGGGCCTAGTTGCTCTGCGGCATGTGGCATCTTCCCGGACTAGGGATCGAGCCCACGTCTCCTGCATTGGCAGGCAGATTCTTTGCTGTTGAGCCACCTGGGAACCCCTCCCTTGGTTTTCATGGATATACTTTCTTCTGGTACTTCTGCAGGTCTTTAATCCACTGGGAATTAATTTTGTCTTTTTCCATATAGTGCTCCAGCTGCTCAGCAGCAGTCATCAGATATTCCACACTTTCCCCCCTGCTTTGAAATTCCTCCTTCATCACATGCTTAAATCCCCTCACTGCTCTGTTTCCCAAGTCTGCTGATTTATTGCTGCTTTGAAATCACACTGTTTTCATTACTCTAGCTTTATTCTGCCTTCTCTTTACTGCATTGTTTTCATCTTCTTCAGGAATAGTAACTGGGGATACCCTGAATTCTGTGGTGGTCGGGGTTTTGGTTGGGAGTTTGTGGCTCAGCTGGTAAAGAATCCGCCTGCAATGCAGGAGACCCCAGTTCAATCCCTGGGTCAGGAAGATCCGCTGGAGATGGGCTTCCCTGGTGGCTCAGCGGGTGAAGAATCTGCCTGCAATGAGGGAGATCTGGGTTCGATCCCTGGGTTGGGAAGACCCCCTGGAAAAGGGAAAGGCTACCCACTCCAGTGTTCTGCCCTGAGAACCCCATGGACTGTATAGTCCATGGGATCACAAAGAGTCAGACACCACTGAGTGACTTTCACTTCACAGAAGTACTTGGCGTTTGTCTCATTAAATGACAATGTTTCTGTGCAACAGGCGGTGTGAAGGAAGCTGCCCCATTTTCCCTCTGAGGCGGGTGAGGGTCGGTAGTTAGAGGTCCTGCCCGGGTCCACCCGGCTGCAAGCGACAAGGCCAGGCGTCTGGGACTCTGCCTTCTTCCCCTCCCATCCAGGACCTTCCTCTGCACAGACTCCGCCTTAGCCTTGTTCCCAAACCTCTTCCACCACCACAGGGTGGGCTCTCCTCCACCTTGTTTCTGGGTTTTAGGGTTTTGGCGGCCTGGGGAATCCTAGTTCCCCAACCAGGGGTGGAACACATGCCCCTGTGTTCGAAGCCTGGAGCCCTAAGCACTGGACCACCAGGGAAGTCCACTCTTCTCCACCTTCTGAGAGAGACTCAACTAACCGGAGTACCCCATCGCAGAGCATTCCGCTGGGTGAGGTTCCTAAGTCCCACTAGCGTCTCTGTGTCAGGTGCCTAGAGAGCAGGAGTACAAAGACTGTGGTCTGATGGCAGGAGCACGGAGCCAGGCGTCTGGAGACCTGCATGGCACGCTCGTCTCTATGACCTGCCGTCATCCATCAAGCAGGTAGGACTGTCATCTGAAACCCCTTTCCGCTTTACCGTCCCACGGTCTCATGACGGAAAGCGGGCCTTAGGGGCTCCGGGGAGCTGCGGTTGGCCGTTCTAATGAGTGATGACCGAAGGCCGGCTTAACTGTCTTCAGGCACTTGACTGATTGTCACAGTGACTATGGTTTGCATCTCCAGCATAAGACGAAATCGCCTTGGACTGAAGCAAGGGAGAAGTTTGGTTTGATGTAGAGGACTCTCGCACTCTGCCGCTGATTAAATTCTGGAGTTGCAGCTGAAGAGAAACACTGGAATCCCCATTAATAAGAGAGAAGACTGACAGACATTTGCCTACTGGGGCTTCAGGTGGGCTGCACGGAGACAGGGCTGAATTGATAGTTCCCCAGCTTCAAGGAAGGGAGGGTGTAGACAGCAACTTAGGCATTTTCCAGATCCAGGAACTGGCAAGCTTGCTGGTTGTCCTTCCTTCCAGGATGATTTCCTTGTTGTTTTTGTTGAAGAATCCATGAGAGGGGAGGTACAGGACTGAAAAGACTCAGACACAGGGGTCCATTACAAAGAGCGTTTTAATACTCACCCTGATAAATGAAGGCTGTTCCTTACCATCACTGAGATTTTTATATTGTTTAGAGGCAGGAGAGAAATCCAAAGCCATATTGGGTTTAATGACTAGTGAGCAGCACGTTTAACTACAGATGTGTAGGTTTTTCAGAGAAGGCAAAGGCACCCCACTCCAGTACTCTTGCCTGGAAAATCCCATGGGCGGAAGAGCCTGGTAGGCTGCTGTCCATGGGGTTGCTAAAGAGTCGGACACGACTGAGTGGCTTCACTTTCACTTTTCACTTTCCTGCACTGGAGAAGGAAATGGCAACCCACTCCAGTGTTCTTGCCTGGAGAATCCCAGGGACGGGGGAGCCTGGTGGGCTGCCGTCTATGGGGTCGCACAGAGTCGGACACGACTGAAGCGACTTAGCAGCAGCAGCAGCAGCAGTGTAGGTTTTACTGCGTTAGTTACAGGATGAACAGCATCTTTCACCAGTCAGCCAACATGGGGTCTGTGTTTTAAACCATCTCTGGATTGAATGAATCCCTTCGCCACATTTCTGAGACACTGTGGGCAGCGTGGCTGAAATCGCCAGCATCCCCATTGAATCATTTGGGGGCAGAATGTAGGCTCTGCCCCCAGACCCAGGGTAAACAGTCATACAAACACATGCCTTACCTGGAGTCTCCCTGCCAGCTGCCCCCCTGACTCTCTGAAACATCTTGATTCCCTCCCCAGAAGTTAAAAAGACATATTCCCTGGGTCTTAAGGAAAGGATTGAGACTTGCATTTTGGTGACTTTGTGGAATAATGCTGAATGAGTGGTTCAAATCCTGCAAATGAACCCTCGAGAGAGGTTCTAGGGAAGTCCTTGACAAGGACAGTACTGATTCCTCTGAGGAAATGTCTGAGTAGGACAGTGTGCATGGGGTTCCTGGTGCTGCACCGGGTAAGACGTGGCCTCCCGACGCAGGGGTGCATTGATCCTTGGAGGGGGATCCGGGCTCCCACACGCCTTGCAGCCAAAACAGTCAAAACATACAACAGAAGTAACTTGTAACGAATTCAATAAAGACTTTAAAAATAGTCCACATTAAAGAAAAAAAATGTGAAAAAAAAGACAGTATTCTTGTTTCTGGTGTGATGGGTAGTCTCAGCGCCTCTTCGTTCTCCGGTCAGCTGCGAAATCTCCAGAGCCCGCTCCCAGCTTCCTCCTCCTTGCTGACGTTTATGCAGCACCTGCTGTGTGCCAGCCATTCTCCAAGAGCCCTGCAGGCATTCATTTCATCCCCACAGCTGTCATACCCGCATTACCCAGACCCCGCGCCTGGGAAGTGGCCGTCAGGCTTCTATCCAGCAACGCGGCCCCAGCATCCATGCCCTTCATCTGGACCACCAGGCACACTGCCTCCCCATGGACCACTCACCCGGCCTCAGGGCTCACCTTTTCCAGAGCCCTGTCCAGTGCTCGCCTTCATGCCCTACTGAGCTCTGCGGCCCACGTTAGCACAGTTACCACCCCCGTGCAGCTGTTGGGGGGGCCGTGAGGTCCAGGGGAGCAGGGGTTGGCTCTGTCCCCCCAGCACCCAGCACAGGAGTTAAAGCTGTAAGTCCAGAAAAGTGAATGGTCTGAGCCCTCGGGCCCAGGTGAACACACAGAGGCTGGTCATGCAGGGCTAGGGGCAGCCAGCGCCCGGCGGGCACAGGGCCCGCAGCTTGGGGACCATTCGCTGTGGTCTGGCTGCAGAAGTGATGTTTGGCAACAGAAACCTGTGGGGAACACCGCCTCGGAAGCCAGTCTATTGCTTGGCAGGTCCTGTTGATCTGATGGGATGCCATCACTCTGGCAGCAGGTATGGGAAACCCAGACGCCCCAGGCGGTGCCAGCCTCTCCACAGGGGTGCTTCCAGGCCACCTGTGCCCCCAGCCCCCTCCTCGCCCCCTCCCAGCCCTGTCACCAGGTCATATTTAACCCTGACTGCAGCTCTTGGCCTGCTCGGGTGAGCCCAGCAGGATGGCCCTGCTCTGGGTGTGGGTGGTGAGCTTCACAACATGTTCCTACCAGTAACGTCCCACTGTTCCCTTTGAGAGCTCATCCTCAACTAGGAGGATTTGTGGTTTAGCAGGGCTGTGATGAATACGTTTAGATTACGGATCAAACATGCTTCATAAGAAACGAATTAGAATGTCTCCTCCTGATGTCCTCTCAAAGCCGGCCCCCCGAAGCATGACTCTAAAGTATAATCCATTTAGAGGTATGAAAAAACTCAATGACTGGTCTGATGGTCACTGTCTGGTTACTTACAGACCACTAACAAATACACTGGAGGAGGAAATGGCAGCCCACGCCAGTGTTCTTGCCCAGGAAATCCCATGGACACAGGAGCCTGACGGGCTACATTCATGAGGTCGCCGAATTGGACACAACTGAGTGACTAGTCAACAACAAATATGCTAAGACTATCAACGTCGTCACAGAGCTTCTGTTGGGATGAGATGGCTGAGCATCAGGAACCCACAGCACGCACTTGGTTCCCCACCTTCGTCACTCGATCACCTCAACACCCCCCACTCCTTCCAGGCCCGCAGTGACAGGTGCAGCCGTAGGGGCGGAGCTCCACGCACACAAGCCTCTCACCAATTCCTGCAGCTCGCGCTGGTCCCGGGGCCTTGGCCCCCGCTGGCGGCCTTGGCAATGTAGAATTCCCTTCAGAAATCCCCACATTTACCAGGCGTGTGCGGGAGGGAGGGAGTGGGATTTAGGGGTTTATTCACTTTTCGTCAGAAATGTCTCATTTCACAAGGAACAAGCTGGGAGTCAGCTCATGGGCATCCTGTGGCCACGCGTCTCACCCTCAGCTGCACCAATTTGCGGGGCAGCGGGGGGGCGGGGTCGGTGGCGTGGGCTGCGGTTTGCAAATCCCAAGCCCTGGCCGCTCCCCAGGGGCAACTCCCCAGTCTCTGGGGTGGGACCCAGGTGTCAGAGATCTTTTTTTTTTTGGCTATACAACTTGTGGGATCTCAGTTCCCCAATCAGGGACTGAACCCACGCCCTGCATCAGGATCACAGAGTCAACCACCAGACCTCCAGGGAAGCCCTGAGTTTTTTAAGCTCCGCCAGTGACCAAGGTACAGCCAGTCTGGCCCTGCCCGAGGTAGACCAGATGGCAGGAGGAACACGCAGCAGCCCACCAAACAAGACTGTTCCCTGTGCTGGGGTCACACTCCCAAGGAATCCAGATTAGCTACAGAGGAATCCAGATTAGCTACATTCACCTGTAACTGTTTTTCCACAACAAATTCTGCCCACTTAGATGTCATCTAATTATTGAAAAACATACCCCACTCTGTGATCTAAGGCATCCTCCTGACGATGCAGCCGGTAACCTGTGCCTCTCAGAGCTGTAAGAATGTGTGTGGCTTCTGTCCCAGCCTGCTACTTTGGGAGCTTATTTTTCAAGAGGTGTGATCCTCTAAGATATGAGCTAAGAGGTAACATTCTTACGAAATCAGAACACTGTGTAGGTATTTGTGAGTATAAGTGTGGAAAATGTCATTTTAAAATAACTTAAAAAAATCATCTTCTTTAAAACTATCTTTTAAGAACGATCTTAATAAAATACCTAGAAATAAACCTACATAAGGAGGCAAAAGACCTGTACTTGGAAAACTATAAGGGACCCATGAAAGAAACTGAAGGTGACACAGATGAGAAATGTGTTCTTGGACTGGAAGAATGAACACTGTCGAAATGACCATACTACCCAAGGTAACCTACAGAGTCAATGCAATTCCGGTCAAATTACCAATGGCATTTTTCACAGAACTAGAACAAAACATTTTAAAATTCGTATGGAAGCTTATACACATATTCTTTTACTCTGTGTAGTCAAAGCAATCTTGAGAAAGAAAAGCAGACCTGGACAAGCCAGGCTCTCTGACTTCAGACTATACTACAAAGCTACAGTCGTCAAAACAGTGTGGTCCTGGCACAAAAGCAAGTATCAGTGGGATGGGACAGAAATAAACCCACCACCTGCGGTCAGTTAATCTATGTGGAAGGAGGCAAGAGTATACAAGGTAGAAAAGACAAGCTCGTCAATAAGCGGTGCTGGGAAAACTGGGCAGCTATGTTTAAAAGAATGGAATTAGAACGTTCTCTAACACCAGACACAGGAGCAAACTCAAAATGGGTTAAAGACCTAAATGTAAAACTAGATACTACTAAATAAAACTAGGGGAAAATATAGGCTGGACACGCTGACGTAAATCACAGCAAGACCTTTTTGGATCCATCTCCTAGTCAGAGACAGATAAAAATAAAGAAATGGGACCTAATGAAATGAAAAAGCTTTCCACAGCAAAGGAAACCATAAGTAAAACAAAAAGAAAACTTACAGAATGGGAGAAGATACTTGCAAATGATGCTACCAACAAGAGATTAATTTCCAAATATACACACAGCTAAATTAAAAAAAAAACAAACCCAAACAGCCCAGTTTAAAAAAAAAAAATAGGTTGAAGACCTAAATAGACAATTCTCCAAAAAAGACATAAAGATGGTCAAGAGGCACATGAAAAGATGCTCAACATCGCTAATTATTAGAGAAATGCAAATCAAAACTAACCTCAACCTGTCAGAATGGCCATCATGAAAAAGTCTACAAGTAATAAATGCCAGAAATGGTGTGGAGAAAACAACCATTCTACACTGTTGGTGCGAAAGTAAATTGGTGTAGCCACAATAGAGAACAGTATGGAGGTCCCTTAAAAAACTAAAAAAAAGAGCTACTATACAATTCTACAGTTCCATTCCTGGGCATATATCCAGAGAAAACCAAATTCAAAATGATACATGTACCCAAGTGTTCACTGAAGCACTATTTATAATAGCCAAGACAAGCAACCTAAATGTCCACTGACAAATGGATAAAGAAGATGTGGTACATATATACAATGGAGTATTACTCAGCCATAAAAAGAATAGTGCCAAAAAAGAAATAATGCCATTCACAGCAACATGGATGGACCTAGAGATCGGCATAGTAAGTGAAGTAAGCCAGAGAAAAACAAGTATCATATGATACTGCTTATATGTAGAATCTTAAAAAAAAATGATACAAATGAACTTACGTATGAAACAGTATAAATTAGGAGTTTGGGATTAACATATACACTCCACTATATGTAAAAGAGATAACCAACAAGGATCTGCTGTATAGCACAGGGAGCTCTACTCAGGATTTTGTAATAACCTATAAAAGAAAAGAATCTGATTACGTGTGTGTGTGTATAACTGAAAAAAAGACTATCTTCTCTTTGAACAGTCTTCATCCTTTATCGTAAGCTCTGGGGTTTAGGCTGGGAAGTTTGCTCATAAGAGGAAAATGTGCCATGTGACTGTGTTAGGATTTTTAATTCTCCCCTATTAAAATAGATTTAAAATGTGTTTTATTTTAGCAAATTTGCACACAGATAAGAAGATAAATAAACATAAAAATGTATCTGCACACAGATAAATTATTTGCACACTGAATAATTTACTTAAAAAGATTGGAGGCATCCTTAGTAATCGATGTGGGGCTTTTTGTTTTAAAAAGGTACTGTCTCCCCCACCCTGGGAGTAGATGGGCACCCAGGGCACCCACGGGGGTGCCCTGACTTACCTGGTGGCCCCTGAATTCCGCTTTCATCTTCTTTGTACAAATGACAGGAAGGCAGAGCGAGCTCAGCTGGCTCCTCCTGCTGGTTGCCAGGAGTTAAGGGACTCAGGAAACAGGAACGGGGACTGGGGTCGGGTGTCCAGACACCAGGCTACGACTCTTCAGTGTGACGTGAAGAAAGACTCCTACTCGCAATGCACTGAACTCGTAGGTGATTTATTGCTTTAAGTAACTAAACAAGAAACAGGAGGGACAGGCTGCTGGTCACGTCGGCTGGCACTCTCTCTCCAGGCTTTGCAGCTGCATCTACTTAAAGCCTCCACAGTATTTTCTGGACGACATAAACACGTCATAACACACGTGGGAAGCGACTTGGCCAAGGACACACTGATTAAAATAACACACAACAGAGGCTCCCCACCAGTCAGCTGGCCCTGTAATAACAGAAAGAAGGTGTGTTCCTAGGATGTGCTGAATACAAAACCTTAAATTTTTTTTTTTGGCAATAATACTAACAGAATACTTTGGCGGACATTCTGCAGAAGTGGGTACATGCACAGAATTCCCTCTGCGTTTCCAGATCACCAGTATCTATGGGAACACTTGGAGAAAAGCCAGGAGGTGGGGCACCTCCCCTCCCAATGTCGTGTTCTTTGCCAAAGAAGCAGGGTCCAGGGGTCAGACAGAGAAAAGCAGTGGGCAGGGCTCAAGGCCATGTTACAAGCTCCCAGCAGCTGCACCAACAGCAGGGGGCTGGACCTCCCCATCTCGGGGCAGGGGGTGGGGGCGACCACGTCGGCCTTGACTGGCAGCCAGGCTTGACCCGGGGTTTGGCCTGAGGGCCCCCTGGAGGCCCTGGGTGGCCCAGCCCCTCCCAGGAACCGTAGGGTCGGGGCTGGACTCCCAGCCCCGAGGTCTAGGAGCAACCAGTCCTCATGGGTTCTAGCACTGGGGCCCAGGACACATTTCAAAAGGATGTGCAGAAACCAACAATGCTGGGGACCCAGCCCTCCTTGGATGGCTCATTAAGCTCTCCAGGAGGGGTCACGCCAAGCCAAAGGCAACGTGCCACAGTCAGGGTGCACGCGCCCCCAGCCCGCCGGCCCAGTGAGGCTCAGGGGTGCTCGGCTGCCGCAGGCCCCGGAGCCACCTCCACGCCAGCATCCTCTCCAGGCTCGGGGCCGGCGAGCCCTGCACTGCCCCCCGCCGGGGCCGGGCTAGGGCCCGAGGGGCCGTTCTGCACAGCCTCGCCCTCCACACATGGCCGGCCGTCCGGACACGGCTTCTCCGCGGGGCCCTCTGCCCAGTCCTCCCGCCCGGGCACATGGCCCCCCGCGTCTCCCGCTCTGGGAAGCTGGTCTTCTGGGTTCTTCTCGCTTTCTTCGGCTTCCCGCTTGCCCCTGACACAGAATTTCCCTCTGGATTTCCTCGTCGGCCTGTTACGCATCTCGTCTCGGGAGAATCGCCACTGAAACTAGAGATTGGGGGAGATGGGAAATAAATACACGCTGCTTCCGTGACCCTGGATCGTCCCTGGACACGTGTTCTGCGTTCACACCCATGTCTGGCAGCGAGACACACAAGGCCCGCTATTCCCCAACCACAGCCCAAACCTCGCACCCACTGGGAGCTGGCAGTTCCTGCCACGGCGTGGACTCTAGGGGTGAATTTCCAGGGAGAGGGCCCCATACCAAAGGCCTGGGAGGGGAGGTGCTGAAATCCTGTCATCTGGAGAACCAGGAGGGGTGAGCACACACAGGCCTGCTCTTCCTAAGGGTATCACCCGGGTCAGAACCTGGGCACTCAGGTCCCCCTGAAGGACTGGCAGGCTGTGCCAGCTGCCAGCTGCACCCCCTCTGCTAGAGAGCACCCCCCCCCCCAAGCCCTCACTCCCTTCCAGGGCAAGCTACGCCCAATGACCAGGCCACGTGGGTCTGGTTAACAGCCCATCCTCCTGGTCCCCCCAGCACTGGCCAGGCCACTGCAGTCGCCGAGTAGGAGCCCAGCACGTCCCTCAGCCACGGCCCCCTTCCCCACCGGCGTTCCCATGGTACTCCCCTTGAAACCTCACCCAAACCCATCCCAGCTGCCGCTTCCCAGGGAGCCCCAGGCTGCGCTCCCCTGTGGGCAGGGGAGTCCACGGAGCGGACAGGACCAAGGGCACAGTCAGTGTCAGAGCTGGACGAGGACGGGGTCACAGGGACGCCGTGGAGGGGGGCCACCCCATGCAGAGTCCACCCAGCTCGGCCCGCGTTCTGATCTATACGATGGGGGGAGTTCCTCTAACTTAAATCGGGGTGGGTGACTCTGTGCAGAGTCAGAGAACGACTTTAGGATTTTCAGGCCACGTGTTCTCTGTTGCAGCCTTTCGACTCTGCTATTGTAGTACAAAAGCAGTCCAGATAACAATACATAAACAGGTCTCGCCGTGTTCCAATAAAACTTTATCAACAAAATCAGGCACTGTGCCGGCCCCTTTTGGCCCAAGAGCCGCAGTGAGCCAAGCTCTGCCATAGAAGGTGTGCACGTCCATACGATGATGCCACAATCCACGTGACAGGCTTAGCGCTGCGTCTAGCACATGATAAACCAGGTGTGTTCACGGCGACTGACGCTGGATGTCAGTTCAGAGCATCAGGGACGCCTCCTGTCCTCGGCTCTGGCATACCCGGGATACAGCAGGGAGCCTGGCACAGAGAAGATGCTCAGCGCCCTTTTGAGAGACGGCTGAATGGGAGGACGCAGCGCCGGCCAAGCTGGCTGCCCTGCGCGTCAGGGGAACCCAGCCCTCTAATTTTAAGAGTCAAAACACCCTGGGGCTTAGCGAGGAGGCGTGGGCGCATCCCATCCCCACATCAGGTCTGGCGGAGCTCCAGAAAGAGAGATTAATCTGGGGAGAAAAGAGGAAAACGTCCAAGTCCTGCTGAGCCTGCTGAGCCTGCTGACATCAGGAGCCGCTCCAGAGGGAGGCAGTGTGGGAGCCTGTGCACTCGGGATACATCTGGGCGCAGGAGCTGGGGCAGACACCGAGGCGTGAGGGGCGGCGAAGGAAGGCGGAGACGTGGGTCCCTGTGTTCACAGGAGAGGCACGTGCTCTGTGAACGGCTCAGCGGGGACTGCGGCCTTCCCTGCGCCCCAGAGCTCCGCCGGCGGCGTGGGGGCGGTGTCTTCTCCGCAGGCTATGCCCGCGGGCACTGCAGCCACAGGGCCCTGGGGACGGGCCAGCCCCGGAGGCCCCGCTGGAGACACGGGTTTTCCAGGGAAGGGAACCGGGGGGCCTCGACCCCGGGGGACGGCCTCGGCCACCCCACCCACGGACACGCGGCTCCACTTGAAGTTGCACGTCTTTCTTTCGCTTCATTTCTTTCCACATGAGTCGCAGCACACTGGTGTCACCAAATACGGACTTGGAGCTAAGCCCTTCTGCGACCGAAAGAGAAGGCAGCCTTCCGTCTGAGTGACTTCCGATGAGGCTACACGCTGGAGGCTGTACCATCCAGGGAAAACCATTTCCTAAGGCTCTACCACGTCGCAGATATATCTGGGTGCTTTGCCAGGAAGAAGCAAAAACGTGCTGTGTATATTTTTTAAAATCTGCCACCTCTGTGGCATTCTCAGCGGGAGAAGTCTACTTCCCCAAATAAGACACCTGCCTGGACGCACTCAGGGCTCTGAGACGGAACACTTCCTGGGATGAGTGCACTGAACCCCTTTTGAACAAGACCAGCAAATCTGGATATTCCATCAACCAAGAGGAAAAGCAGTGAAGTGTGTATGCTGAGGTTGTATGTGTTAGGCACGCAGTCGTGTCTGCAACTCCATGGACTGTAGCCCGCCAGACTCCTCGGTCCATGGGATTCTCCAGGCGAGAAGACTGGAGTGGGCTGCCATTGCCTTTGCCAGGGGATCTTCCCGACTCAGGGATCGAACCCAGGTCTCCTGCATTGCAGACGGATTCTTTACCATCTGAGCCACCAGGGAAGACCTGAGGTTAGGATTTAATATTTATCCTGTCCTCCCCACCTGCCTGCCCTGCAAATCCCAACCAAGTTCCCCGACGATATTGGCTGGGTTTCCCCTAGACACTCCTTTTTGGGGTTTCTCTCATACAGTGACTGACAGACTGCCCTCAGGTTGGAGAGTAGTTTGAGCTTTTCCTACCCAAGCCACGAGCTTTCAACAATGGACCCCCTCTGCAGGTGGAGTGGTCCCCCAGATCCCACCCCGAAGGTGCCCACTTCAGCCGAGACTGCAGCAGGCATCTTGGGGCCCCACGACCACCATGCGGGACCAGGACCTCTGACCTCAGCACGGACTGACCCTGCACGGCTCCTGGGTACCAGCGGTCATCGTTCACTACTGCTGCCTCATGTGCTGCTGCGGCTGCGTTTTACTTCCAGGCCACACGGAGGAGTTTTTTTTAATGGGTGTCTCCAAATAGTCAGAGTCTCTTCTTTCTGCATGGTTTTACAAAAAGGCCAGTTAAGCTGGCCTATACACAGAGCTGAGAGCCAGTCCGCTCTGAGAGATGTTGGGGGAAATTGTATTTTTGTCAAAACAAAACAAAACTGGTGAGACTGTTTAGGCTGAAAGGCCCCAAATAACGCGACACAGTACCACAGGTGGTGTGGTGGCTAAGACCCGCCAGGCCCCGGTTCTGGCATTTGGTAGCTGTCTGTCCTCCGGCAAGGGAGTAATCTCCAGAAGAGCTGCCCTCGCCCCCTGGACTGGGTGCACAGCCCCGGGGTGGGGTGAGTCACCTGAGGGACCCACTCAGCCTGCAGTGGGTGGTGGGTTGGGGACCCATTCACCCCGCAGTAGATGGTGAGTTGGGGGCCCACTCACCCGCAGTGGGGTGCGGGGGGCCCGCTGGCCCACTCCCAGTGTCCCCTGCAGGTGGCTGGTGCACCTGACCGTGCTCATCCCCCTGGGCCAGAGTCCACCCCGGACCCTGGCTCTTCTTAAATTATTCATGCATTTATCTGGCTGTGCTGGGTCTCTGCCACGGCACGCAGGATCTCTTAGCTGTGGCAGACCCTGGCGAGTCTCAGTGCGAACCCCTTGTCCTTGAAAAGGCTGCTCTTGCTAAATGAACAGCAGACGCATGGTTCCCCGAACGTCGGCGGCATCCGGATTCCCGCAGAGGATCACGCTGCACCGCCCTCCTGATACAACACGACCGAGGACACGGCCAGGCCGGGCCTGCGGGGGGCGCTCCGCTCACTCTCTCCAGGCCCCACCTGGGCTGCTGGGCAGAGGGGGATTTGGGGCTGTCCACACCGAGCTGAATGGGAATGACTCTGACCCGTGTTTTTCTGTCCTTCGGAAAACTCTGCCAAGCCAAACGCCTTCAAGGACGGCACCATTCTCTCTGTCCTTAGATGGAGGGTGGTGATGTCACCGACTCCCCAAGCTCCTGGGGGTCCCCAGCCCACCACAGCTGGGGGCCGCAGCCTAGTCGCCCGGAGGCTGCGCCTGGAGTCCTCCCCTTTCCCCCTCTCCTTTGCAAGGAGCACTCTCACGAAGCAGGGAAGTAGCCGTGGCTGAAACTCAGGGTCTCTAGAATCTAAAAGCTAAATGTTCTGAGTGTCCCACGCTGAGACAAGGTTTCCCTTCCCCTGAATTCCCGGAGCAGTGCTCTCACTAGGAACTGCTGGCACCATTTTATGATGAGCGTGTACTGGTTCCGAGAGGTGACGTAACTCTCCCAAGGTCACACAGCTAGAAAACAGCAGAGCTGAAATTCAAACACAGGTTTCTCCGACTCTACACTAATCTTCCGTCTGCTCCTTCTTGGTGGGTAAAAGGTTTCAGACTCACATTCTGGAAGGAAGCCAGGGGAGACGCCACGCGCCTTTGGAATAGCTCAGCCCGCCCGTGCGTGCCTCAGCTTTCAGATGTCGTGACCTCAGGACAGAATCTGCTAGATGAAGGCTTGATGCATGAAACCAACTGGTCAGCTAATGGAAGTAGAGATTTAACTGCCGTGAAAGACCCTTCGGTGTGTCTGATTAAAAAAAACACATCTACATTGAACAGACCCTGACAGGCCTATTTTTAAAAAATCAATAATGATAAAATTTGAATGGAGATACACACGGTGAACCTGGAAAGGGGCCCTAAACTACTCAGCTGAGACACTGGCTGTCAGACTTGGCGGGCGTTCAGGACCACCTGGGGGAACGCCTTCAGCCACAGGGCCCCCACCCTGTCCTGGGGTTTCTGATCAGGGGGCCTGGGGAGGGGACAGAGGCTGGCACTTCACACAAGCTCCCTGGTGATGCCAATTCGGCAGGTTCATGGGTCACAGCGTGAGAACACACAGCTAAGACCACCACCACCAGTTCACTGTGGGAAACAGCCTCCCCCAACCCCTCCACGTGCCCCATCAGCCCCAGCCCGGCATCCGCGGGAGGGCCTCCTCCTCCAGCCTCACCCGCAGGTCCCCTTACTGCTGTACTCGGGACAGTCACAGTCTTGAAGGAACAACAGAAGGACGATTGGCCCCCCGGACCACTTGGGTCCCCTGAGACGCAGGTGGCTTGAAGCAGTAAAAACCAGTACTGCGAGGTCAGTGGTTGCTTCCATCCTTGGATTCAGGGAACCTCGGATATGGGAAGCTCACTCTGATTTACACTTGGATTAACCTCCGTGCTGTCCAAGGGTGGGTGGTGTGTATTTCAGACCCCGAGGCGGGAGAGCTTGCTGTGGGGCAGCTCTGAGCAGAGGTTGGGGGCATCCACACCCAGAGGCAGGCTGCCAGGCTGGAGGACGCAGCACGTCCTGAGAGGTTCCAAGGCGAGTCTCTCAACACAAGAGAGCAGCCGCTGCAGGCGCAGCGGGGTGGACGGGCCTTCCCACGCCAGGGCACAAGTGGGCTGAGGGTGTGCCGCCAGCGCGGAAACCGAGAAAACCCCGACTAGCCGTCCATGCCAGAAATAAGTGCAGAGAAGGGAGAGTCCTCTTTACAGCAGTGTGTGTATGTCCAGAGTTCCAAGTCAGCAGGGCTCGTGGATTGAATTCACACATTTTAAAACCTGCCTGTATCTGCCTCCACTTCGGTAGCTTAGCTGAAGACAGATGTCTTCCGGGTGGCAGAAAGCACCTCTTACCTTCAAAGGAAGTTAATATTTGCTCTGAAAGCCACACTCACAGATGAACAAAGAGGTTTCTTTCAAATACTGAAAGTCCTGTTTGGAGAATTTTGCCCTCTTGGCTGATTAAAAGAGGACTAAATATGCTGCATCCCTGACGTCTGAATTTTGCACTCTTTCCTTAAACATCAGTGCGACACACACCTCGCACGTCCTGGGCCCAGCGGTTTGATTGTTCATTCGCTGGTTCAACAAGTGTTTGCTGAGTACTAACTCAAAGCCTGCTTATTTAACTTATATGGAGAGTACATCATGAGAAACGCTGGGCTGGAAGAAGCACAAGCTGGAATCAAGATTGCCGGGAGAAATATCAATAACCTCAGATATGCAGATGACACCACCCTTATTGCAGAAAGTGAAGAGGAACTCAAAAGCCTCTTGATGAAAGTGAAAGAGGAGAGTGAAAAAGTTGGCTTAAAGCTCAACATTCAGAAAACTAAGATTATGGCATCTGGTCCCATCACTTCATGGGAAATAGATGGGGAAACAGTGGACACAGTGTCAGACTTTATTTTTCTGGGCTCCAGAATCACTGCAGATGGTGATTGCAGCCATGAAATTAAAAGATGCTTACTCCTTGGAAGGAAAGTTATGACCAACCTAGATAGCATATTCAAAAGCAGAGACATTACTTTGCCAACAAAGGTTCGTCTAGTCAAGGCTATGGTTTTTCCAGGAGTCATGTATGGATGTGAGAGTTGGACTGTGAAGAAAACTGAATGCTGAAGAATTGATGCTTTTGAACTATGGTGTTGAAGACTCTTGAGAGTCCCTTGGACTGCAAGGAGATCTAACCAGTCCATTCTAAAGGAGATCAGTCCTGGGTGTTCTTTGGAAGGACTGATGCTGAAGCTGAAAACACCAGTACTTTGGCCACCTCATGCGAAGAGTTGACTCATTGGAAAAGACCCTGATCCTGGGAGGGATTGGGGGCAGGAGGAGAAGGGGACGACAGAGGATGAGGTGGTTGGATGGCATCACCGACTTGATGGACATGGGTCTGAGTAAACTCCAGGAGTTGGTGATGGACAGGGAGGCGTGCTGTGATTCATGGGGTCGCAAAGAGTCGGACACGATTGAGTGCCTGAACTGAACTGAACTGAAAGCCAGGGGCCGGGCATATAGCAGTGCGGACAGAAAGGGTGTGATCTCAGAGAGTTCCTGTCCGATTCTACTGGGGAGGATAAGCTACTGATCACAAATAATCAGGAACAACAGAGAGGAGAGGAACATGGTTCTTCCCGGTGAATCACAGAAGAGCCTGGCTTGGCCTAAAGAGAAAGAATGCCGTCCTGAGAAAATACAAAGGAAGAAAGCATCCCAGATGCAGGAACCGCCCAAGCAAAGGCCCTGTGGCAGTGAGGAACCCAAGAGAGTATGCAGGCCAGGGCGGCTGGGATGCATCAGATGGGCCGGGGGGGGGGCGGGAGGTGGGGGAAGTCCCCCCATATGGACCCTGGTAAAGGCCCCCACCTTTATCTTGAAAAACACAAAGCTTGAGAAGCGCTATAAGCAGCCGGGTGCCACGACTCCATTTGCTCCTTGTAGAAGATCACCTTTGGTTCTGAGTGGAGAACACACTGGAAAGGGAGGCCTGTCATTGGGAGATGAGGGTAGTCCAGGCAGGTGATAATGGGTGAGGGGGTTCCAGAGGGTCAAGGACCTAAAGCTAGACATGCCTTCAGGACGGACTGGCGGTGGGGGGAGGAGACGGAGGCCCCAGGTGAGCTCCAGGGCTCGGGAGCCTGGGCCCACAAAGGGCCGGCCCTCCCGGTGCGGAAGGGTGCGGGGTCACCAGCAGCCACAGGGGAGGAGAGGCTGAGGCTGGCCGCGCTGAGGGGAGACTCGGCGACTCAGGGGTAGGGAGGGGGCCATCTAGGTCTGGGAGTGCAGGAGATTCTCTACGGAAGAGGAAGTGGGGAGACACAGGGCTCCAGATGAGGCAGTGGGTGGGAAACCAGGTGGGCGCGGTGGGGCAGAGAGAGAACAAGGCGCTTCCCGGGCTGGAGGGCGCGGCTGGGGTCAGCGCCGCAGGCCGCGAGCTGAGGGCGCCCGGGGTCTCCAGGGAGCCGGACAGGGAACCACCGGCTTAGGAGTGGGGCCGGGGGCCGGGGCTGGTACAGGACGCCCTCCGGCCGCCGCCCCACGTCACGGCGAGGGCAGTGCCCACTGCCAGGCGCGCCCGCGCCCTCCGGACCGTCCCTGCGGACGTTCATACAATGGCCCTGTGCCCCGTCCTGAACCCCCCGCCCAGATTTCCACCGGCCCTTCCCTCGGCGACGGCACAGCGCACACCAGAACCCCGGCCTGCCCCTCGGGTCCCTCCTTCCAGCGCGCACCGCCCCTCGACGTGCTGGCTGCGGAGGGGCGGCCCCAACCTGTTCACGGCCCCCATCCCCAGCACGCGAGGAGGCCCGGGGGGCGGTACCAGGGGAAGGGTGGGGGCGTCCAGCGGGCTCTGCCCCACGGCCTGGCCGTGCCCGTCACAGGGACAGCGAGCTGGCCCCAGGGCACGGCCGCCCGGCCCCGCGGGTCCCCTGGGAGGAGCACCCTCGGGGGCAAAGCCTGGGGTGTGCGGCCACTGCGGAGGGCCTGGGCTCCGCCTCAGGGAAGCATGGGGTACACCCCCAGTCTCAGGGCGATTGCGCTCCCAGGAGGGTTCGGGTGACGTCCCGGGAGGGTGGGGCACGGCCTGGCCCGAGGACTCGCTCCGCAGGGGCGCTGCCCTGCGTCCACACCAGCCGCGGCCGCTCAGCCCTGCGGGGCGGGCCCTTCGGGGAAGGCGTTCTGGCAGGTTCTCTCTGCCAGGATCTCCAAACCTCCCACGGCTCCAGGGATGGGGCACGGGCCCGAGCTCCGGCCAGCTCGCATGGAGATGAAGATGCAGAGGAACGGGGCGTGGGCCCCCTGCCCAGGCTGCAGCCGCCTCCCAGCGCCCCCCCCTTCAGCCTCGGGAACGCAAACCCTGCCTGCCCAAGCACCCTTGCAGGAGGGGGCCGGCCACACGGCCCCCAGCGCCCCCACCTGCAGGTGACGTGGCTCATTTTGCTGAGGGGGCTCAGGGGTCCCCGGGGCTCCGCGGAGCTAAGCCCAGGAGGGCGGCAAGGTCGCTCACCTTCGATTCCTTCTTCTTGACCTTCTGAGGTAGACACGGCCTCTGGAGAAAGACGACCTGCTTGGTGGACACGGTCCCCTCCCTGCAACACACACGGGAGTGGAGGATGAGTCCTCTTACACCCGGGGGCGGGGGGCCTGGACCTCACATGGGGGCCACCACCTCCAAATTCAGCCAGGCCAGCCGCCCAGGGAAGGAAGGGGGCTGCCCAAGATGGAGAGGTCAGAGGCCATGAAGCCCCCCACAGCACACACCTTTGCTTCTGGGGGGCTGTCTCACGGGCCCAACAGAAGTGGGCACCCCTGAAAGGCAGCTTCATGTCTGAAAACCCCCCTTCCCGTGGTGTGAAATGACAGCTGGCATCTTGGCCAAATGACAACAAAGTGGCCTCGGTGAACACCGGACCGGGGGTGGGGGGCTCTTCCAAGTCTGTCTTTGGGGATGAGGCTTGGGGTGGGGAGCTGGTTGGCCTGGGATGGGTGGCCAGTGAGGACCTGGGCCCAGGCTGAGGCTCCTGCTGGCTGTGTGTCCTCGGGTTTGTGACAGAGTGTCCCTGAGCCTCAGTTTCTTCATCTATAAAATGGGCACGATATCTATGCTTACCACCTCACAGGTAATTAGGAGGACTAGTTTGACAGCAAGCCCAGAAGACAGACAGAAGGCCTTTCAGGGTTGGTAAGACTGGGATAAATCCCCAAAACAAAAAATCCTGCCTCCCGGGATGCTCTGACGACTAGATGAGACTGTGCACGACGTGGCCGCTCGGCCTGGGGCACACTCTAGGTGCCGAGTTTCTTTCGCAGATGAGAGAACTGGGCCCCCTCCGCCCGGTGACAGGCTGGGCGGCAAGTCACTGGCTGAGCTGCCCGTGTGGGGAGCAGGTGCTCGGGGCAGGGGTGGTTTTCTGAGATCCTGGGCCTGCCGTTCCTCGGGTGGAGAGCTGATGCCAACAGGATTCCACAAGTCACGCACACGAAGAGCTGGTCAGGACGGTGCAAGCTTCGGTAAGGTAAGCTGGTTATTGGTACCTGGTTGTCCTGACGACGGGAGTCGGCAGCACACAGGTGAGCTGCCAGCCGTAGGCAGCCAGTGAGTTCAGCAGGGGCACGTAGTCTGTCTGCACCTCCACACCCTGGGGAGAAAGGTCAGGTCAGGGCTGGGGCCGCCTCATCTCAGGGATGGGGAGGCACCACCCAGCCACCAACCCAACAAAGCGGAAGGGGGGGCATACTCCAGCTCAAAGATGCTGCAAGAGCCTGGGGTCCAACTGCCAGTGTGGGGTGTACCCCCTGCCCAGGTCTGTGTCATCGTGGGGTCTCCCTCCCTGCCGCCCGGGTCTGTGCCGTCGTGGGGTCTCCCCCCTCACCCCAGGTCTGTGCTGTCGTGGGGTCTCCCTCCCCCCCCAGGTCTGTGCCGTCATGGGTCACCCTCCCCCTCGCCCCGGGTCTGCGCCGTCATGGGGTCTCCCCCATGGTCTCTGCCGTCGTGGGGTTTCCCCTTCGCCTCGGCCCTGGGTCTATATCATCGTGGGGTCTCCCTCCCCCCTGCCCTGGTCTGTGCCGTTGGCATGGGGTTTGAGCGTTTGTTTTGTTTCAGTCTCCTCTGGACAAATCGCCTCCATGAGCATCACTCAAGAAGCACAGTCACTTCACCTCCAGGGCAGACCCAGGGCCCGTGACCACGCACTGCTCAGGGGGTTGCAGAGCCTCTTGTGGGAGTTAAACTACATCTGAGCAAAAATCAAGTCATTGCATCCAACCAGAGCGGCCACACATACACACACAAATATACCACACCGCACACACACCACACACACAATGCACACACACCACACCACACACACACACACACCACACCACACACACATCACACACACAACACACAACACACACCAGACACACAACACACAGAACACACACTACACACACATATGACACCACACACACCACACACACACCACACACACAGCACAACACACACAGTGCACACAACATACAACACACACCAGACACACAACACACAGAACACACACTAGACACACACCCGACACCATACACACCACACACATCAAACACACAACACATACACAGACACACATAGAGAAATACACCATACTGCACACACACACCACATATACACCACACCACACACACAACACATACAACACACACACCACACCACACACACAACACACACCAGACACACAACACACAACACACACTACACACACACACGACACCACACACACCACACACACCACACACACACAGCACATACAAAGACACACATAGAGAAATACATCACACTGCACACACACCACACACAATGCATACACCACACCACACACTCCACACACACAACACACAGACACACACACATAGAGAATACACCACACCACATACACACACACACACACCATACACACCACACACACACACCACACATACACCACACATACACACCACACACACAAACACACACACCACACACACAATGCACACACCACACACACAATGCACACACCACACAACACACACTAGACACACATACCACACACATAACATACACAGCACAACACACACTACAGACCAGACACACAACACACAGAACACACACTACACACAGACCACACACACACACACAGACACACACAGAGAAATACACCGCACCACACACACACCACACACACAAACACACACACCATACACATAACACAATGAACACACCACACACACACACCACACACATACAACCACACACCATGCACACACCACACAGACCACACAATGCATACACCACACATACCACACCACACACACCACAGACACCACACACAACACACAACACACAGAACACACTACACACATCACACACTACACACATCACACACACCAACACACACACCACACAACACACACACAACAGCACAACACACACACACCGCACAACACAATGCACACCACACAACACACACCAGACACACAACACACAGAACACACACTAGAAACACACACACCACACACATCACACACACACCACATACACAGCACAACACACAACACACACCAGACGCACAACATACTGAACACACACTACACACACACCACACACATAACACACACACCACACAACACACACGCAGAGGGGGTAGACAGGGAGAGGACCCCCTGCCTGGGCCCCCCACCCCCGACCCCGTACCCTGCTTTCTCGAGAGGCAGGTGGACTTCCGACAGCAGCCTCACCGGGCCCTGCCCCCCTGACAGGCATCCAGAGTCCTTGCGTACCGGGACAACCGCAGGACCCACTCAGGAGGACCACAGGCCCGCCAAGGGGTGGATGGGAGGGACGGCTCAGCCCTGCCGCTGGGTTCCCGTCCTGCAGACACCAGGGGGTGCGCACGCGTGCACACACACACACACACACATGCGTGCACATACACACATGCCCCTGAACACAAGACGGCCCGCTTGAGGGCCAGGAGGCTGGCCGGTCAGCGCAAAGGGGCTGGGGCCATCGTGGTGAGGGTGGGCTTCTGGGGGCTCAGAGGCTGGGGGACACGGTGGGCAGAGAAGGGAGGGCCTTCCCGGGGGGACCCCAGCACGAGCCTCACAGTGAGTGGGCGGGTGCCGGGCAGAGGGCTGGCCCGTGGCGAGGGGGCCTCTGGGGACAGAACCGGGGGCCAAAGACAGAAGAGGGGCAGGCCTGCTTCCCCGGGGCTTCTAGAGCTGCCATCGCGGGCACCTGTCCAGGCGTGGCCACTGCGCAGCCACGTCCCCCGAGCCTCCACTGCACACAGGAAGTCGTGGCCTGTGGCAGCCGCTCTCCAAGCGCGGCTCCGTGAGCAGCCTCACCCTGGAACTTGTTGCAAACAGAGTCTCGGGACCCACCCAGACCTGCACAATCAGAAACTCCTTTTACAAATGGTGGGGCCCAGGGGGCTGTTTTTTTTCCTCCTCTTCTTAACTGAAGTGCTGCCCGGGACCAGGACATGCCTGGCAGTCTAGTGGTTCAGACCCCGCACGTATCGCTGGTCAGGGAGCTAAAGCCTCACATGCCGCGGGCTGGTGTGGCCAAAGAAGATCACTGAATTGCTGTCGACTTGCAATATTACACTCTTCTCAGGTTCACACCATCAGCAATCCAGCAGCTTTATAGATTATACTCCACACAAGCCATGCCCGCCACATGCATGCTCAGTCGTGTCTGATTCTGCCACCCCACTGACTGCAGCCTGCCAGGCTCCTCTGTCCAACAGATTCAGTGATCATAAAGCACATATTCATTCCCTGTGCTGTACATTTCCGTATCTTATTTTATACATGATAGGTTCTACCTCTTAATCCCCTTCATTCTCTCCACTGGCAAACGCTAGTTTGTCCTCTACGTCTGTGAGGCTGTTTCTGTTTTGCTATATTCATTCATTTTATTTTTTAGACTTGACATGTAAGTGGAAACATAAAGTATCTCTCTTCCTCTGACTTATTTCACTGATAAGCATAATACCTCCTGGATCCATCTGTGTTGCTGCAAATGGTATCATTTCATTTTCTATGGTTGAGTCAGATTCCATTGTGTGTGTATATACACACAGTGTGTGTCATGTGTGCATGTGTGTGTGTACACACACAAATACACCACTCTTTTTAATCCATATGTCTACTGACTCAGGTTTCTTCTGTATTTTAGCAACTGTGACTCATGCTGCTATGGACACTGAGGTACACCTATCTTTTCTAATTAGCGTTTTCCTATCCTTTGGAAACACACCCAGCAGTGGATCATAAGGCAGCTCTATTTTTTTTTTTAAAGAACACTTCTAATAGTTGAGGTGCAACTTAGTCTGCAGAAGACTGCCTAGGGAATTGATTAGGTTTCTTCTGATGACAGAAGAGTGCAGTTTTGTGGCCACAATCTATCTGCCGTTACCTCGAATAAAGAGATGGGAATACCAGACCACCTGATCTGCCTCTTGAGAAATCTGTATGCAGGTCAGGAAGCAACAGTTGGAACTGGACATGGAACAACAGCCTGGTTCCAAATAGGAAAAGGAGTACGTCAAGGCTGTATATTGTCACCCTGCTTATTTAACTTATACGCAGAGTACATCATGAGAAACGCTGGACTGGAAGAAACACAAGCTGGAATCAAGATTGCCGGGAGAAATATCAATAACCTCAGATATGCAGATGACACCACCCTTATGGCAGAAAGTGAAGACGAACTACAAAGCCTCTTGATGAAAGTGAAAGTGGAGAGTGAAAAAGTTGGCTTAAAGCTCAACATTCAGAAAACGAAGATCATGGCATCTGGTCCCATCACTTCATGGGAAACAGATGGGGAAACAGTGGAAACAGTGTCAGACTGTTTTTTGGGCTCCAAAATCACTGCAGATGGTGACTGCAGCCATGAAATTAAAAGATCTTACTCCTTGGAAGGAAGGTTATGTCCAACCTAGATAGCATATTCAAAAGCAGAGACCTTACTTTACCAACAAAGGTCCATCTAGTCAAGGCTATGGTTTTTCCAGTGGTCATGTATGGATGTGAGAGTTAGACTGTGAAGAAGGCTGAGCGCGGAAGAATTGATGCTTTTGAACTGTGGTGTTGGAGAAGACGCTTGAGAGTCCCTTGGACTGCAAGGAGATCCAACCAGTCCATTCTGAAGGAGATCAGCCCTGGGATTTCTTTGGAAGGAATGATGCTAAAGCTGAAACTCCAGTACTTTGGCTACCTCATGCAAAGAGTTGACTCATTGGAAAAGACTCTGATGCTGGGAGGGATTGGGGGCAGGAGGAGAAGGGGACGACAGAGGATGAGATGGGTGGATGGCATCACTGACTCAATGGATGTGAGTCTGAGTGAACTCCGGGAGTTGGTGATGGACAGGGAGGCCTGGCGTGCTGCGATTCATGGGGTTGCAAAGAGTCGGACACGAGTGAGCAACTGAACTGAACTGAACTGAAGCCCTCCCCTCATTCTCCACGAGGGGCGGAGAGGTCAGGGGGCTCTGAAAGGCTCAGCCCTGCACGGACACAGTTCGGGGGCAGCTGGACTGGGCAGAAGGGAGGGAGGCAGGTACAAAAACCAACCGCGGAGGGGGATGGGAGGGCCCCATTCTGGCCCCGACCATGGAGACCCCATACAGGCCACACCCCATTTCTGCCCCACCCCCGGCACACGGGGCCCTCCATGGCAGGCCCACCTGGCCAGTACATCCCGGGCACTGGGCAGGGGCTCCCCGCCCTGCTGCGGCCGCTTTACCCTGAGAACCCGGGCCCCCATCCCTGCATTCTGGATTTAAGAAGGGGGAAAATGTTAAATCCACACTCGGGCTTTGCGAGGTTGTGATTACTCGGGTCTATCAAGAATAGCCTTCCCTCTTTATCAAGCGCCATGACAGGCCTGCCACAATCAGACAGTCGCCATGGCAACCAGGACCAGCGCAGAGCTCACAAAGCCCGGGTGCTCACAAAGCCTGAGCGGCAGGATGGAGCCCTTTCACCGCGTCCGGCCGGCCCGGTTCTCTCCTCCGCGCCAGCGCAGCCGGACAATGGGCACCCCGGGGGGCAGCCTGGCCGGCCTGCCCAGACAGGGCTCCCGAGCCGGGCTTTGCTCTGCGCTCTTCTCCTTCTCCACCGTCTTCAAGAGGAAGACGACAGGATTCCTCCTCAGCAGCCTTCCCCCTCAAGGTGGGGGATGCCAGCCAGAGGGTCCAGAACCATAAAGACCAAAAGGAAAACAAAGAGAAAACACTGCAAAACATGGCCCTGCCTGAGACAGCCCAGGGTTCAGTCCCAGGTGCTCCCAGCCGGCCGTCACAGCACGGGTGGAAAAGGAAAATACAAACGGTCCGGGGGTGAGGGGGCTCACCCTGCCAGACTCTGCCACGCTCTGGGCGGCCTTGATGTAATTAACGAACGGTTCACGCGGTTTTCCACAGGCACCTGTATCAAAGCCGGTGTGCATATTATCAATAGTCAGAAGATGACGTTTCTAAAAACGACACGAGCCCCACACAGTCAGGGGAAGCTGCTTTCAAGTCTGTTCGCTAGGAAAGGGGGTCGGGCAGGCGTCGGATGGAAGCCGCTCTCTGATCTGCTTTTCCATGACACTGCAGTGAGGAGAGACGCACACGCAGCACTCCAAAGCCAGCCCGCTGATCAAACGGAAAGACATTTCTGGGAACAGCAGCAAAAATTTTAATTAACTCTCCACTCTCCTGTGTGGATGCGGCATCTCCAATCACACCTGGAGTGTTAAAAAAAAAATGGCGCATGTCCTGTGGTTCTTCAACTTGTACAAAAGGGATACATTTGTATTTACGGCTCTTTTTCCTTTGTTCCCTCCGATGCCTCCAGTGGCCGCGAATCCAGTGGAGAAACAGACATCCAACACAACCTTCCCTTACCCTCCAAAACCAGGACAACACACAGCGTTTACTAACAAACACGTGTGTCTTTTGATCCTTTCCCAAAGCCCCTGCAGCAGGGAATATTAGGAGGTAATGCCCTGGTCCAGTGAGAAAGTTTCTATACTGGTATCACTGCACACCTCTCTTTTTCTCCTTGTTTCTGTTCTAGAAGGATCTGGGACAAAAGCAGCTTAAAAGATGACACTTTGTTCTTGACTCGTAACTGGAGAGGAAGAAGGGAATTCAGTTTTCATGTCTGAAAGGACCTCTGGGCTGGTCTCCTGGCAGCCTTGGGGGGTCCTTCCCCTCCATGCCCGGAGAGGACATGCGAAGCAACAGCCGCGAGAGGCTTTTGTAAACTGCTGCCAAAGCACCAATGCCCAACGCTAATGGGCAAGGCATGTTTGTATACGATTTCCTTATGTATCAACTTCAGGCCTCTTCTGATTTCCTACCATGGGACATGGAGGCTTACTGTTCCCGTTCACGTTTCTTACTTTCTCTTTCCTGGTGCCCCCAATGGTGATAATGTAATTAAATCAAAAGTCTATGTTACTGCTGTTGCTGCTGCTAAGTCGCTTCAGTCTTGTCGGACTCTATGCGACCCCATCGACGGCAGCCCACCAGTCTCCCCTGTCCCTGGGATTCTCCAGGCAAGAACACTGGAGTGGGTTGCCATTTTCTTCTCCAATGCATGAAAGTGAAACGTGAAAGTGAAGTCGCTTAGTCCTGTCCGACTCTGTGCAACCCCATGGATTGCAGCCTACCAGGTTCCTCTGTCCATGGGATTTTCCAGGCAAGAGTACTGGAGTGGGGTGCCATTGCCTTCTCCACTCTTCTTCCTACTGCTGCTGCTGCTAAGTCGCTTCAGTTGTCTCGGACTCTGTACGACCCCATAGATGGCAGCCCACCAGGCTCCCCCGTCCCTGGGATTCTCCAGGCAAGAACACTGGAGTGGGTTGCCATTTCCTTCTCCAATGCATGAAAGTGAAAGTGAAAGTGAAAGTGAAGTCGCTCAGTCATGTCCGACTCTTAGTGACCCCAGGGACTGCAGCTTACCAGGCTCCTCTGTCCATGGATTCTCCAGGCAAGAACACTGGAGTGGGTTGCCATTTCCTTCTCCAGCTCTTCTTCCTACCCATCAGTAAATATCCCATGTGCCTAAATATTAATATATTAGTTCAGGGAGGCCTGGCGTGCAACTGAACTGAACTGAACTGAGAGAATCAATTCCCAGGCAGGTTGATAAAGTCCAGGGTCTCCAAGAAGGAGAGAGCCTTTGGGTCTGGGGCTTCTGAGGAGGAGAAAGGGGTCTGGAATTCTCAAGAAGGAGGAAAGGACAAACATCTTTTTCTCTACATTCCTTAGTCACATAAAATGCTTTTTCTTTAAGCCCGGAACTCATGATTACACAACAAACAACTCAGTTTCAACTCTGTACCAAGGATTATATAACAACAATGTATCCTGCTTGAGGGCAGTTTCTCCTTCCTGAAAACCTTCTGACTAATTCTGATATCTTAGAATGTATATTATGGGAATGGGTCCCGTCAGTCAGTCAGTTCAGTCGCTCAGTCGTGTCCCCATGAATCACAGCATGCCAGGCCTCCCTGTCCATCACCAACTCCTGGAGTTCACTCAGACTCATGTCCATCGAGTCGGTGATGCCATCCAGCCATCTCATCCTGTCATCCCCTTCTCCTCCTGCCCACAATCCCTCCCAGCATCAGAGTCTTTTCCAATGAGTCAACTTTTCACATGAGGTGGCCAAAGTACTGGAGTTTCAGCTTTAGCATCAGTCCTTCCAAAGAAATCCCAGGGCTGATCTCCTTCAGAATGGACTGGTTGGATCTCCTTGCAGTCCAAGGGACTCTCAAGAGTCTTCTCCAACACCACAGTTCAAAAGCATCAATTCTTCAGCATTCAGTTTTCTTCACAGTCCAACTCTCACATCCACACATGACTACTGGAAAAACCATAGCCTTGACTAGACGAACCTTTGTTGGCAAAGTAATGTCTCTGCTTTTGAATATGCTATCTAGGTTGGTCATAACTTTCCTTCCAAGGAGTAAGAGTTTTTTAATTTCATGGCTGCAATCACCATCTGCAGTGATTCTGGAGCCCAAAAAACAGTCTGACACTGTTTCCACTGTTTCCCCATCTAATTCCCTGAAGTGACGGGACCAGATGTCATGATTTTAGTTTTCTGAATGTTGAGCTTTAAGCCAACTTTTTCACTCTCCTCTTTCACTTTCATCAAGAGGCTTTTTAGTTCCTCTTCACTTTCTGCCATAAGGGTGGTGTCATCTGCATATCTGAGGTTATTGATATTTCTCCTGGCATTCTTGATTCCAGCTTGTGCTTCTTCCAGCCCAGCGTTTCTCATGATGTACTCTGCATATGAGTTAAATAAGCAGGGTGACAGTATACAGCCTTGACGTACTCCTTTTCCTATTTGGAACCAGTCTGTTGTTCCATGTCCAGTTCTAACTGTTGCTTCCTGACCTGCATACAGATTTCTCAAGAGGCAGGTCAGGTGGTCTGGTATTCTCATCTCTTTCAGAATTTTCCACAGGACTGGAAAAGGTCAGTTTTCATTCCAATCCCAAAGAAAGGCAATGCCAAAGAATGCTCAAACTATCACACAATTGCACTCATCTCACATGCTAGTAAAGTAATGTTCAAAATTCTCCAAGCCAGGCCTCAGCAATACGTGAACTGCGAAGTCCCAGATGTTCAAGCTGGTTTTAGAAAAGGCAGAGGAACCAGAGATCAAATTGCCAACATCCGCTGGATCATGGAAAAAACAAGAGAGTTCCAGAAAATCATCTATTTCTGCTTTATTGACTATGCCAAAGCCTTTGACTGTGTGGATCACAATAAACTGGAGATTCTGAAAGAGGTGGGTCTGGTAGGATCTTTCTATTGTTAAGTTCTAATCCTGTTATCCTAAAATGTAAATTGTGGGGTGGGTGTGGTAAAATTTTCACAACCTCGAGACATTCTTTTGATTTCCTGCAATAACTAACTAAAAAAGTATATAGCTCCCTTGCTAACACTAGCGAGGGGGCACTCTCTGTCCCCCTTCTGATGTCTATGTCAGAAGGTTCCTCTGACCCTTTTCTTACTTTTATAATAAGACTGCTACACAAAAGCTCTTGAGTGATCACGCCTGGTCCCTGGTCCCAAAGGTAAATCTTCGGAGACCACGAATCCGACATCGTTCACCATAAGCTATCAGTTCTATTTTTTCCCATTTGGAGGCCTCATTTCCAGAACGTTCTGTGCCCTTGCTCCAACTGGCATGGATGCTTCTCTGGCCCAGGTTCTCCCTCCACTCTACCTGGGGAGGATGTCTTCTCCTTCTGGGTTTCCCCCTCATTTTGCTGGAGCACACCCTCTGCTGGCTTCCTAGGAAACCGTGACCTGGAAGTTATTTGCATCCCTGCATTCCTACAAGTGTCTTTCTCTTCACCTTTAACTAACCGTCTGGGTACAGAAGTCTAGACTGTGATCGCTTTATCCATCAATACTTGCAAGCATCCCTCCACTAGCTTCTCTATGTCAGCACCGCTATTGTGATACCTGTGTGATTACTCAAGCTTTGAGCATAGCCTGCTGTGCTGCATTGGAACATTTTAGGATGTTTTCCCCCATGAAGTTCCAGAATTCACAATATGCCTTCATGTGGGTGTTTTTTTTTTTTTTTATTCAAAGGGTGTACACCCAATAGCTTTGCCCTCAAAGGATTCCCATCCTTCAGCTCTGAAAAGTATTCTTTTTTTCTTCTCTTTGATAATTTTGCTCTCCATTTCTGTCTTTTTTCTCTTTTTTCTTTTCAGACTTCCTGTTAGTCAAAACGTAGGATTGATATTTTAATTTTATGACCTTCCCCCCTGTTGTTTTCTTATTCTCGTCCCTAGTGGCTCAGTTGGTAAAGAATCTGCCTGCAATTCGGGAGACCTGGGTTCAATCCCTGGGTAGGGAAGATCGCCTAGAGAAGGAAATGGCAACCCACTCCAGTATTCTGGCCTGGAAAATCCCATGGATGGAGGAGCCTGGTGGGCTGCTGTCCATGGGGTTGCAAAGAGTCAGACACGACCAAGCGACTGTGCTTTCTTTTTAATTCTGCCTTCTTAAAAATGCCCTTTGTCTCACTCCCAGCCCTTTTGTTATGTTTTAAAATGCTCTGCTGTCCTATTTTCAGGCCCTGAAGCTCCTTCTTCTCTTTTGATCATTGCTTTTCTTATAGCATCTTGGTTCTGTTTCACAGATACACATACTCTGTCTCTTTAAGTGGCTTCATCCAACCCTTGGATCGTGTCTACAGTTACTGGGCTGCATGAGGCACAGGTGGGAGCCAGGGATCTCACCACACTGTGTGCAGACTTCACCCTGATGCCCGCCTCCAGCTCTGCCGTTCATCCCACCCCTTGCGGGGGCTCAGGCTTCCAAGGCCAACGCTTTCCTCACAATCCCTTCCTCTTCCAGGTGCAGCTTCCACCACTGTGCTAAATCAATCAGTTTTTCTCCATGCACCTACCATCTTCTAGAAATCTGTTGAAATCACACAGCTTCCTCTTTCTCTTCTTCAGTCTTTTTGTTCTTATGGACATCCATCTATCCATCCATCCATCCACCTGTCTACATCTCTATGTATGTATCTGTCTGTCCATCTATCCATCCATCCATCCACCTGTCTACATCTCTATGTATGTATCTGTCTGTCCATCCATCCATCCACCTGTCTACATCTCTATGTATGTATTTATCTGTCCATCCATCCATCCATCTACCTACCTGCCTATGCCTCTATCCATCTAGCTACCTACCATCTATGGTCAGTTTTCATTATGTACTACAATGTCACCACAAACACTAAATTAACAGATACTGAACCTGGGGAAATACAGGGTTAGCTTCCTATGAACCTCTGGTCAGAATTTTGGTCACATGATTAGTACGTAACCTTGTTTAATGAGAATTTCTGTTTAAAGACATCTGGCTTTAGTATATATCATGGATTCGTTAATACTGAACCTCATGCCAGCAGCACCGTAACTCGCTCATGAGCAAAGCTCCTAACACGTGCACTCGCTCTGTACGGCCCACGCCCGCTTTCCTGTGCTTAGCGCCGCAGCGCCATGCTTGAGGACCACTCAAAACAGTGACGTCACCAACAAGGAGCACAAGCATGCAAAAACGTGGCCCTAAGTGAACTGCAGACGCGAACTGCACACCTGTGTGCAGCATGAAAGCTTCTTAGCCTGGAACACTCGCGTTTCCACATCATTGTGCTGGAGAGACTCTTGAGAGTCCCTTGGACTGCAAGGAGATCCAACCAGTCCATCCTAAAGGAGATCAGTCCTGGGTGTTCATTGGAAGGACTGATGCTGAAGCTGAAACTCCAATACTTTGGCCACCTGATGGGAAGAGCTGACTCATCTGAAAAGACCCTGATGCAGGGAAAGATTGAAGGCAGGAGGAGAAGGGGACGACAGAGGATGAGATGGTTGGATGGCATCACCGACTGGATGGACATGAGTTTGGGTGAACTCCGGGAGTTGGTGATGGACAGGGAGGCCTGGGGTGCTGCGGTTCATGGGGTCACAGAGCCGGACACGACTGAGCGGCTGAACAGCAACAACAAAGCACGCGTCTGCAAGTGACTGCGGAAGCACCGAGAGTACTGGCTTAGGGGTTACAGATAGGTTTACCAAATAGGATTTGCAAAAATGGAATCCACGAATAATCAGGAGTGACTCTTACACACATCCATCTATCAAACATTCTCTTAGTATCGGTTCACTGGGATTTTTCAGAAGAAATAGATGCTGGTGTCCAATCCCCTACATTCAACACAATTTTATTATTCAAATTTTTAAAGGGCCCATTGGAAGCCATTTCTAAATAGGTTAGAATCCAGAAACCACAAAGTAAAAATAATAAATCTGGTGACATAAAAACTCCTTCACCATGACAAAAGGTAAGCTATGCAAAGTCAAAAGACAGATGACAAGATGGGAAAAGATCTGTAGCTCAAATTACAGCCAAAAAAGAGCTCCTAAAAACTGATGAGAAAAACATCCAGTAATCCAAATTTTAAGGTGGGATGAAGATGCAAAAAGAGTCACAGAAAAGGAAATTCAAACGGTCGTGAAGCACAGGAAACCATGCCACACTCACAGTAAGAGAAGTCCAAACCCAAACTTGCCCTGAGATATCACAGCTTCCCCTCTCATATTGGAATAATCCAAAAGTTTAACAGCTACTTAGCTGGCAAGGCTGTGGGGAGCAGGGATCCTCACAGAGGCTGGCAGGAGGGCAGATTCAACCTCAGGGAGAACAATCTGATGGCACTGTTCATTAGATCTGACGGCATCTGAGTTACAAATACATTTGCCCTTTGACCCAACAATCTCACTTCTGGCAATGATCCTGTATATAAAAACAACAAAGGGACACAGGCATTCGCTGGAGAGCTGTCCGCAAGAGCAGAGCCCTGAATGCCGCCTGTGCCCACGCACGTTGGGCTTGTTAAATGAATTACACAGGACCCAGGTGATGGCTTGGGGGGTGTGGTAATGGCTGCTTGTGTATTGAACCAAGGCAAGGACCACAACGAGAGGGAACGATTCCTGTGGCAGAAAGCATAACACCCACACACTCCCTCCACGCATCTCCACATCCTAAACCCTGGGGCCTGGGAAGAGGCTACGTTCTATGGTGCAGTAAAAGGGATCTGGCAGATTGATGAAGTTATGAATCACCTGATGGGGAGATTTACAAGGTGGGTTCGGTGTAATCAAACGGGTCCTTAGGGACTTCCCTGGTGGTCCGAGGGTTAAGACTCTGTGCTTCCGCTTCAGGGGTCGCTGGTTCAATCCCTGGCTGGTGAACTAAGATCCCACATAATGCCCCCCCACCAAAAAAAGGAGGATGGTCCTTAGAAGGGAGGTGGGAGGTGGGTCAGAGTTAGGGAGAGAGAGGGGAGCAGAGAGCAGAGGGCAGAGTGCCTGACCACGAGCGAGCTGGCCTCTAAAAGTCAAAAGCGAGGAACAGACGGTCCCAGAAAGAAAGCAGCCCTGCCCACCCCTCAGTTATAATCCCTTAAGACACGTTCTGGATTTCTGTCCTCCAGAACTGTTAAGAGACTAAATCTGCGTTGGCTTAACTTTGCAGTCACTTGTCACAGCGGCAGTAGAGCACCGACACACAGTCTCAAGCCAGGGAGAGGCCACGGTGAGAACGAAGGCTTGCAGGCCTTGGCCAACCCAGGGCAGATGACAACTCAGGAGGGGTGAGCGTGACTGAGGACTGGGTCTCCAGGGCAAGCGGAGCAGACGTTGATAAAAAAAAAAGCACTGAACCAGGAGGAACCGGGCCAGAGGGCTGTCCAGGGTAGGAAATACATTTGAGAAGAAAGATCGAGGAACTCCTCTGGCAGTCGCGTGGTCAAGACTCCATGCTTGCACCGCAGGGGGAAAGGGTTTCACCCCTGGTCGGGAACTAAGATCTCACACGCCGTGCAGTGCAGGCAAAGGAAGAGAAGGAAGACCCCAGCATCTACTGCCTTGAGAAGGGACGCACCCTGGAGGCTGAAAAACCAGCTCGGGATGGACAGTGAGGTCTCGAGAGACCGCGGCCAGGGTGCTTCAGAGGGCAGGAAGCAGCGGCCGGTGTGTGAACAGGTTCTTGGGAAATCTGGGCTTCCCTGTGACTGGGCCTGGCCTGAGCAGAGACCCTGGCCTCGACAGCACGTGGGGAAGGAAAGATCATGCCCTCAGGCAATGGAAAGCGGAGCTCCAAGGACAGGGCAGAAGGGAAGGCCAACCTGGAAAGAGGCAACACTGCACCTCTCTTTATCAAATAGATGCATGCATGCATGCTGAGTCGCTTCTGTCATGTCCGACTCTGTGCAACCCCATGGACACCAGCTCACCAGGGTCCTCTGTCCACGGGATTCTCCAGGCAAGAATACTGGAGTGGGCTGCCATTTCCCTTCTCCCTATCAAATAGAAAGCGGGCGCTACTTAACCCTGGGGCGGTCCTGTGGGAAATTCCCCTCGTCCTTCAGCGTCCCCAGGGGCAAGGCTCTCCTGGGCACCACTGCTCACCATGGAATCTCTGCATCCAGTCTGTCTGGCTCTGTGCCAGGCATCTGGGAAGCGAAGCCACGCCAGCCTCTTCCCCTGCTGCAGGAAATCCTAGTCCAGGGGGTGTGGAGGGCAGACACACGGCCCCGCCCCAGAGGGGAGCCACGGGGTGCGCTGAGGCAGGAGGGCGGAAGGACCCCTGTCTGGGGAAGGCCTGGCCCCTCTGAGCCAGCGGCAGCTGCGGCGGGCCTGCCTCCCTGGCCCCCGTCCCTGCCGAGGCCTCTCCCGGGACCACGGCTGGCAGGGACTGCCGCTTCTGCCAGCCCATGCTGGGGCCCGCTGGAGACGCCGTTTCCCTCTTTGTTTTACACACAATGCCCCAGAAACAACATCTTGCTGATATGTAATTAGGCCAACATAATAGAGTCTAAGAAAGCCGTCGGTCTCATTTTCAACAACTTTGGCTTTCATAACGTTCAAAGAGAATACGTTAAAAAAAAAAGAAAGAAAGCCTAGTTCTCAGATGCAGAAAAGGGGGCAGATGAAATAAACGCACGCAATGTGTGGAAGGCTTCCTTCCTAGGACTCCTTACCCACCCCTGCTGGTTCGCTCACGTCTCACCCTGATTTTCTCTACCATGCAAGAAAAACAGCAAACTCGGTAGCCCTTTGAGAGCCCAACAGAATAGCAATAATGACTGTTATTATTATTTGAGACACATTGTTTGCAAAGAATGGCCTCAGTGATTACTTGCCTGCATCCAGGCCTCTTGACAAGGTACATATGCAGCAACTCCCGTAAAGGGTCCACTTCTCCACCCCTTGAATCCAGGCCGGGCTTGGGACTTGCTCTGACCAAGGGCAGATGGTAGACATGACCTCACGCTGCTCTCAGCCTCGGCCACGAGGGTGCTTGCTGTTTCTACATGCTCTCAGGGGACCGGGGACAAGCCCAGGCTGGCCTGCGGGAGGACGGGAGCCCTGCGGCCCAGGCAACCAGCAGACGGGAGAGATGCCGTCCTGAGTCAGTGGGGCCGCCGGAGGACCCTCCAGCGCCTCAGAGGCAGAGTGAGGTCAGAGAAGCTCGGGCCAGATGAGCAGAAACCCCCGGCGGACCTGCCCACTGACTGCAACAGTCAACGCTGCTCATCTCAACTCGCCAAGCTTTGGGATGCCTCATTCCACAGCAGAAGTGGACACCGATCACGATCGTTTGAGAAAGAGCCAATTCCCCGGGCAGATCTTTGGGAGGAAAATCAGAGGGAAAGTCCCCTCATCAGACAACACTGTGAGAGAGACCGTAATGGCTACCGCTGAACGGAGCCAGGCTGGCTAACGTCTCACCTCGCTCAGAGCTGGCAGCGTCTTACCCTTGTCTCCTCCGTGGCAGACGCACGGGGACCCGGCCTGGCACGGGGGCCCCAAAGTCTCACTGGTGACAAGCCACCGTGAGGCCGGGCACTGCCACCAGGGAGCTCTGGGAGGGAGAGATAAACGCGCACACAGGCAGGTGTGCCAGCTCGAGATGCTGTTGGCCGCCTCCCACCAGGCGCGCCAGGCTGGCAGGGAGCCTGAACCTGCCGGGCAAGATAACCCTCTCCTGGATTCCAGGCCGGGCGGGCAGCGTGGGGAGAGGGGCTGGGGGCTGCATACACCCACCAGAGCTGCCTGCCGGGCAGAGTGAGAACCAGGTCCGGTGCGTTGACGACCAGGGCTCCCTGATTACACTGGAGATCCAACCCATCCATCCTAAAGGAGATCAGCCCTGAAAATCCATTAGAAGGACTGATGCTGAAGCTCCAATACTTGGGCCACCTGATGCGAAGAGCTGACTCATTGAAAAGACTCTGATGCTGGGAAAGATGGAGGGCAGGAGGCGAAGGGGACGACAGAGGATAAGATGGTTGGATGGCATCACCAACTCAATGGACATGGGTTTGAGTAAACTCTGGGAGTTGGTGATGGACAGGGAGGCCTGGCGTGCTGTGGTCCACGGGGTCGCAGAGAGTTGGACACGAATGAGCGATTGAAATGCACTGACTGACGCTGGACGGGTCAAGGCTGAGGGGGCACGGCTGGGGTGGACCCTGACCGTCAGGGGGCAGGTGCTGCCACTCCGAGCTCAAAACGTTACGCAGCTCAAAGCCATCACACCCCGCAGGCTGCTCCGCAGGGCCTGCGTCCTCCAGGAGTGCACATTTCACACACATACACACGCTGACCACGTCTGGGGTGAGTGTGTTCTCTCTGGCAGGCAGACTTGGAAACAGCTTTGTTTGATAACAATTATACAAGAAACATTTTCTCCATCCGCAGGCTCGCCAAGTCCCTTCCACTTTCTGGGAGGAGTGAGAGGAAATTAGGCTTTCTGGGAGTAACTGGGATTTGTCACTTTGTCTTTAGACATGAAGTCAACGAGGGGTCGCGTTTTAAATCTTGCTTATTTTTCCACTGTATCTACAACCCAGAAAAGAGAGGATTTAAAACAGCCTCCCCAAAGTATACAATGAAAAGGGATTTATTTTGGAGTTGGTGGTGGCGGTGGGGGGGAAGTGTGTCAGCTAAAACTCTCAAACTTAAAACTGCATCCAAGTTATCACCAGCTCTCATTCCTGACTGCTAACCAATAATCACAAAACGCTGGCCCAGAGGATGTCCCTGAGCAAAGGCTGGTTCAAAACCCCAGCAGAGGAGGAGACGGAACTTAAGGGCTACTCAACTGTCGCCGGGCGGCCAGCATCACCAGAGCTGGAAAGCACGGTCACTCCGAAAAGAAAGTCTCACTGTGCAACAGTCAACACAACACACTTTCCGTCCCTGACTTTCTCCATCTGGTAAATTCAAGGGGCCACTTCGGCATTCAGTCAATATCCTCTCTGGTCAATAGTTTCTCGGTGGTGACCCAATTGTCAGCCTCTTGTTGCCATGGTTACCGGGATGCTAACTGGACCCTGTCTCCTTATTGTCCCCTCTCCCTTAAGCCAAATTACATTGCGCAAATCCTCAGCGTGTCCTCTGAGGACCCTGCTCCTGCTAGGGGGACATCTTCTAGGGCTTCCAAGGGGCTGGGAGATGCTGGTGGGAATATCCAGCCTTCAGGACATGTCAGAGCCCTGACTGTCAGCTCCTGGGTCTCCAGAGTCCGTCAGTTCTCTCTGGTTTCCTGCCCCACTGCAGCCTGGAGACACATGCATCAGAGCCTGTCCACCAGCATCTGGGTTGTGACCCATCAGAGGAGGAGCTGACTAAGAAAACCACGGTCAAGAAGATAAACACAGTGTCAGAGAGACTGGCCACCTCCGCCTGGGGTCCTGGAGGAAACCCCCACTACCCTCTGTCTCCCAACACTTCATCGTGTGGATCACTACTCGGCACCAATGAGTTTATCTACACATCACTCTCTCCTTTCCTGGAATGCATTCTCTGCCAAAGCAAGCGGTTTATCTTATTCATGATGGATCTCAATCAACTAGGGAGTTGTCTGGCCCAGAATGGGTGAGTGAATGAATGAATGAACCTTTCCCAGCATTTCTGGGGTAGATTCTGCCACCACTGTCTTATATGCTCAAAATCTTATCAAAATTGCTGTAAATCACATCCAATACCAACGAGACAGGAGTTTGCCATTAAAAATGGGAGTTAATCTGCCAGGGTGTTGCGATACCAACCTTCTGACCTTTCTGTACGCGGAAGCGGCAAGTATATTCGTGCATGAAAATTAAATGCAGAATCACGTTGGTCACCAACCACTAAGGCCACTGGATGCTTTAGCAAAAACTGGTAAGTTATTAAACTGACCACACACGGCTCCACCCTGCCCAGCCTCTGTGCCACTGCGCTGACGCAGGTGGTCCTACTAGGAGGTAAGAGTCTAAGGGTCTGGGACTCTGTCTCTTGAATCTGAGCTTAGTTTTCAGACTTTCTTTGGAAATGCATAGTATATTAACAAATCAACAGGATATTAACAAATGAGACAAGTAACCTAGCACCCTGGGGCTCCTGGGGGCCCTGGGACTGCCCTCCTGTGAAGAAGCCCAGGCTAGCCTACTAGACGTTAAGACCCACAGGGCCCCGCTGGCCCAGCCAACAGCCAGCCAACTGTCAGACACACGAGTGAGGCCACCTGGACCCTCCCATCACCTGATTCTGAGCCCAGGACAGGTCCGCTAAGCTGCTCTAGAGCAGAACTGCTCAGCGGACCCAAGGAATCATGAGTTCAATAAGAGGTTACCTGAAGAATACTCCATGGCACACGTTTTACTTATTTGTTAATTGATGGGCATTTGGAGTGTCTCTACTTTTTGGATATTGCAAATAACGCCGCCATGAAGATTCATGTATAGGTTTTTATGCAGACCTACATTTTCATTTCTCTTGAATAAACATCTTGGAGTAGAATCACAAGGTCGGTGATTCTCCATCATCACATGGTAACGATGCTGAACATTTTGAGGAACTGTCCACGCATCACTTTTGCAAAAAGAAAAAAGTTATAAAACGTGGCCTCATTAGACTAGCTTCTGAGCCTTCTTGTCTAATTTGCCAAATGATGCCCCTTTCCACTGAGCTGAAGAGGATGTTTAAGAATTTTGCCTCAAAGAGGCCACTGGCTTAAAAGCAATAGGTGACCCATGCATCCCAGTTTACTAAAGCTGGAAGGGACCAGGGTGGTTCTCTGCCCAGTGGTTCCTGGTTGGGTTTTTAACATGCAGACCCCTCATCTCCACCCCCAGACCTCCCGACTCTGAGCCGCTGGCACTGGTGCCTGGGAATGTGCATTCGTATCAAGGCCACAGGTGATTCAGGACGGTCACCTCCACCACCCGAGAGATGGTACCTGGGGTCGGCAGTGGCACGCCCCAGCCACTTCCACTGGCAGATGGCTCCACCAGAGTTCCCAAGGGGACCCAGCTTTCCCCTTGCAGGCAAGGAAAACAGAGCCTGTCCCCTTATCAGAGGTTTGCCCTTCAAAGACGTGGAATCAGCTTCCTGACTCCCCGTTTCTTCCTTCTCCAACATAAACATGCCCAACGTTTTCAACCATTTCCAGGAATGTCCCCCATCTCTGCCCACCCCGCATTCTGTCTGTGGTTCTTGGCAAACACAGCAGTGTGGTGGGCATAACCCTCCCAGTCAGCCAGGATCACAATGCAGACCAGAGGATAAGAACCTCCCGTGTACATTTCACAACACGGTCAGTTATCTTTTAAACACAGCAGTAACCTCATGTTGTTCTGTATCCATCTAACCAGTGTTGGATGAGAAGCTGTAACACGAAAGGAGTTCATTTGGATCCAGGGAACATGAATATTAGAAACAGCTAGTTCCTGACTCGAGGAGTTTGCAGAGCAATTAAAAAATAACTGTATGCCATACAATCCATAAATCCCACTCCTGGGCACACATCCAGACAAAATTATAATTTGAAAAGATGCACGCATCCCAATGTTCACAGCAGAACCATTTACAATAACCAAGACATGGAAGCAACTTAAATGTCCACCCACAGATGAATGGATAAAGAAAATATGGCATATATGCATATACATACATGCCACATCTTCATATACACAGATAGATAGATATAGTGGAATACTACTCAGCCATAAAAAAGAATGAAATAATGCCATTTGCAGCTCACAATTTACCTGGGAAACTTAGAAAAGCAAATGAAAAATCAGAACGTGGATGGATCTAGAAATTATCATACTAAGTGAAGTCAGGCCACTGAGAAAGACATATATATGACATCACTTGTATGTGGAATCTAAAATATGACAGAAATGAACTTATCTATAAAGCAGAAACAGACTCACAGACACGGAGACCAGATCTGTGGTTCCCGAAGGGGCAAAATGGAGGTGGGGTCAGGGGAGGGATGGGTTAGGAGCTGGAATTAGCAGACGCAGACGATCATATAGAGAACAGATAAACAACAAGGTCCTACTGTGCACCCCAGAGAACCACATCCAATATCCTATGAGAAACCATAATGGGAGAGAGTATTTAAAAAGAACGTATATGTGCCTATAACTGAATCGTTTTGCTGTCCACCTGAAACTTATGCAATATTATAAATCAACTATGCTTCAATAAAACACATATTTTTAAAAAATTACATAACTCTAAAGGATGAAAGTAAAAGAGGAGAGTGAAAAAGTTGGCTTAAAGCTCAACATTCAGAAAACGAAGATCATGGCATCTGGTCCCATCACTTCATGGGAAATAGATGGGAAAACAGTGGAAACAGTGTCAGACTTTATTTTTCGGGGCTCCAAAATCACTGCAGATGGTGACTGCAGCCATGAAATTAAAAGACGCTTACTCCTTGGAAGGAAAGTTATGACCAACCTAGATAGCATATTGAAAAGCAGAGACATTCCTTTGCCAACAAAGGTCCATCTAGTCAAGGCTATAGTTTTTCCAGTGGTCATGTATGCATGTGAGAGTTGGACTGTGAAGAAATGTGAGCACCGAAGAATTGATGCTTTTGAACTGTGGTGTTGGAGAAGACTCTTTAGAGTCCCTTGGACTGCAAGGAGATCCAACCAGTCCATCCTATAGGAGATCAGTCCTGGGTGTTCATTGGTAGAAAGGAAGAAAGTGAAAGTGAAGTCGCTCAGTCGTGTGCGACTCTTTCCAACCCCATGAACTGTAGCCTACCAGGCTCCCCTGTCCATGGGATTTTCCAGGCAATAGTACTGGAGTGGATTGCCATTTCCTTCTCCAGGGGATCTTCCCAACCCAGGGATTGAACCCGGGTCTCCCACACTGTAGACAGATGCTTTACCGTCTAAGCCACCTGCTGATGCTAAAGCTGAAACTCCAATACTTTGGCCACCTCGTGCAAAGAGCTGACTCATTGGAAAAGACCCTGATGCTGGGAGGGATTGGGGGCAGGAGGAGAAGGGGACGACAGAGGATGAGATGGCTGGATGGCATCACCGACTCGATGGACATAAGTTTGGGTTGGTGATGGACAGGGAGGCCTGGCGTGCTGCGATTCATGGGGTCGCAAAGAGTCAGACACGACTGACCGACTGAACTGAACCGAACTGAAAGGAAGGTGGAACATGGTAAGGGCCAAAAGGAAGGGAATGCAAATCCAGCCCAGGATATCACAGGTGACGTCACAAAGAGGTGCACCAGGAAGGGTGTGATCTTTGTGAAGATCACAAAGGTGGAGACTGGGGTGCAGACGGGACTCGGCAGAGGGCAGGAGAGGACACAGATGGAGGGACAAGTAAGCAGGCAGGATCTGGAGAACCCTGCTGGGCCCCAGTTCAGAGCACTGGAGTACTGGAGGGGACAGGTGGGCACACTCTTCACATGCATTAAACTTATTCTCTAGGACTGCTTTCAAAACAGGTATTCTCCATTCTGTATTACTGATTTTTTTTTGGCACTTAAATACATTTGATTTTTTTCATACTTAAATGTATCCTATTGCATCTTATTGAACTGGTTTTGACCTAACATTGATAAACTAGTAGATGATGAGACTGGAAGACTTTAAGAAGTCAGGAAACCCTAGTCAAAAAAGAAGCTGGACTAGAGAAGTAGTTCTCAAGGTTTTTTGGTTTTGTTTCTTTATTTTCTTCTTTTTCTTGAAGGAGCAGTGAAAGAGTTTCCACAGAGGCCAATGAAATCTAATTTGGAAGCCCAACATGGAGAAGCAGATAGATGCAGAAAAAGCAGCTCTGGGTCCCACTGCTATGGGTAGGTTATCCAGAATCATGCCCACCCCTCACTCTCAAGGATTCCCTCAATTCAACCCTAACCCCATGCGCAACTGAAACGGTTTTTTGTGGAGTCTAAGAGCATTTCATTTGAAAAGACCCTGATGCTGGGAAAGATTGAGGGAAGGAGAAGAAGGGGACGACAGAGGATGAGATGGTTGGATGGCATCGCCAACTCGATGGACATGGGTTTGGGTAAACTCCGGGAGTTGGTGATGGACAGGGAGGCCTGGCGTGCTGCGGTCCATGAGGTCGCAAAGAGTCGGACACGACTGACCGACCACCCTGTATGCTCCACGGCCTCCGAGAGGTCCCCATCTTCTACACAGGACGCTGACCAAGATGTGGAAAGGGCAGGAGGCACAGGAGGGCAACACAGGCCCCACAGAGGAAACCTTCCACCCAGTTAAAGGTGTTCTGACAGAGTGCAGGCCCTCAACCGGTTCACTCCCCCCATAGACCCTTCCTTTTTATCTGGTTTTCCTAAAATTCTTGGCCAACTGGATTTAAAAAGAACAAACTCCAAGGAGTAGTGCTTAATGATCACTTAGAAGAATGCTCGCCAGCCTGCTACGCTCACTAACCTCCTGTACTAAGTCCTCAGAGAAGCATTTGCCCTGAGCACACCTGTGGCTCCCAGGCTGGCTGTGCATTTAAACCATTCTCAGAAGGGCCACGTGGAGCGTGTGAGAAAGCGTGCAGGCAGTTCTCAGAGCAAAGACCAGCCCTCAGCTGGCAGCCGGCAAGGAACCAAGGCCCTCAGTCCTATAACCACCAGGGGCTGGATCTGGCCAGCAACGTGGATGAGCCTGGGAGCAGATCCTTCCCCAGGGCCTCCAGTAAGGACCACAGCCCTGCCACCCCCTGATTTCAAATTTATGAGACCCGAAGGAGCAGACCCAGTTGAGCTCACCTGGACTTCTGACCTCCAGAAACGATACGACAGTAAAGCACACGTGTGTGTGTGTTTCAAGATCTTCTAGAATCATCTTCCCACCATTCTAATTCCAAACACATCGAGAAAGCCTAAAGATAGAGCCTTTCTTGATTTTCACATTGAGGGTCGCCTCCTTTTTATCATTCTGCGGCATGCATGGGATGGCTTAAAGCATACCACTTTTTAAAAATGCGCTTGTCCCATGATTCTGAAAATGGGATGATTTCTTTCCCTCTCCCTTCCTATGCACCCAGGCTCTAAACTTGCTGTGTCCTGGGGTCTTCACCAGACCACACACTTGCCCCTCTGCTCTCACCAGCCTTCAAAGGTTCCTGGTGATTTAGGGCCTCTCACCACCCCTCAGGAAGCTTGACAAGGAAGAGAAGTTATTTACGGGCATGGAAAGGCCAGGGGGTGGGCATTCATTTTTAATCACTGCATTTCTTCCCCTCGGTTAAAGAAATCAATCCTCCTGCCTGGATTTCCGCCATTCATCACGTTTCACAGCAGCTGACACACAGTAGGAACTCAGTATTTATTTGTTGAATACATTTTTAAAAAGTCTAACATAGTGTATAACTAAATTGTGAGCAGGAAGTGAAATATGGGAATCGGACAGCCAGGGCCATCTAGTTTATGGAAGAAAAAAGTGCAGATGGAGAGGAAACGTCAAATTCTTCCTTTTAACCTCCAACTCCATAAGCTGTCACCAAGTCCAAGTTTAACTGTCTTCCTTAAAATACTCCTAGGAGCATGTCTGCCTTCTGCTCCCACTCAGTGGCAAACCATTGGCTTCCAAAGCCAATAGCCCAGGTCCCCAGCCCCTCCCCAGCCCCAGCTCATCACAGTCTTGAGAGTGACATGCATCTGGGACCCAACCCTGGCCAACAGGACCCAAGGGAAACTCTGCTTGGGAGTTCCTGGGAAAGGTCTTGCTTGCTAATAAAAAAGGGCGCGTGGCAGGAAACGCCCTGTTCTTCCCCACCGTCGTCATGTTCCCACGAGATGCTCTGATCTGCTGCATCTGCCTGGGGGTTGGGGTTGTGAGAAACCTGGCAGACACGTCAAGGAGCAGGACGCAGGAGGTGATGTCCCCAAGCCACTGAAACAGCTGACTTTGCAGCCACTGCCTTGCTCCAGACTTCCTGCCCGGGGAAGCGTGGCGACAGACCCTGACTGTCCCGGCCACCGCCAGGTAGACATTCAGCGCGGACAGTGGAAAGCATCCTGAGTGATACTCGCGAAGAACACCCCTACTCTCTCACCTCTCTGTCTGCCTTCCTTTTTTCAGTCCGTTTCTCCAAACACGCATCACTTCGAGGCCAGCAGGCTGGACGCAGGGCTCTCTGATGAGAAATTCCCTCCTCATCCCCTTCAGCCCCCAAGCCCAGCGCTTGCCTGGACCACACAGCCATCTGCAGACTCTCCCCTCACAAAGACACCCTATCAAGTACACACTCCGGGGCTCCTTTGCAGGTACATCTGTGCATGCTGTATCCATTTCTCAGGGCTGCTCTAACAAGTGACCGCAACCTTGGTGGCTTACAGCAACAGACATGTTTTATCTCCCAGTTCTGGAGGCCAGACGTTCATGGTCAGCATCAGCACTCAGAAGCACAGTGTCAGCAGGGCAACGCCCCCTCTGGAGGCTCCAGCGGGGAACTGTTTCCTGTTTCTCCCCTCTGCCAGTGGCCGGCTCCTTCCTGGGCTTGTGGCTGCATCCCTGAGAGCTTCAAGGTCAGCATTTCAACTCTCAGAGCCCTGTCTTCACATCCCCTGACCCTCCTTCCCATTAGGAACCATGAGACTGCTCGTACAACCCAGCATATAATCCAGAATCATCTCCCACCCCAAAATCCTTAACTCTGATCACATCGGTAAAGACGCTTTTTCCAAATGAGGTTAACACGTACAGGTTCCAGGGCTTAGAGCCTGACACCCCTGGGGGGCATGGTCAGCCCACTACCCGTGTCTGCGTGTGCACACCCTTCCTGGGCACCTCGGGGAAGAGCTGCCTCTGGGAAAAGGAGCTAGAGAGCGGAGGCCCAGAGGCAGGAGGAAGGGTCTTTTTTTTTTTTTAATGTATAAGCTTTTGGAGTGCAAGAATTTTGTTTCAAATGATAAAACCCACAATAACTTTATCTCAATTTGCACCACAATTCATATCATCACATGGTATTTTTTAAACGGCACAGTCTATCTTAGGCTAGATCCCGCAGAAGCAGACCTGAAAGTTACTTGCAAGTTCCTGCAAAGGCAAGCCTCCCAGCGAGGGGGAGGGGAAGCTGATGAAGTCGAGCAAAGGGACAGCTGACATGGCAGCCCCTGAACGGAAAAACTCAGCCTGACCCACGGGTGGCTCTGGGGGTACGCTGTGCTCAGAAGTGTCCCCCACGACGGGCAGCCAGGCTTTCATAGTCCTGATGGACCTCTCCAGGTTTCAGACCCCTCCCCCCTTGTGGATGGACCACCCCAGGTTTCAGACTCCTTCCCTTTGGGGATGGCCCTCTCCAGGTTTCAGACTCCTCCCCCTTGGGGATGGACCTCCCCCCGTTTCACACTCCCTCCTTGGGGATGGCCCACCCCGGGTTTTATACTCCTCCCCTTGGGGATGGACCACCCCGGGTTTCATACTCCCCTCTTTGGGGATGGCCCACCCCAGGTTTCATACTCCCCTCTTTGGGGATGGCCCACCCCAGGTTTCATACTCCCCTCTTTGGGGATGGCCCACCCCGGGTTTCAGACTTCCCCCCTTGGGGATGGACCACCCCGGGGTTTGACACTCCCCACCTTGGGGATGGCCCACCCCGGGTTTCAGACCCCTCCCCTTGGGGATGGACCTCCCCAGGGGCATCTGAACCTCCAGGCTCTGGCGGCTCCCCCTGCCCGAGCACCAGGCTTGGTACCCAGGGGCAGGTGGCAGCAAAGACACAGAGGAAGTGAAGCACAAGTGAGACGGGATCCAGAGGAACACCGCAGCGTCCACGGTGTCTCCCAATGGTGACGAGAAGGAACAGACATGCTTTCTCCTCCGCTTCACCCCTCGTCCCACCCACAGGAAGCCCCTCCTAATGCCCTGGGCTCATCCACATCCTGACTGTGACCACCTCGCCGGAGCCCAGTGGACCCAGGAGCCTTGGTCAGCTCGGCTCTGCCCACGAAGGTCTTGTCAGCGGGACACCACCCGGCCCGGAATGCCCTGCTGCATATCTGCAGGAATTCCCCTTCCCACCTGGAGGCTCCCCACAGGCTGGGGCCTCTGCATTCTCATCCCAGGACAGCAAAGAGCCAGTCACTCACTCTGACCCTCTGGGATTCCCCGATTCTCTGAGGGTTCTCTGCTTTGTGCCCACAAATCCCCTTCACCCGAAATTATTTTCGCTCCTATGTAATCCTCCACCGAGGGCCAGCTGCATCTTGGGGAACCGGAGGGCTGGCACTAATCCAAACCCCCCTCGTCTCTGTGCTGTTTCTGCTCCAAGCCACGTGACACTCATGGCCTCCATGCCAGGCTGCCGCTGACGAGGAGGAGGCAGAGGAAAACATCTGTCGGAAAAGAATGAAAGAGGTCCACACGGCCATCCTGGGCTCCGCCCTCCCAGCACAGGGTGAGAGTCAGAGCAGAAGTCAGGACTCAGGACTCAGGCCTTGGGACCTGCCTGGTGGTCCAGTGGTTAGGACTCTGTGCTTGCATTGCCAAGGGCCTGAGCTATGATCTCACAAGCCTCTTGGCACAGCCAAAAAAAAAGTCAGGACTCAATGACCTCAGAGTGGCTTTTTTAAGTCACTGTTTTAAAATATGATCTCCATCATTTGGGGAAGAGAATAATTAACCTAGGGAACACAGACCGTACAAACTAAGCTGCCTTCCGACAAGTCTCTTACAGCCAAAGAGCACTGTAAGCCCCTTCCAGAGTCAAGAAGAAGGATTTCAAAAGTTCGGGAAAGTTCAATATGGCCCCACGGCTAGAAGTGCTCCAAGGGAGGCTAGCTCCAGGTGGACATGTGACTCCAGAGCAAAAGCTGGAAGCAGCTTAGAGAATGGATGAGTCTGTGGAGACTGAAAATGTGCATTTACAAGGGTAGAAGGGAAGTACGTGACCCCCAGAGACAGCAGCAGAGTGAGGTAAAGCCAACAAAGGAGAAAGAAGGTCAAGTCTCGAATGAGATCGGGTACATTTGACTACCTACATATATACGCATGGTTCACTCGCTAAGTCGTGTCCGCCTCTCTGCAACCCCGTGGACGGCAGCACACTAGGCTTCCCTGTCCTTCACTATCTCCCGGAGTTTACTCAAACTCATGTTCACTGAGTCGGTGATGCCACCCAACCATCTTGTCCCCTTCTCGTCCCGCCTTCAATCTTTCCCAGCATCAGGGTCTTTTCCAATGAGTCAGCTCTTTGCACCAGGTGGCCCAAGTATTGGAGCTTCAGCTTTAGCATCATATTCAGGTACATACTCTGAATATAGCAGAATATTCAGGGTTGATTTCCTTTAGGATTGACTGGTTTGATCTCCTTGCTGTCCAAGGGACTCAGAAGAGTCTTCTCCAATGCCACAATTTGAAAGCATCAATTCTTTGGTGCTCAGCCTTCTTTATGGTCCATCTCTTACATGACTACTGGAAAAACCACAGTTTTGACTATACAGACCTCTGTTAGCAACGTGATGTCTCTGCTTTTTAATATGCTGTCTAGGCTTGTCATAGCTAATATATATATACACATACACACACCTTTTAAAATTACGATCAACCCCAGTGTTTACAGCGGCACAGTTTACACTGGGCAAGACACAGACGCAACCTAAACGTCCACAGACAGGAGAATGGATAAGAAGATGTGGGACATAGAGACAACGGAATACTTGCTGTTTAGTTACTAAGCTGTGTCAGACTCTTTTGTGAACACATGGACTGCAGCCCGCCAAGCTCCTCTGCCCATGGGATTTCCCAGGTAAGAATGCTAGAGTGGGTTGGCACGTCCTTCCCCAGGGGATCTTTCCAACCCAGGGACTGAACTCACGTCTCCTGCATTGGCAGGTGTATTCTTTACCACTGAGTCACCAGGGAAGCCCAGTGGAACACTACTCAGCCATAAAAAAGAATGAAATAATGCTGTTTGCGGCTGCATGAATGGACATAAAAATTATTATACCAAGTGAAGTCAGACAATATCATATGATATCACTTATACGCGGAACCTAAAAAATGGTACAAATGAAGCCATTTCCAAAAGAGAAATATATTCACAGACATAGAAAACAAACTATGGCTACCAAACAGAAAAGGGAGAGAGGGAAAAATTAGGAGTTTGGAATTAGCAGACGCACATTACAGTATATAAAACAGATAAACAAGGTCCTACTCCATAGCACAGGAAACTGTATTCAACGTCTTGTAGTGACTTACAATGGAAAAGAATCTGAAAAAGAATATAACATATATACTTGAACCATTTTGCTCTATACCTGAAACCTTGTAAATCTACTTGTATAAAAAATTCTGTTCAAAACAAGAAGCTATATAAGAAAAAATACATGTAAGACAATAGAAAGTGGAATTACTCAATTCCTATTTTACTTTCGTTTCCACAAGGAGAAAATAAATACACTTAAAGCCTTAGGTGTATAAAATGGTTCAATAAATACAGCTAAATACACCTTACCCACTTCCTTGGTGGCTGAGATGATAAGGAGTCTGTCTGCCTGCAATGCAGGAGACGCAAATTCAATCCCTGGGTTGGGAAGATCCCCTGGAGAAGGAAATGACAACCCACTCCAGGATTCTTGCCTGGAAAATCCCATGGACAGAGGAGCCTGGCAGGCTACAGTCCATGGGGTTGCAAAGAGTTGGACACGACTGAGCGACTTCACTCTCTCTCTCAAAACCTCAGAGAAGAAAGGCTGTGGGGATACAGAACTAGCTATCTTCTAAAAACAAGATTTTGATTCCTCAAGTGAATGAATAACTCTATACATAAAAATTAAACTATTACGGGTAGAGCTGCCTTCTGCCCTTCCATTCCCAGTCATATGTAACCATTCTCACCAGCTTGACGGCAGTCCTTCCAGGCCTTCCTCTGCGCCTGCATATTCCCACAGAAAATGCATCACATTATTTTGTGAAGCTTTTTTCCCCATTTAAGGTATCACATTGGTGAGGGTATCTCTGTATTGGTCAGGGTTCTTCTGAAAGACAGAACCAATAGAACAGGTAGAGAAGAGAGAGAGACTTTTAGACAGACAGAAAGAGACAGAGATACTGATTTAGAGGAATCGGCTTGTATGACTGGGGGGCTGGCAAGTCCAGCTCTGCAGGGCAGGCTCGCTCTTGAGGTCCTCAACTGACTGGATGAGGCCTACGCACATTATGGAAGGTTCATCACCTACTTACAGTCTACTCATCTGAACGTTGATTGTATCTAAAAAACACCTTCACTGCAACGTTTATGCTGGTGTTTGACCGAACCAGTGGGTACCCCAGCCTGACCAAGCTGTCACATAAAAGTAACCATCGCAGTTAACCTGCAACTTGTCTCCTCAGTGACCAGCGTTTCCCGGAGTTCCTTCCGTGTCAGTTCGTACAGAATGATCGCATGCAGTCAGGAGGCACCATCCTCTATCTAACCATTCCCCTGCTGATGGACACGCCTTACTTCCTTTTGCCCGTTACTAACGATGCTGAAACCATGTCCTGGTATCTGCCTTCTGGTGAACAAATGCCTGTGTTTTTCCAAAAGAGATGGACGTGACGTGTGCATGTCAAAAATCATGGGTAGGGGTGGGCGCTGAAAACTTTTCACAGAGGTTGGCAACCTGTCTTCCAAAGCAACCTCAAATTTTTAAATGATGAATTTAAAATTCATCAAACCAAGAATTCCATTTTAAGGAAACAGTGCTCAGCACACTGGCATGTCACTATCAAAGGTGGAAGTGAGGGCCTTGATCAAAGGGAAGGCTGGGAGGATAGACGTCTCCTTCACCCAGCCACCGGCAGACTCCGCTGAGCCGCGGTTTGCTCTGGGTGGGATGCAGTGGAACTGCCGCCCGGGAGGGCAGGCCTGGTCCTTCCTCGGCAGTGATCGTCCACGGGAAAATCTCCCGTATCACAGAAATAAGGCCGAGATCTGCTGTTGTTGGCACCAAAGGCTATGATCTCAGAACCAAAATAATTATCTTGGAGAAACTGTGGCAGTGAAAAAAAAGCCAGATGGTTTAAAAAGGACAAATATTGGCGTCTTTGTTGAAGCAGAAGGTGGTGAATTGTAGATACTGCAGACATTGCTGTTACTCCCTGGCAAATCCCAGTGTGGACCTTTAGAGGGATGGTTGGGAGCCCATGGAATCAGGAGATGGGCCCCCAGAAGCCTGCAGAAGTCCATGCAGAACAGGGGGATGTACGGGGGTGGGTAGGTGGACGGTACCCCAGAGTGGTTCCAATTACAGAAATGCCTCGTATCAAGCCTCTCCTGAGTCCTTTAGGGACAAGATGGGGACTTCTGGGTGGAATGACAGGACCATCTTAAACCTCTGTAGAGGGGGCTGGGATCGCCTGAGGAGAGGTTCCCGCAGCATGCCAAAGGGCTGAGGCCTCCAGCCAGTCTGCCTGAGTCCAGGCAGGCGGGAGCAACCTGACACAGGAAAGGCTCAGAGAAGCCAGAGCTGGGAAGATCCCCAGATGTAGGATGATACATTTGTACGATCACAAATGTCTCAGCAGGCTGGAAAAAAGGGCAGAAACCAAAGGGAGGAGATGCTGTGGAGGCAATTCAACAGCAGATCGAACCTACAGGTAGAGGACGGAAAGACCCCTGACGACAGCGTCTCCGAGGATGAAACCTATGGGGCTTCAGAGGCTGTAACGGGGGAGTCCCACTGGTCATGGACAGATGTGAGAGCTGGACTATAAAGAAAGCTGAGCACCGAATTGATGCTTTTGAACTGTGGTGTTGGAGAAGACTCTTGAGAGCTCTGTGGACTGCAAGGAGATCAAACCAGTCCATCCTGAAGGAGATCAGTCCTGAATATTCATTGGAAGGATTGATGTTGAAGCTGAAATTCCAATACTTTGGCCACCTGATGTGAAGAACTGACTCACTGGAAAAAGACCCTGATGCTGGGAAAGATTGAGGGCAGGAGGAGAAGGGGATGACAGAGGATGAGATGGTTGGATGGCATCACCGACTCAGTGGACGTGAGTTTGAATAAACTTTGGGAGTTGGTGATGGACAGGGAGGCCTGGCGTGCTGCAGTCTATGGGGTCGCAAAGAGTCGGACACGACTAAGCGACTGAACTAAACTGAACTGAACAGGGGACCCCGAAGCCTATCCCGTCTCCAGCTGCACGAGAAGCCCAGGAGGCAGGCAGCTCTCCACAAGGCCCTTCAGACCCCGGATGCAGCACAGGTGAGCAGTTCCAGGTGAGTCTTCTGTGTTCCCACACCTGTGCAGGTCAGTCAGATCTGTTAACCACAGCTCCGTGTCTTAATTTAAATTATTTAAAGTGGATAGGAAGTGCAACAAAAATTGTTTCCAGGGAAACTAGGTAGACTGCTTGGAAAAGACCTGACAAAGGACAGTGGCTTAAAAAATAACCACTGTGGCCACTGTCGGGGGTGGGTGGGGATAGGTGTGGGGGGGGGGGGCGGGGGTGGAGCTGGAAAAGACCAGGAAAAAATCATGGAAACAGAAGGATTCTGCAGCCGGAGCCCTTTCCTGTACTTTAAGGACACTGACGCTGGCTCCGGGGTCAGCACACCTGGGTTTGTAGAAGGAGGATGAAGCAGGATTCTAACCAGCAGACCCCAAACCCAAAAAGACTGGCGCACGGATGGGTACTTACATATTTTATACTAAACTGTTGGAGATGTGAATATGATTTTTTCTTTTTTTAAAATTGCATTAGAGTTGATTTACAATGTTGTGCTAATTTCTGCTGTCTAGCAAAGTGACTCAGTTGTACACACATATATTCCTTTTCATATGCTCTTTCATTGTGGTTTGTCACAGGATAGTGACTCTAATTCCCTGTGGTATACGGTAGGAGCTTGCTGCTTATCCATCCTATATATACTAGTTTGCGTCTGCAATCCCAAACTCCCAGCCCTTCCCTCTGAATATGATATTCTTTGGCTCTTTTGCATTGATTTTTTCAATTAACCCACCAGCTCCCATACCAGCTGCATGTGCTCAAGGTGCTCTCCCTACTGTGTTATGTTTAGTTCCGGTGGCAAGTTTCACAAGAAGCTCGCAGACACTGCAGGAGAGAGGGCTGCGGATGCAGAGGCCCCACAGCCCTGGGCACCTGGTCCTGCGGCTCTGGTGGGCAGGCAGGCTGCAGGCCGGGGCACAGGGAAGCCCAGCGCTCGCCGCTGCCTCTTCACCTATTTGTCTGCGCCATCTCCCTTTCCTCTCGAAGAATTACCTTTACCTCTCGGCTCACATTCCAGACTGTAGATTAAGTCAGCTCAAAGAACGTAAAGAAAACACACATTATAAATGCCCTCTGGATGGGCTTTCATCCCATTCACAACTGCCTTTAATCTTAGGCCGCGGGTTTCCAACCGAGACTAATGCAATTATTATACTGGCCTCTGACTCCACACGTTCCCTAGTCCAGCCTCCTCTGTGCTTTTAGGACAAGGTTAACACAACAGGCAGAGGATCTTTCTAACTGAAGATTCCAGGTGACTGAAGAAAGCAAGCCCTATTTACTTACTACAGACATTCACCACTTTTAAATCCATTCTCTCTTTTTGTTCTCGTAGACTTCGAGAGGTGGTTACTGGTGTCTTCATTTGCACAAGTGAAAAATGGAAAAGCAGACAGGGGGGTGGTTTCCTTTTCACACTCAGTCGGTGGGAAATAAAAGAGCAGGATGCTTACCCAGGGGAGATTCTAGAATCCACATTCTCTTTGCAACCTTCTACACTGTCTGCAGAGCTGTGAAGAGCCAGGTAGGTTTTCTTATGAAAGTGTGCGCGCGTGTGTGTGTGTGTAGAGGGAGAGAGAGAGAGAGAGGAAGGCCAGGAAGACGTGGCTGAATTAGAAAGGCATGCCTGCAGCCAGGGTTTGAGGAATCAGCATGTCCAGGAGTAAAGGGGCCAGATAAGGACAAGCCAGTCCCAGCTCTGAGGAGAGAAAGAGCTGCTCAGAGGTCTTCTGCAGTTAGAGCCCTGGGAGCTTCCCACAGGATAGTGGCTGCCAGACAAGCAGGGCCAGCCACGAGCCAAGAGGGCCCTGCCCAGGCTTGAACGGAAGGGTCCTCCCCAGAGGCCAAAAGGGTAGGGAGGAGAGGAAGGGGCCGGGCCTGGAGGACCCGGTCGGGAGCTGGACGATACCCACACGTGTGCAGGGCAGGAGCCGTCTGGGGGCCGCGGCAAGGGTCTGACAGAGCCCTTCCAACCGCTGGGTCAGAGGCAAGTCCACCCAGACTGGACCCTGCTGGGCTGCACAGGTAAGACCTGCACAAGCGTGACCCCTGCAAGTGGGGCCTGATTCTCAAAGTGGGCAGAAGTGGGGAACTCTGGGCGAGAGTCTAGATGTCTGCCTTTTAAAAAGCTCTCCAGGTGATTCTGATACAAGCCCAGGTTTGAGAAACACTGGTCTACCCTTTGGTGCAATGCAAGAAGCAACTTCTGGGTGCCTTGGAAAACAAAGGTGAACATCCACTGACAGATGAATGGATAAAGAAGATGTGCATGTGTATTCAGTGGAATATTACCCAGCCATAAAAAGATGAAATAATGCCATTTGCAGCAACATGGATGGACCTAGAGATTATCAAGCTAACTGAAGTAAGCCAAAGACAAATGTGGTATCTCTTATATGTGGAATCTTTAAAAAGACACAAATAAATTTATATACAAAACAAAAATAGACCCACAGACATAGAAAACAAACTAAAGGGGAGGGGAGAGGGATAAATTAGGGGTTTGGGACTAACAAGGACCAACTGTGAGGAACAGAGAACTATATTCTGTAAGCCTATAAAGGAAAAGAATATGATAAGTATATATAAAGTATACAGAATAAAGGACAGAAATAGTATGGACCTAACAGAAGCAGAAGATATTAAGAAGAGGTGGCAAGAATACACAGAAGAACTGTACAAAAAAGATCTTCACGACCAAGATAATCACAATGGCGTGATCACTGACCTAGAGCCAGACATCCTGGAATGCGAAGTCAAGAGGGCCTTAGGAAGCATCACTACGAACAAAGCTAGTGGAGGTGATGGAATTCCAGTTGAGCCATTTCAAATCCTGAAAGACGATGTTGTGAAAGTGCTGCACTCAATATGCCAGCAATTGGGAAAACTCAGCAGTGGCCATAGGACTGGAAAAGGTCAGTTTTCATTCCAATCCTAAAGAAAGGCAATGCCAAAGAATGCTCAAACTACCGCACAATTGCACTCATCTCACATGCTAGTAAAGTAATGCTCAAAATTCTTCAAGTCAGGCCTCAGCAATACGTGAACCATGAACTTCCAGATGTTCAAGCTGGTTTTCAAAAAGGCAGAGAAACCAGAGATCAAATTGCCAACATCCGCTGGATCATCAAAAAAGCAAGAGAGTTCCAGAAAAACATCTATTTTTGCTTTATTGACTATGCCAAAGCCTTTGACTGTGTGGATCACAACAAACTGTGGAAAATTCTGAAAGAGATGGGAATACCAGACCACCTGACCTGCCTCTTGAGAAAGCTGTATGCAGGTCAGGAAGCAACAGTTAGAACTGGACATGGAAAAACAGTCTGGTTCCAAATAAGAAAAGGAGTACATCAAGGCTGTATATTCTTACCCTGCTTATTTAACTTCTATGCACAGTACATCATGAGAAATACTGGGCTGGAGGAAGCACAAGCTGGAATGAAGATTGCTGGGAGAAATATCAATAACCTCAGATATACAGATTACTCCACCCTTATGGGCAGAAAGTGAAGAACTAAAGAGCCTCTTGATGAAAGTGAAAGTGGAGAGTGAAAAAGTTGCCTTAAAGCTCAACATTCAGAAAACGAAGATCATGGCATCCGGTCCCATCACTTCATGGGAAATAGATGGGGAAACAGTGGAAACGGTGTCAGACTTTATTTTTCTGGGCTCCCAAATCACTGCAGATGGTAACTGCAGCCATGAAATTAAAAGACGCTTACTCCTTGGAAGGAAAGTTGTGACCAACCTAGATAGCATATTGAAAAGCAGAGACATTACTTTGCCAACAAAGGTCTGTCTAGTCAAGGCTATGGTTTTTCCAGTGGTCATGTATGGATGTGAGAGTTGGACTGTGAAGAAGGCTGAGCGCTGAAGAACTGATGCTTTTGAACTGTGGTGTTGGAGAAGACTCTTGAGAGTCCCTTGGACTGCAAGGAGATCCAACCAGTCCTTTCTGAAGGAGATCAGTCCTGGGTATTCATTGGAAGGACTGATGTTGAAGCTGAAATTCCAATACTTTGGCCACCTGATGTGAAGAGCTGACTCCTTTGAAAAGACCCTGATGCTGGGAAAGATTGAGGGCAGGAGGAGAAGGGGACGACAGAGGATGAGATGGTTGGATGGCATCACCGACTCAATGGACGTGGGTTTGGGTGAACTCTGGGAGTTGGTGATGGACAGGGAGGCCTGGCGTGCTGCAGTCATGGGGTCACAAAGAGTCGGACACGACTGAGCGGCTGAACTGAATGAATGAATATACATAAAACTGAATCACTTTGCTATACACCTGAAACTAATGTGACATTGTAAATCAACTCTACTTCAATCAAAAAAATAATAATAATTTTAAAAAATGGACAAGGGGGAAGAAAAGACAACCGTGTCCTTATTTGAGTTTATAACCATATCCCCCTCCAGCAGATATCTCAGACTGTAGGCATTCGCTCCAGTTATACATCAAGGTCACGTTTTGAAATTTCAGTACTGCCAACGCTGAAGAAGGATGAATCATTGGGATGCTTTTCCCATCACTTTCATCAAATATCACATTACCATAGACGTCTGGAGAAAGGAGCGTCTGTACTGTTCTTTCAGACATTGGTTCTTTAGAACTGAGTGAGCTTCAGAATCACTTTGAGGGCTTGTTAAAACCCTAATGGCAGGACGTCCCTGATGGTCCAGTAGCTAAGACTCCCAAAGCAGGGGACTGCATTCAATCCCTGGTCAGGGAACTAGATCCCACATCCTACAACTAAGACCCGGTGTGCATGTGTGCTAAGTCACTTCACTTGTGCCTGACTCTGTGCGACCCCGTGGACTGTCGCCTGCCAGGCTCCTCTGTCCATGGCATTCTCCAGGCAAGAAGACTGGAGTGGGTTGCCACACTCTCCTCCAGGGGATCGTCCCAGACCTTGAACTCTGGTCTCCTGCATTGTAGGCAGATTCTTTACCATCTGAGCTACCAGGGAAGCCCAAGAATACTGGAGTGGGTAGCTTATCCCTTCTCCAGCGGACCTTCCGGACCCAGGAATCGAACCGGAGTCTCCTGCATTGCAGGTGGATTCTTTACCTGCTGAGCCACCAGGGAAGCCCACCCCACCCTCTGCAACAACAACGACAACAACAAAACACAATTGGGCCCAGCCGCAGGGCTTCGGATTTGCTGGGTCCAGGGTGGGGCCCGAGCATCTGCGTTTCTAACACCTCATTAAGGGCTGCTGCTACTGCTGACCCCGGAACCACACTCTGAGAGTCACTTTCGTAGACAGTTCTAGATCACTGCCATCTAGCCATTTTTCCGAAGAAACTGCAAAGTCCGCCTTTAATAGCCATTTTAATGTGCGGAGAACAATGGATTTGACGCGGGTCCCCACGGCACTGGCGCCAATCGCGCATGTGCAAAATCGCGCATGTGTTTCTGCGGTAGCCACGCCCCACTTGTTGACACAGCCCCTGTGTCCCAGTGAGTGTGCAGCTCGTGGGGGCGGGTGGCCAGCTCAGGCCCGTCTGGATGGTCCTTGAGATCGCCCACCTGCCGCCGGCTCTGTCCTATAGGCCACCCTGAGCCTGCACCCACCCTCGGAGGCGGGCTGGGTGAACGGACTGCCGTCTCACAGCTGAGGAGGGTCCCCACGGGGGGCGGGGACATGAACTGCCCACACTGGACTCTGCGTTCTCGAGTCTCACTTCCTTGGCACCCCGTTTCCAGTCAGGTGCATGGAGGCCCACGGGGACCCAGGTCAGGTGGGGGTCCCTGGTGGAGGAGGTTGGCAGACCAGGTCACTACCCACTCCTCACCTTCCTCTCTACATACGTCCGCGGGACTCTCGGTCCCCAACCTGACTGGCCCAGTTGCTGTGATGCTGGGATTCCCATTTCTGATCATCACAGCTTTTCCGTGGACTCTGTTCTGCCACACCTGAGAGCAGTTACTGCCCATCCTGGCTCCAAGGCAGGCCGCCCCCAGCAGCTCTGCTCAGGATGGCCGCAGGCTGAAGGGCTGGGAGCAACAGTGCCCGGGGGCTGGCCGCCGGCTGGCACAGGGCCGGCAGGTCCCCATGCCCCACTCTGCACAGAGAGCCGCTTCCTCGTCTGTTGCACAGGTGGTCCCATCTGGCGGGGCCCCCCTGAGCCCACCGACCCAGCCTGCTCCCAAGGTGACTTGAGAGCATTCAGACAGCAGCCCCCTAGCTTCAATCACCCCAGGTGCTGGGTGGGCGAGAGACGGGTCTAAAACGTCCACGGTTTCACAGCTTTAAAATCCACACCAGCAAACCTCAGAAATGTACCACCTCTTCCCAAAGCCCAGCAGAACACAGCTTGAGGAATTCCTCTGCCCACAGCCCAGATTGCTGGCCTTTCGGGTCAACATGCAGAAGCCGTCCTTCAGCACCTAACGGGCCAGGGACCTAACCGCTCGGTGCCTCGGTTTCCTCATCTGTAAAGCGGGAGCCATCCCAGCACTCACTCACAGACTCCCCGTGAAGGTTCAGAGCGCAGGCGCTTATGCACTTGTTCTGGTGTATAAATTTCTGTGGCCCCCTGTCAGAGGGGGGCCGGAGGGTCAAGCTCTAATAATGATGATGCTCTCATTATTACGGGGCCCACAAACCACGCGTCTACCTCACTTACGTCACTTAGACCTTTCAGACGATTGAATAAGAATCTTTTCTGCCCAGTGGTCTGGCACACACGATGTGTGTTTTCTATGGAAAGGGAAAAGTGGGGGCCCCTCCCCCACCTTGGGGGCACAGGAGGGTCCCCAAGGACAACAGGGGTCCTCGGGGTGTCCAGCAGTCCACCTGCTGTCCAGGGGCAGCCTCACTCGGAGGAGGGAGCGGATAAAACCACCACGGTCCAAACGAAAAGCATCACGGCCAAGCCCCACACTTACGTCCAGAACCGTCCACTGTTCAACTACAATAGCATCGTAGCCCTGCGTGGTTCTGCTGTCTTCTGTGGAAACAGCTTCAAAGATGAACACTCCATCTGTCAAGTCGTGCAAGGAATCTGTGGAGAAAGAAAAAGTGGGGGGGGGGGGGTGGTTGCTGTAAACTGTCTGTGGCAGAAGCCTCACAAGCAGCGAAAATGTTCACTGCATTCATTAATAATCCCAATCAGAACATCTTTTCAGCATGTTAATTAAAGAAGGCACACGCAGCCGTAGAGTCTAGCCCTATCAGAATGAATGAGACTCATTTACCTCACGGTTTTGAATAATATCCTTGATTTTATGAGCCCAAATCTCATTGTTAGCAATCACCATTTGATTTCACGCGTTTACCTTCCTTTTCACGCTCCACCGTCAGGAAGCACTGGGGAGAACGGATTTGGGAGGGAAACACAGTCATTCAGGGACAATTTTTAGGAGAAAACTATACGGAGGGGAGAGAGATTATTCGGAAGGGGGGCTGGGTGTAACACGGCAGCTCTGGGTTCGCAGACCAGATCCACAGGCGCTGGTTCCTTGACAACTGTGTGACGTGCGTGCCGAGCACAGAACGCTCTCGTCAGGAGGTGAAATCTGGGGGAAGGGGGACTTTTTCCAAATGATTTACCACTGAAAACGTTTCCTTGGGTGTATCAATGGTAAGGTTCTGAGTTCTGTATAATTCATCAAACCTACATCACACACACGAAACGACTCAGAACTGCCTCAGGCAATGAGAGGGTCAAGAAAAATACTCCAGGGTCCTCGTTCCTGCAGAAGACCTTCAAGGAGGTGCATTTAGTAAATGGCTCCTGAATGCCCTGGATCCACTTAGATGAAGGGCTGTGTGGAATAGAGGAATGGACTCAGAAGCAGGTGGCTGGGCCCGTGCTGTGTCAGAAAATGAAAATGACCCTTTCAGGGGCCTGTCCTCTTATCTGTGAAGTGGGAGTGGGGACACAGAGTTCCTGCCAGTCAGTACTGTACAAATCACTGCTCTGTCACACCCACCTGGACTGAACTCCGTCCCCAACCCCACTCCCAACTCAGACATTGATGCTCTGATCGCTAGAGTGACTATATTTGGAGATAGATCTTTTCCGGGGGTAGTTAAGGTTCAGTGACATCATAAGGCTGGGCCCTAGTCCAACAGGCCTGGAGTCCTTAGAAGAAGAGGAAGAGACACTGGAGTGCCCCCCACCAGCCCCCCAACCGTGTGCAGAGGAAGGGCTATAGGAGGACACAGAGGTGGCCGTCTGCTAGTCAGGAAAGGAGACCTCGCAGGAAACAGAACTTGCCAGCCCCCTGACCACGGATGTGCAGCCTCCTGAACCATGAGAAAATAAACGTCTACTGCTCAAGCCACCCAGTCCACGCGGTTGGTTACGGCAACAGACATAAAAAGTGTTTAATGGCATAAAGGACAATTCCTTTAAAGGGGCAGTTCACACAAGAATGTGATCTCTTCTTCATCCCGACGGGAAGGGGGACAAATCCAGAAAGCCCCAAGTCACACTGGAGTTCAGAACTGCCTGCACTGTCCAGCAGTCACAAGAGGACAGACAGATGGACACTCACAGTGACCTTCAGCCCCTGACTTCCAACAGACCTCACGAGCAAAACCAAAAAAGCCATCAGGATGAGAAACATGCGTCTTATTTGCAACAACAAAATAAGTGACAAATAGATGGACGGCCCTGCTTACCACTCTTTATGGTACAGAAAAAGCTTCCAGTGCTGAATGGAATTGTAACTGCACAACCTTTCCAGAGAACAACTTAGCAAGGTCTAAGAAGCCTGAAAGACAAAAGTCCATCCTCTTTCACTCCAGAGACCCTGCCTCCTTCAGTCTATTATGCACCAGTGCCCTTGAGGTCACGGGTGATGAATGAAGACCCTGCTCCCATGGAGCTTCCCCCTGCAGGGAGACGATGACATAATGTCCAAGGAGGCAAATGCTACGAGAATACGAAGCGGGCTAGGAGAGGGGCGTGCGGACTTGGAGGAAACCGTGCCGCTGTTTCTGACCTAAGTGCTCAAAGCAGGACGCTCCACTTTGAGTAGAGAGATGAACTAACTGCAAGCCAGCCGCATGGGAACACGGGGTTTGAGAGTTCACGGGAGAAGACACAGCTTGAATAGGACTGCAGAGTGAATGAGGGGCCACCAGGGCCAGATGAGCAGCAGAATCGTGAGAAGAAAGTCAAGACCAAGTCAGCTTAGTAGTGGGGACGAGACCAGCCCACCAGGGGCTGACCAAGGTGACTTGCTTGGCCAGTGGGATTTCAGCAGATGGGATGCAAGCAGAGGCTTGCGGAACACGGGCATGGCTGAACGTGATCTCACGTCTGTGCCACCACTTTGAGAGGACGCGCCCCAGCTCGCCTGCCCCAGTGGAGCACAGCCTAGATCTGCTGACCCTCAGACCTGAGAGTGGGCCCAGCTGCCTCAATGAAGCTGCTCCAGCCAACGTGCAAATACGGGCGCTTTGGAGTAGTTTGTTACACAGCATCATCGTGGCAATAACTGACCGTTACAAGGCTTGATCAAAACTTAAGAAATTCGAGACCAGGAATACCTGGGGAATATTCCTAATTATTCCAGAGTGAGAGAGGGGCCTGATCAACTCAACAAACCACACCTCTGAGGGGAATTCCTGGAGCACAGTAGCCTCTTATATTATTCCTACCTGACAAAACAATACTCCATTTCCAATAAGATCCCTGTGGGTTAATCGGTACCATTCTCTGCTTTTAATTTTCTTTCCTAAACCAATAGTCTTATCAACTAGCCTTAGCAAAAGCACTAACCTTATTTCTCTCATTCGCTCTTCTGAAAAGTTCCTCCCAAGTCCAATGTCCTTCTAAGATACATTTTACTAAGGTGAGCAACAAAGAACAGAACTACTCTTTGGCTGAACCACATTATAAGTCTTCTGGGGTCCAGGACAAGCATGGGCAATAGTCTGGCTCACTTTTTAAGTTTTGGGCAACACAGGTCCAGTGGAAGACGCCGCCACCGTAGGGACATCCTACGGACCCTTGTGAATAAAGCTTTCCCTAGTCCTGACCTGGCGGATGCTTGGGACGGGAAGATACTCACTGACCCTTCAGTACTATATCAACACAGCACACATGCCTGAAAGGCTCCTACAAAATATATTACACCCAATTTTCAAAGTCTCCACCTACAGATCTCCTTACCGGTAAGCCTCCAAGTCCTTTAAATGTGCCAAACGCCCTCCGAGTATTAGAATGCCCAGCGTGACACAGCTGAGGTCCACAGGGGGAAGGGGGCTTGCTCTTCTAACCCCTGCCTGGCCTCCCCTCCGCCGCCCACAGGGAGGAGGGCTGTGTGGTCCAGGCTTGGGGGCGGGAAGCGGGAACAAACCAGGCCCTTGTTCCCCATCCTCCTCCTTCAGTGCCACCTCCAGCCTCTCAGCCCATGGCTCCGCCCTGAATCCAGAGTGCTGATTCACCCACTTAACTGCCCAGCACGTTCAGAGTGGCTGTCAAAATCTGGTCATCTGAAACAGCAAAAAAGTCAATGAGCCACAGAGAGCAGACAGCCGGGCTTTTAGAGAGCGCCTTGTTTGGACAGCCTCAGCCCCCGGTCCGTCTCTCCATCACTGTCTCGGCTCAGCCTCGCTGTCGCACGCTCTGAGCTGGGATTCAAAGGTTGCTCTCAGAGCGAGGCTCCACCTGCAGAAAGGTTAACTCACCTCCATTGATGGAAAACACTCCATTATTACTGCATTTTTTATTAAAGTAAAGCTGCTTCCCTACTGTGCACAGGAAGCTGTTCACCCTGGCATTGTATAAATATTTGATGCCGATCTTTCGGCAAAAGGCCACCTTAACTCTCCAAGCTTATGATACACAAGAGGGTGTGGGAAAAGGAGACTCGCCCGCTCCCCCAAGAGGTAAATGCTGTGAGAAAACTGCTTATCCTCTGCAGCCCCTGGGACATGAAGACCCTGCCAAGCAAGCTCCCTCCAGCCCACCCCAGTGCCAGTCCTCTGCCAAGGCCAGCCTGAAACGCACATGTCGTGACAACTGGCTGATGTATGCTCTACTAGAAAATATCACTATTCTCCTTTTATTGGGTTGGCCCAAAAGTTCATTAGAACTAACACCCCCAAAAGATGTCCTTTTCTGCCGGGAGCCGGCATATTGCATATTGAGTGCATATTGCATATTGAGTGCAGCACTTTCCACAGCATCATCTTTCAGGATCTGGAATAGCTCAACTGGAATTCTATCACTGCCGGGAGCCAGCGTGAGGAACTCCGCCCATGACAAAGGTCATGAGGAAGGAGGCTCGGCATACGCAAAGGCGGGATCGAGCCTCAGGAGTCCCCTTGGAAATTCTCGAGCATCTACCCCCCAAAACCAGAGTCTGCCTACTTTCTGCTTTGTGCTTTCACCTACACCTCTGACTTTACAGGGGGCTGTCCCCCACTACCTCTCTCTGGAAAAAGAGTTAGCTTACAGCTCCAGTTAATAATTCTTGGATGTGACAGTGTTTCAACCTACAAACTCCTTTGGAAATCCTCTAGCCTGCCTGAATGGGTTTTTCCGGCCACATGTGATTGTTCAGAGCCTCCCAACTGTGAGAGGCAGGAGATGTTCTAAACTGCCTAAACACAGATTCCTTTGAGTAGTTAAAAGATTGATTAGAAATTGTATTGGTGAAGGGTTTTTCACTTGTTGGGCCAATGTTTGCTGCTAAGTCTCCATACTCCTTACCTACTGTGTCCTTGGCAGTGTATTGATTGATATAATCGGTGTATAGAAATGTAAAATGCAGCTTTGTCCAATGCTTTTTGGAAGGCTGGCGCCTGACTTTGGAATAATCACCTTTAAAGAAAGATAAGTTTCTTAAAATGTTAACAGGCCTCCTGGCCAGAAGATGATGTCAATCACCTGAACTTTTGCATATGATAAGGAAGAAAGCCTGGCTTGCTGCATGGCTCTACCCCTTCCCCCATTATCCTCTATGCATACCTTTAGGTATAAAAACTACTTTGGAAAATAAAGTGCGGGCCTTGTTCACTGAAACTTGGTCTCCCCATGTCACTCTCTCTCCCAAATTCCAGCTGAGTGTCCATCTGGAGCGCGGATGTCCTCTGCGACCATTTATTTGCCTGGGCTTCTAAGACCCACTCGAGAAGGTGTCTAAGGTGGGGCACCTTTCGCTATTCGAGAGGGCCCCTGCGGCCTCCGTGGTCAGAGCTAACCTGGTGTCACGGGTTATATTGATTTTCCGCGTAAACCAAGCCACTCAGCTTCTTTTCTCCACTGAATTTTCCTACTGAGCTATCCTTATTTCAGCTGCTTTTCTCCACTGAATTTTTTCACTGAGCTATCCTTATTTTATTACTCTTTGAATCTTTGATGAATAAATAAATATAAATAGGTCGCCGACGCCGTCCCCGCTTCGAATACCCTGGATCAGCCGGGGCTGGACCCCGGCACTTTTCATTACAGGGGACTGGAATGCAGAAGTAGGAAGTCAAGAAACACCTGGAGTAACAGGCAAATTTAGCTTTGGCATACAGAATGAAGCAGGGCAAAGGCTAATAGAGTTCTGCCAAAAGAACGCACTGGTCATAGCAAACACTGTCTTCCAACAACACAAGAGAAGACTCTACACATGGACATCACCAGATGGTCAACACCAAAATCAGATTGATTATATTTGCAGCAAAAGATGGAGAAGTTCTATACAGTCAGCAAAAACAAGACCGGGAGCTGACTGTGGCTCAGATCATGAATTTCTTATTGCCAAATTCAGACTGAAATTGAAGAAAGTAGGGAAAACCACTAGACCATTCAGGTATGAACTAAATCAAATCCCTTATGACTATATAGTGGAAGTGAGAAATAGATTTAAGGGACTAGATCTGATAGACAGAGTGCCTGATGAACTAGGGACGGAGGTTCATGACATTGTACAGGAGACAGGGATCAAGACCATCCCCAAGAAAAAGAAATGCAAAAAAGCAAAATGGCTGTCTGGGGAGGCCTTACAAATAGCTGTGAAAAGAAGAGAAGTGAAAAGCAAAGGAGAAAAGGAAAGACATACCCATTTGAATACAGAGATCCAAAGAATAGCAAGGAGAGATAAGAAAGTCTTCCTCAGCGATCAATGCAAAGAAAGAGGAAAACAACAGAATGGGAAAGACTAGAGATCTCTTCAAGACAATTAGAGATACCAAGGGAACATTTCATGCAAAGACGGGCTTGATAAAGGACAGAAATGGTATGAACCTAACAGAAGCAGAAGATATTAAGAAGAGGTGGCAAGAATACACAGAAGAACTGCACAAATAAGATCTTCATGACCAAGATAATCACGATGGTGTGATCACTCACCTAGAGCCAGACATCCTGGAATGCGAAGTCAAGTGGGCCTTAGGAAACATCACTATGAACAAAGCTAGTGGAGGTGATGGAGTTGAGCTATTTCAAATCCTGAAAGATGATGCTGGGAAAGGGCTGCACTCAATATGCCAGCAACTTTGGAAAACTCAGCAGTGGCCACAGGACTGGAAAAGGTCAGTTTTCATTCAAACCCCAACAAAGGCAATGCCAAAGAATGCTCAAACTACCGCACAATTGCACTCATCTCACATGTGAGTAAAGTAATGCTCAAAATTCTCCAAGCCAGGCTTCAGCAATATGTGAACCGTGAACTTCCAGATGTTCAAGCTGGATTTAGAAAAGGCAGAGGAACCAGAGATCAAATTGCCAACATCCGCTGCATCATCAAAAAAGCAAGAGAGTTCCAGAAAAACATCTATTTCTGCTTTATTGACTATGCCAAAGCCTTTGACTGTGTGGATCACAATAAACTGTGGAAAATTCTGAAAGAGATGGGAATACCAGACCACCTGACCTGCCTCTTGAGAAAGCTGTATGCAGGTCAGGAAGCAACAGTTAGAACTGGACATGGAACAACAGACTGGTTCCAAATAGGAAAAGGAGTACATCAAGGCTATATACTGTCACCCTGCTTATTTAACTTATATGCACAGTACATCATGAGAAATACTGGGCTGGAGGAAGCACAAGCTGGAATGAAGATTGCTGGGAGAAATATCAATAACCTCAGATATGCAGATGACAGCACCCTTATGGCAGAAAGTGAAGAGGAACTCAAAAGCCTCTTGATGAAAGTGAAAGAGGAGAGTGAAAAAGTTGGCTTAAAGCTCAACATTCAGAAAACTAAGATCATGGCATCCGGTCCCATCACTTCAGGGAAATAGATGGGGAAACAGTGGCTGATTTTATTTTTTCTGGGCTCCAAAATCACTACAGATGGTGACTGCAGCCATGAAATTAAAAGACTTTTACTCCTTGGAAGGAAAGTTATGACCAACCTAGACAGCATATTAAAAAGCAGAGACATTACTTTGCCAACAAAGGTCTGTCTAGTCAAGGCTATGGTTTTTCCAGTAGTCATGTATGGATGTGAGAGTTGGACTATAAAGAAAGCTGAGGGCAGAAGAATTGATGCTTCTGAACTGTGGTGTTGGGGAAGACTCTTGAGAGTCCCTTGGACTGCAAGGAGATCCAACCAGTCCATCCTAAAGGAGATCAGTCCTGGGTGTTCATTGGAAGGACTGATGTTGCACCTGAAACTCTAATACTTAGGCCACCTCATGCGAAGAGCTGCCTTATTGGAAAAGACCCTGATGCTGGGAAAATTGAAGGCGGGAGGAGAATGGGACGACAGAGGATGAGATGGTTGGATGGCATCACCGAGTCAATGGACATGTGTTTGGGTGAACTCCGGGAGTTGGTGATGGACAGGGAGGCCTGGCGTGCTGCGGTTCATGGAGTCACGAAGAGTCGGACACGACTGAGTGACTGAACTGAAAAGTTTATTTGCTCTGTCTGTAACATGTTATGGAAAAAACTGAACGAACTTTTGAGCCAACCCAATAACACGCTAAGACAGTCTAAATTACCCACACTGGTGTCGCTAGCATCCCAGATGCTCTTGGCCCCTGACATCCCTTCTCCCTACCAGGATGGCAATCATGGCGCCACCTTGGTTCCAGGAGTGGCCTGTACCAACCTCTCAGCCCTACCTGCCTGGGTTATACGGATATGCAACCCCCCTGCAAATAGAATCACCCCATCTGGGCAACGGTGCGCGCCACTCCTGATTCACACCACAGCGTCTGCCTCTGCTGCTCCTCCAGCCCTCACAGCTGCTCTCAACCTGCCTGCCTTCTCTCCTGCAGTCCCTGTTGGAAGCGGTGAATAAGCCAGAGCAGGCGGAACCCCGCTTCAGTGCCCGTAAGCGTCAGACTGCAAGTTGTGTCATTTCCCTGACCAGATGCCCAGACGGGGAGAGAGTGCCCTGATCTGGTGCATGCCGGCTAGGAGGCCCTCTGCCAGGTGCGTTCATGGCTTCTCAGTGAATCCTCTCCCGAGTTCTGCAAGGCTTATGTTTCCCTCTGAGTGGTGAGAACATGGAAGGAAGCTACAGGACTGAAGTCACATGTCCACATTCCAGTGTACATAAGGGCCAATCTCGATCCGAATGTGGTTTGCTCGATTCCAAAGCCTTTGTTCTTTCAAGAGCTGACAGAATTTTGCCACCACAAGGATGTGCCAAAGCTCTCTCTGGCCGGTGGTGGGTGATGGACAGCCTCAGAGCCTGGTCTCATAGAGTGGGCGTGCTCTGACCACGAGGCTGTGTTCCCCGCCTGCGTGTTTTGGGTGCATCCCAGCGGAGTTGCAGTGAGATGGCCTTATAGCTTCTGCTGGGGACCAAAGCTGTGCAGAAGCCATCCTTTCCCACAGGGAGCAAAGAAAGACCAAGAACATGCTTGTAAATGGATACGCTGTATCTATCAACACAAGACAGCACATACAGCAGTGAGAAAAAATGATCTGAATGATGTGTAAAAATGGGGATGAATGTCACAAAGAGAATGATGGGAAGAAGCCAAACACAAGAAGGGCAGGCTCCACCCATACAAAGTTCACGCCCATCCATGACGCTTCCAACCAGCACTGCCGTTGCCTGGGGAGAGGCACTATGAGGCCGTGAGAGCGACTCTGATGGTTTGGGATACTCTGTTTGTTGATCTGGGGCTGGTCACACAGGTGCACTCACCTTGTGAAAACCCACTGAGCTCAGGATCTGTGTAGGTGTCTCTATGTGGGCTATACTGCAGGAAAACATTTACTTAAAGACATGCCGTGGATAGGGGAGAAAATGCATTCAAAGCCTAAATGAAATCTTAGTGAAACTCTTTGCTTTATTCAGCAGCTCTTCTGAAATAGAAGCCACGCCTGCAAACATGAAGCCAACATGCCTGGAGCCTGCAGCCGGCCAAGGGAGTGGCCGTGAACACGATGCAACCTCACCCTCCACTGCTCCCCCAGTCTGCAGGGCCCTGGGGAGGCACAGCCCAACCCTGGCCCTCCTCAGCACTCAATCACCGAGCAGCACCCGAAAACCTTTATTGCCTGCTTTCTGCATACAGACCAAGGATATACACACTGGGACACTAAGAAGCGTAGGAAGCAGGCCCTGCCCAGGGACTTGCAAATATGTCTGCCTCCAGCCTGGACGGGAGAGGAGTTTAGAGGAGAACGGCTCATGTCTATGTATGGCTGAGTCTCTTTGCTGTTCACCTGAACCTATCACAGCACTGGTCATCAGCTACACTCAGTACAAAATAAAAAGGTAAAAAAATATGTTCATCAGCTACACTCAGTGCAAAATAAAAAGGTAAAAAAATATGTCTGCCTACAGTATGTGTCCCTATGTATATTTTATTTGGAATATGCACATGTTTTTTACATATGTATTTTGCAAATATAAGGCAATCTGGCTTATTCTAGGCATCAAAAATGTGGTCTAAATACCAAACGTTATTTGGATGACATGAAGCTGGGGCATCAGAGAGTCTTAAGGAAAACCCAAACTTCAGAGGCAGGAAAGGAGGGCCGTCCAGGTACCACGTGTCACCCGATGTGACAGAGCTTTTCAAGCACGGCAGCATCCGGAATGCATCCTGGTCCTAAGTGCTTCATCTATCAAGGTCTTAGAACTAAATTCCAGTTTACAGGCGACAGAAATGGGAGAAATAAGACACCACCATGAGGCACTGGCTGGACAAATCCAGAATGCGGGACAGTCTGAGGGGCTAGGTTAATTTGAAGAAGGCAGGGTCCTGAAGAACAACTGTCTCAGGTCAAAGAGAATTGAGAATGTGGTCACCTTACGTGGCACTTGCTGCTGGACTGGAATCTGGTTTGGACAACAGGCTGCAAAGGACATTTTAGAAATGATGGGAGACAAGTACATATAGGCTACACAGACATGATGCTGCCAGAGGCAAGAGGCCGGATGAGGGTGAGGGCAGGGAGAAGAGGCTGAGGGCAGAGAGAGGGTCAGGGGGTCAGGGAGCAGACAGGGGAGGGCCGGGACAGGGCCACGGGCGAGGCCAAGGGGAGGGCAAGAAGGACGCAGAGCAAGGCCAGGGCCGGGGGGACAAAGGGAGGCGATGGTCAGGCAAGAACAGGGGCGGCGGCCGCTTCCCAGTGAGGGCGGCCCCTCCCCCAGTGAGGGCGGCCCCTCCCCCAGTGATGGCGGCAGGGACTCCGCAGGCCTGGGACCCCTTGGTGGGAACAAGCTCTGGGTGGGTCTCCCTACCCCAGACTTCTGGTACCCGCCCAAGTCACCAGCGGCTGCCAGCTCCACAGAGGGTCAGCCCGCCGGCCTCGCCCACCCTCGAGAAGCATGGACTCTGGCCTTCATCTCACTGGCTGCAGTGTTTCTGCAAGCCTGACCATCCTGCCGTCTGAGCATCCAAGGGACTCCCTCCTCCCCAAGGGCAGCTCCCCTCTCCCCAAGGGCTCAACCCCTAGCCAGGGCAGCCGCCTCCTCTCTCCCTCTCTCCTCTCCCCTTCTTCCAACTGCTTTCTTGCCAATCAGTGGCCAGGACCCACAGCAACAACGTAACCTCTCTGTGCCTCCATCTCTACAGACACGACGACAGTACCCGAGGCCAGAGGAGCTGCCGTGCGGGCTGCTGAGAATGCACCAGCGCGCAGGAACTGCCAGGGCCCTGGGACCATCACTAGGTGCCCCTTTCATCCACACTGGAAGTTCCCCAGAGACAAGAGCACAGCCTCCCCAGCCCAAGACATCTGCTCGTTCTCGGGAGAGGAGCCTGGGAGGCACAACAGAGGCTCAAACACGAGGACAGTACAAGCCTTTCCGTGTACTGTGAGGTAAAGACTCAAAAACAGGAGTCTTAACTGGATTCCTGAAAAAGCTGGCTTTAAAGCTCGACATTCAGAAAACTAAGATCATGGCATCTGGTCCCATCACTTCATGGCAAATAGATGGGGAAACAGTGGAAACAGTGATAGACTTCATTTTGGGGGGCTTCAAAATCACTGCAGATGGTGACTGCAGCCATGAAACTGAAAGACACTTGCTCCTTGGAAGGAAAGTTATGACCAACCTAGAGAGCATATTAAAAAGCAGAGACATTACTTTGCCAACAAAGGTCTGTCTAGTCAAAGCCATGGTTTTTCCAGTAGTCACGTACAGATGTGAGAGTTGGACCATAAAGAAAGCTGAGCACTGAAGAATTGATGCTTTTGAACTGTGGTGTTGGAGAAGACTCTTGAGAGTCCCTTGGACTGCAAGGAGATCCAACCAGTCCATCCTAAAGGAGATCAGTCCTGAATATTCATTGGAAAGACAGAGGCTGAAGCGGAAACTTCAACATTTTGGCCACCTGATGTGAAGAACTGACTCATTGGAAAAGACCCTGATGCTGGGAAAGATTGAAGGTGGGAGAAGGGGACAACAGAGGATGAGATGGTTGGATGGCATCACCGACTCAAGGGGCATGAGTCTGAGTAAACTCCAGGAGTTGGTGATGGACAGGGAGGCCTGGCGTGCTGTGGTTCATGGGGTCACAAAGAGTCAGACACGACTGAGTGACTGAACTGAACTGAGCTGGATTCTTTTGAGCTGAACATCACCTAATTTATGGGACAAAGTTCTCAGGCATTTTATAACTTTGTGGAAAATATTTTGAAGCACAAATATCCAGTTCAGAAGACTGGTGCTTTTTTTCCCAGATGGCGAACAGCTTAAAGACGTGCTCCCAGCTCTGCCAGGTTTATTTGTAAGGACACTAATTATCCTACTAGAAATAGGTTCCTTTTATAATGATGATTAGCTTGCCTTTTTTTTTTTTTTAAATTCTGGGAAAAGAACATATTTCCTCCCTGGCCAACGGAAAGCCTGGGCTTTTCCAGGGCAGAAACTCCCTCACCCAGTAAGTTCTGCTCCCAGGTCACCCCCCACCCACCCCATCAAAAACGTCAGGAAGAAAGCCTGTCTGAATGCTGAGTGGGTTTAGATTCATTTTGATGTGAGGAGTCTGCACGCATTCCAGGGACAGGGACACGCAGCCGGGGGAGCAGGACTCGAGGGCAGCCCTGCTGTGGAGATGCCTCGGGCTCAGCGCAAGGCTTCCTTTCCTGCTCATGTGCCAGAGGAAATTTCATGTTCTGTCTTCAAGGCGGGAAGGCTGGATTTCATGCAGCTGAAGCCAAGGGAGGCTGTAACGGCATTTCTAACACTCAAGTCAGATGTGAAGAAAGACTGCATGCGCTGTCTGTTTCTGGACTCAAGGCTGGAGAATGAGGTGAGGGGAGGAGTGGAGGTGAGAACGCAGCCTGGACAGCTGAAGCTCGACAGCCAGACAGGCACTGAAGGCTGCACAGACTTTCGTGTTCGCGGTGTCTTCTCTCGGGGCTTGGCTGGCCCCTGACAGGCAAAGGGCCAAAGAGAAAACCTCCCCTCCGAAGCCCCAGTTCCCCCCAGGGTGGAGCAGGCCCAGCGGCTGCCCGGGCAGCTCCTGGCCCCCATGCCTCCCTGCCCATCTTTAAGATGCTAGTACAACCAACCCTCGGTTTCCCAGGCGGAGACTTAAAACCATGCGTAGCCACAGAGCGCCTCTCTGGGCCCAGGAGGAGCTAAAAGGAGCCGTCGCTGCGTGCCCGGAGAGGCATGACGGGGTGTCCCTGCGGAAGCAGGAGGCAAAGGGTCCCCGCTGGGCCCTCCAACGCCAGTGAACGAGGCTGTAACCGTCTGCTCTGAGCACGTGCCCTGGGGTCGGATGGTGTGTCTCCAGCCAGCCAGCACAGCCCCGAGCTTGCAAGAACTCTGCCAGGGCCTAGGGAAGCCTCCTGGTGCCCAGGGAGATTACTGACCTTGTCGCCAGGGGATGGAACTGACTCTTCCTTAGTTGTATTAATGAAAAATACTCTAGGAATTCCCTGGTGGTCCAGTGGTTAAGAATCCGCCTGCCAAGGCAGGGAACTCAGGTTCTGTCCCTGGTCTGGGAAGATTCCACATGCTGTGGGGCAACTAAGCCTGTGAGCCACAGGGACCGAGGCCCGCGAGCCACAGGGACCGAGGCCCGCGAGCCACAGGGACCGAGGCCCGCGAGCCACAGGGACTGAGGCCTGCGCACCCTAGAGCCCATGCTCTGAAACAAGCGAAGCCCACACACCCAGAGAAGCCCAACTAGGAGGAGCCTCCGCCTGTTGCAACTAGAAAAAGCCTGCACGCAGCAATGAAGACCCAGCGCAGTGAAAACAAATAGTTATTTAAAAAAGAAAAAAAAATATGCTTTAGAATTGCACTGTCTAATACACTAGCTGAGAGCCTCATATGGCTACTGAAATGGAAACTAATAAAAATTAAATAAATTAAAAATTAAGTTTCTCAGTCTTACTTGCCACATCTCCAGTGGTCAGTGGCCACTCGTGGCTGGTGGCACAGATACAGAACATCTTCAAGTCCCAGTGGCCCACTCATCTCCTATCTTATATCCTGCGTCCATCCATAAGTGGCCGTGGCCCAAGATACTATGCAGTGCCTGCTGCTGCTCCGTGGACTCGTTACCATTAGACGTTGCTATTTAGGCAGTGGCAAAGGACTTGCACTGGACAAGACTGGCTCGTACTCGACAACGTTCTTAAGGTTTTGGATGACTACATGCACAGACACTCAGAATTAAGACTGATGCCTCTTCCAGGGATGTTTGCTAGCAGCTTAAGGATTGCAAATAATACAGAATCCAATCTCTGTTCCTGACTCTGCCAATTTTTAGAGAGAAAACTGCTCAATGTCAGTGCCCCCTGCCAGGTTTCACTGGGATCAATGGATTCGGTGTTACTTTACATTTCACTTGCTCAAGAATCCTGCTGACTGGCAGCCCTCAAGATCCACACGCGCTGGCAGGTTGGCCCCACGCCCCAAATGGTCTCTGGGTTTCGATGCACCCTAGCGACTCAACCCACCTTCGTGTTAGCTTGAAAACTCCTTCTTTGCTTGGGGCTTTGGGGCAAGCTTTCTCTCTGCCTCAGAGGAGCTGACACCAATATTGCTGCCTGAGCAGCAAACCCCCAGAGAGAACCCATTACCGGCAGGGCCGCTGGGTGCAGTGAGACCCGGGAGCAGCGTGCATCCTGACGGAGTTTACAGAAACCCAGCTGTTTAGTTCACTCCTCTGCTGTTAATTCCAAGGTGCTGCTACTGTTATTTCAAACTGTAATGATGTCTACAAACAATTTGCACTTTCAGAGTGGCAGGATCCTAGGGGGTAATTAACAAACCCCAGGAATAATCTCTTTAAAAGCCTTTAAAAGCAATCTCAACGGAGGCCAGCATGATGAAATGAAACTGCCCCTCCCCTTCTCCGTGGTGTTAGCATAGACCTGGCTGACTCCTGGAGGGGCTGGGTGAGCACCGGTGTGGGCTTTTGTGGACGACTCCTCCAGATGTGTGAATTGAAATCAAACCCTCGGAACTTACTCGAATTGGGGGAGGGTGGTTCTGAAGGTGGGCTGAGATGACAGGCGTGAGAAGCAGAGTTCAGGAGGGCCACTTGATGGGGGGTGGGGTGGGGATGTGGTCCTTACCGTGGACCAAGCTAAGCGAGGAGACCGCATTCACCAGGACGCCGCCCTTCCGGAAGTGGTCGCTCATGTGCTCCAGCCAGTTGGCGTCCAGACCGCTGACCGTCGGGCCGTTCTTGGAGACCCGGAGAGGAATGGTGACAGGGTAATACTGCCGGCATTTCTGATGGCTCTTCGGTTTGTTGAAAAGGGCAAAGATCTCCATTTCTGCGGGGATTCATAGAGAGAACGGGAGACGGGAGGTTAAACAGTGACAAACCTCCTTACCGGGCTGGATGCGATCTAACGGGAACCTGCAGGCAGGGCATCACAAGCCAGCATTCTGCTAGGCTGCATGTTGCCTAACAAGAAGACCCAAGCAGCACGGGAGGCAGCCTTGAAAGTGACACGGACCTCAAAGGCCAAGTCCCACAGGGACTGCCAACAGAAAGCTGGCCCTTGTCATCTGCACCCACGAGGATGAAGTCCTCGGCCACTGCAGCCACGGACCTTCAATACCCCGAGAGACATTCCGAACGGAGACCAGGAAAGGGGTACTCTGTGCTCTGAGAAAAACTGGCAGGTTAAGCCTTTAGATAGGTATTTTCAAGAGAGCATTTTATGAGCCTAATTCTTGTATCTCCTCAAATCGAGAAAAGGACTAAAATCGTTACTGGTGACATCTGCTCCTTGTGGCTAGCAGCAAGCCTCTACCAAAAGGTGTGACTGACCACACATATCTCCTTCACAAAAATCGTATGTTACACTGACCTCTCCTCCTACCTCCCTGGAGCCATTTTTCAGGGCTATTGGAAATGTTGTCTCCCAGGCTAAGTCCTCATTCTGTCCCCAATAAAACTTAACTCACAACTCTCTCGCTGTGCATTTTAGTCAACAGGACTCAGTTCTGAATATGACATATGATGAACAGCTGTTAGCTGGGATCAATTTGTATGGTTAGGTGTTTGAAAGAAGGATATAGTAGACATTTCTAGAAATTCATACAAAGGGGTATTTTAGAAGAAAAAGCAGATGTTTTGGGGCAAGAGTGGATCTGTTTTTTCTTTTTTTTAAAGGAAATGCACAGAGGCACATAAAAACAAAAATACTGCCGTAATTCCAGGAACTCTGCACCTCCCTGAATTCACTATTTATAAACTGCAGTGGTGTTTCCCGGGGCCGAATGCATAATCCTTAATCAAGAAATGTAAAAGAAATGTAAAAATAAATACGCTGCAGTAAATGAGGGTTCCTGCGTGGAGTGATAAGGTTGCTCCAAAGGCCAATGGGCCCTGAGAGGAAGGCGCAGCTTCCCCGGCCTTCCTTTATGGCTGGGCTCTGTAAAAATCGATGCTCACTGCCACCCGGCAGCTGACCCTTGCCTCCCGCCCTACGTGCAGCCGGCCACGAGTGAGCAGCCTCAGCCTCCGGAAGCAAATACCTGGAATTTCAATCTAAGGCTGAAGGTCTATTTTTGTGTTACTCATTTAGTCGAGCAACCAAGAATTCACCCCGCTTAAAAAGCTTTGCTTACACAGGCCACTCAGGAACATGCTTTGGTTTCCAAAAATATCTATTCAGATAAGAAAATCCCCACCCTCCTTCCAAAGAAATATTCTAAAGGTCATAAACAATGGCTGACATTAGCAAAAAGGATAAAGGACACCCACATACTCCCTGTAGGAGACACCTTGCCTGGACCCCACATTCTGGGACACTGCATCCCATGTTTATTTCCCAGTTTTCCAGTCTCCAAATACATGACCTTTGAAAATGGATCCACTTTCCTTTATCTATATAAGTGTGCTTAAACAGGAAATGGAGCTTCACGACCATAAGGGACACCATTACCATTTGCCACAAACAGGAGCAAATGGTGAGGCACTTTCACACCAAAAACGTTTCTCCACGTAGCATCTCAAGTTATCTCACAGGACGACTGTATTCTGGGACAAAGGGAGTCTTTCCACAGCCCCACCTGAGTAAGCGCCAGCAGAGACCTCAGGGAGCAATTCTGGGCCAAAGACTTTGCTGTCAGCAACAGTGATGCCGACGGGCAGGCCGTTTCGAGCGATCCAGGGGCTGGAATCGATGAGGAAGGAGGGCCCGCGTCTTCACAAACGGCCACCCGGCTCTCCAACAACCAACGCTGGGCTGCGCGTCTTCACAACCGGCCACCCGGCTCTCCAACAGCCAACGCTGGGCTGCGCGTCTTCACAACCGGCCACCCGGCTCTCCAACAACCAATGCTGGGCTGTACCTCGTCCCCACCCCATATTACTTTCTCGGTCCACTTCCCTGACTCAGGAAGCCATCGGAAAAGGCAGCCGGCAAGTGCTTTCAGGGGAGAAATTAGCTCTTGGTATATGGAGCTAGCGATCCCCTGACCATTTTGTGACTTTCAAATGCAAGCGTTAGCTGTGGCGTCATGCCGAGAAAGGTTTATGGAGAATCAAGCAAGGGGATTAGGGCTGGGGGGTGGGACAGGAAGTGCCCTTTTCCAGTCCAAGGAGTTGGGGGTTCAAGTAAGAGCTGCAGCTGTTGAAAGGGAAGAGTGGGAGCCAGGCCCTGACTTCATCTCTTCAAAAGCAGACCCTGTAAGCTTTGGGGTGCAAGCTGTTTCTTTGGGGAGTAATCCCAGACAATAAGAGTGAGGGAGCAGGGATAAGAAACAAGGAGGAGATAAAAGCCAAGGCAGGCATCCACGAGCAGGTTACTGGGGACCAGAGATGTCGCGTGTTGCCCTATGAGGGGCAAGGAAAGCGGGCATCTGTCCTCAGGGATTGAGGCCATTCCTGGGGCATTAATACCTGGGGCACCTGCGCATTCCAGGGAACACCTACAGGCAGAGGCTAGGGAAGCTGTCCTCAGGTGGCCCCAAGGCGGGCCGCAGCAAATGTCACAGGCTCGCTACGACCAGGCAAGCCCAAGGGCACACAAACCGAGAAGAAAAAGAAGCCACAGCCTCCGCAAGGGGAACTGAGAAGCAGCCCAACCACCTGACCACACAGAAGGACCCCCAGTCACATGGCTAGACAGAGCCACGGCCTTCCCACACGCACGATGAAACAGAAAAGGGGAAGGCGGAAGAAGGCGGGTGCAGGCCGGGGGCCGCGGAGACAGAGCCTGCAGACCGGGCCAGCGGTGGGGTGCAGACAGCGCGCCCAGCTCTCCATCTGGGTCCTCCCCGGGGAGCAGGGCCAGAGCCAGGGACAGAAGTAAACTTTTCGGGAAGGAAAAGGGGAAGGTTGTTGGAATCAAGAGTCTCCAAAGCATGAGAAGAAACCTACTTGCAGATGCCCAGCCCTGCACTAAACGCCTCTGTCCCGCCGGCTCCCCGGCCACGGCCCTCACCTGGAAACCAGCCAAGAGAAACTGTCCCCAAAGGACGCCCTTTGATGTTTTAATATTCCGGCTCTCCAGTACACGTCCTCACAGGAGTGGTCACCAGGGATTCCACAAAGAAGACCAAGTGTGTTTACATTTTCTCAGCTGCTCCGTTGACTCTGCCCTGACCCCAGCTAGAGGATTTTTCCAGACACGGGACAGAGTCCCCAAGGAGGGGGAAGGCATTGTTTCTGAGAATGTTCCGAGGACAGCCGCAGGCTGGGCCTGGCAGGGCACCCAAGCAGCTTCGAGACGGTTCTATCTTGTATTTCTCTTTCTGTCTCGTCTCCTCTGACCCCCTTGCACACCAAGGGGGGCCTGATCTGGTGCCATTTAGACCCTCGGTGTCCAGAAAAGGTGGCAGTCTAGAAAACACGGCCGGGGTTGCACCTGCATTTGCTGGACTGACTGCAGCCAGAAAAGCGCAAGCGGCTGGGGCAGGGGGGACGGGGTGCCTGCAGCTGGGGCCAGCTGGGCGCTGCCAGCCAGGCCTGCCAAGGCCTTGCTACACTCCCCGTGAACGAGGAGGAAGAAGGTAGATGCCCGGGTCTGAGGTGGGTGCCGGGCAGTAGGGATATAGGCACGGGACAGATGCCTGCAGTCTGCAGCTGGGGCCCCCGAGAGACAGCGACCCGTGGGTTGAGCTGACGGGGTCCTGGCGCCCCGGGGACCTCCAGGCGGCAGGAAGGAGGGGGTCTCAGAGTCGGGCTGAAAGCATGAGCTCCCAGGGCTGGACGGGGAGAAGGAGCCGGCTGGCACATCGGCTGGGGTGGAGGGACAAGTGGGCATCAGACTTGGCCTGGGAGCCGGGCTGGGCAGGGGCTCTGGTCGGCTGCGGACACAGCAGGAGGGCTGGGGCCAAAGGTTACACTGGGAAGGCGGGGCAGTGGGCACCATGGGGCAAGAGGGAGGAGGGCCTCGGGCCCAGCCAGGTGCCGGGGGCAGGAGAGATGCCACTTCCGGCATGGGTACAGCGTGGGGCACCTCCGGGCCTGGGGAAGTCGGCTTGCCAGGCAGAGTGTGGGACCCGCTGACTGCACAGCAATCACGGGACGTGAGTGTGTCAGTGAGGGCTGTCGCCACCAACATCTCCTGCAATGCCCATCTCCACAGGGAAACTGTGTCCCCTCTACGCGCCAAAAGCCTTAAATGGATTCCCCAGAATCACAAGCTGGCAAGTGGCAGAGCCAGTTCAGTTCAGTCACTCAGTTATGTCCAACTCTTTGCGACCCCATGGACTGTAGCACGCCAGGCCTCCCTGTCCATCACCAACTCCCGGAGTTTACCCAAACTCATGTCCATTGAGTCAGTGATGCCATCCAACCATCTCATCCTCTGTCATCCCCTTCTCCTCCTGCCTTTAATCTTTCCCAGCATCAGGGTCTTTCCCAAGGAGTCAGTTCTTCGCATCAGGTGGCCAAAGGATTGGAGTTTCAGCTTGAACATCAGTCAAGACTCTTCCAAACCCCTCAACCCCCGGCTGTTTCCCAAACCTCATGAGAGGCTGGTTTCATCAGCACACAGAGAGCGGGAGCTGATGCCCATAAGCGGCCAGGGAGGTGGTCAGCGGCTGCTGTCAATGGACTGAGTGCAAATAGCCAGGACGATGGCAGCAGGCAGAGCACATGGACCCCAGGGCAGAGCTGTCTGGGGGGCTCCAGGAGGGGAGAACCAGGCCCGGTGAGGGAGGGCAGACTCGGGGGGCATTGCCCCAGAAGGAGCTGGCTGCCAGGAGGCTTGCTCATAGAAGGCCCTGGAGAAGGACACAGAGATCTGGCCCAGGCTTCTGCATCCTGGACATTTCAAGTGAGCCGGTGCAGGGAGGAAGGGCAACTCAGGGACGACACTGCGTTATTACTTGGGTGATAGAACAAGCTGAATCTACATGAACCTGTGCGGCCCCCTCGTTTCTCCTACTGACGCTGCAGTGCCGGAGACCAGACAGGGATGCCAGAGGCCAGCGGAGAAGGCAGGGAATATGGTCCAGCAATGCCGCTCTGAGCTTCCCAAGCCGTGACCTTGCCCCCTGGCCTGTTTACAGTCAATGAAGGAAGCTGTCTCCCCCACCCCAGGGCACAGAAATGGACTGGGAACCCAGCGGCGGGCCGGCTCTTCCCAGGGGCCCTGCGTCCACCCGCAGCTGGAAACGAGGGAGATGTGGAGGGAAGCCCGCCGCAGCGAGGCTCGGGGGAGGCCCACCCAGCCGGATGTCAAACCGACAGCACACTCCCCAGACGAGTGCAGCCTGGGTGGACGTGGGGAGACAACCCCTGGACCCAAGGGGTCCCATGGCCTGGGGGGTCAGGGCGGGGCGCCCAGAAGGACAGAAAGCTGACAGCATGCTCCCCAGACGAGCGTAGCCTGGGTGGATGTCGGGGGGTGAACCCCTGGACCCGAGGGGTCCCCGAAGTCCAGGGAGGTGGGGGGCGCCCGGACGGACGCAGAGCCCACAGGATGCTCCCAGGATGAGCGAAATCCAGGTGGACGTAGGGGGCAGAAGCCCTGGACCCGAGGGGTCCCACAGCCTGGGGGGTGGGGGGCCACCTGGACGGACGCAGAGCCTGCGGCGCCTCGCTGAGCCCCCAGCATCAGCATCGATAAGAGAGAGCGGATGAATTAAAGGCGGAGCAGAGGCGGAGCAGGGAGATGCCCTCTGGACTGTTGTTTAATTGTCTTGCTGTGATTGCCTATTTAAACCCACCAGCAGAAAGCGGAGTTAAAGTACTTGGCCCTCCTTAGGGGGCCCTGAGTGGAGGGAGGCTGAGAGCAGGGCGGGAGCGCTGGGAGACGTGGACGCCCCAGGACGGACGGGAAAACAACCAGGACAGGAGCTGGGCTGAGCTGGGGGCCTGGCCATCCCTGGCCAGCCTCCGAGGAGGCAGAAACTATGCTCAGCTGATGCTCAAGTGCAAGTCGCTCAGTCATGTCCTACTCTTTGCGACCCCGTGGACTATACAGTCCATGGAATTCTCCAGGCCACATTACTGGAGTGGGTAGCCTTTCCCTTCTCCAGGGGATCTTCCCAACCCAGGGATCAAACCCAGGTCTTCCACATTGCAGGAGGATTCTTTACCAGCTGAGCCACCAGGGAAGCCCTAACACTCAAACCATGCGAGAACGTGTAACTCTAGGAGGCACACAGGCCACTTCCCGTATCTGTGACACAGGGACAGAAAGAGCATCTTCTGTCATAAAGCTGCTGTGATACACGGTCACACGGGCAAGCTGAGACCCAGCCACCGGAGGGCCGTCACCATGATGACCGTCCTGTGTCCCCTGTGAGGCCAAGCCTGGGCACCAGGAGCCCTGTGTGTTCACTGGCTGATGAGAAAGAGCCAGAGATTCATTTATTCCACCGGAAGAGACATAAGGGTCACAGTGAGCTGCCTAAGTCTCGGAGACCTGTGGCCTCCTACGCAGAGAGCCAAGAGCCACGCTCGGATAACAGCAGCCCGCCGCCCACCAAGCAGGACGGGGGTCGGGGCACCGTCAGCCCTCACAGCTGCAGTTCGCACACGCTCTTGGGCTGACCACCTCCAGACGCACCTGAACCCTGCATTCCTCAGAAGGTTCTGGTTTTCCAGGAGAGAACAGGGGTTTGAGGAAACGAGGCGCAGGCCAAGACCCTTGGGTGTTGGGGGGGGTCTCTGTGCGCCCAGCGACGGGGGAAGGGTCTGAGGGAGGGAACAGTCGCAGGACAGCAGGGGGCCTAGGGGGACAGTCCTGGGACAAGTCTCCCCGGTTACTTAACCCCAGGAGGCAGCCAGTCTGGAGGGAGTCTCAGAGGAAGGTGAGCTCCAGAACAGGGGACATCGGAAACGCCCAAGGGGCACTTCCATATCGATGGCCTCCTCTCAAAGCCAGGGCTCCGTGCAGAGCTGGGGGCAATGGTCAGGATGACGGGGCCTGTACCCCAGTCGTGAGGGCTCCTACTTAGGAGTGCTTTAAATGGACCCCTCCTTTGGCATGCGTGCTCCGTCACTTCAGTCATGCCCAGCTCTCTGCGGCCCCACGGACTGTAGCCCGCTTGGCTCCTCTGTCCATGGGATTCTTCAGGCAAGGGTACTGGAGTGGGTTACCATGCCCTCCTCCAGATCTCCCTGACCCAGGGATCGAACCCTCATCTCCTGCATTGTACGCAGATTCTTCACCATCTGAGCCATCACAAATCAAGGCCCTGATGAAACACTAATCCTAATCTCTCCCTGAAGTGAGGTGGCTACCATCTCCCCTTCTAAGTCATCCTTGCAAACAAGCCCCAGGATTAACCATCCCACAATTTTCTTTTCGGGATCTGTGACGTAACAAGAAAAGCTATTTCACCCTCTTTTTTTTTTTTTTTTTTTTGGCTGCACCGTGTGGCTTGGGGGATCTTAGTTCCCTGATCAGGGACTGAACCTGTGCGTCCTGCAGTGGAAATGCAGAGTCTAAACCACTGGGCCTCCAGGGAGCTCCCTCACCCTTTTCTAGTCTCAAAGCATAAGCAGTTTCTCATCACTTATAAGAGGCTAACCTCAAGAATTAGTATATAAATAATAACATTAACCAGGGCTTTCCCTCATAGCTCAGTCGGTAAAGAATCTGCCTGCAATGCAGGAGACCTGGGTTCGATTCCTGGGTGGGGAAGATCCCCTGGAGAAGGAAATGGTGACCCACTCCAGGATTCTTGCCTGGAGAATCCCATGGGCAGGGGAACCTGGTGGGCTACAGTCCACAGGATCACAAGAGTCGGACACGACTTAACGACTAAACCACCACCACCAATAACATTAACCAGGGAGATGATCCAGAAAGGCCTAAAGAGAAAGTCTCCCCAAGACCTGGGCCTCCTCCCATCAGTCTTGTTACTCGTCACCTTCCAAAGGGGAGACAGCTCGTACAAGGGCCTGCCTTCCAAGAAATGGCGGGACGCGAGATGTCTTGGAGCAGGAAAGTGGAAGGGAGTCATGGGGAAACGAAAAGCAACTTCACTGCCTGCAGTCTGAGGGCCTCAGTAAACTCTGATCACCTGTCTGAGCATCACACAGGAAGGACCAGGCGGGGAGCCAGCCTGGGTTCATCCAGCAGATCTGTTTCCAGCCTGGGCGATGGATGGACTCTCTGAACCTCAGTGTACTCAGCCGCAAAGGGGGCAACGATGCAAAGTGGCCTTCCACGTCACAGGAAGAAGGAAGCATTTGTTAACACTGGCTGCCAGCCTCCTTCCTGCATCGTTATTTGAAATCTCCAACCTAGAGTCCGTGCCCCAGCGGCCATTAAACACCGTGGCTCAGAGCAGTCACTTCCCGGTGGCCTCTCCCTGGCCGCATGTGCTCCACGGTGCTGGTCTGTCCACGAGACCGACACCCCGAAGCCTGGCTGTTTACAGCGCAAGGGCTGAGTCAGTAGCTTCCTGCACACCTCACGCCTCATCCTCGCTGGGGCTCTGGATTTCCTTCTTCAAATTCAAAACAAGAGGACCAGGCGCGGAAGGTGCTTTCTGCACTGGTGCCCAGCCATCACCACGCTTCCTGGGGTCACACGGGGTAATTTGGGGGCAGCGTGTGGGCGTGGGGAGAAAACACCATGCATTTTAGAACCTGCTGCACACGTGACATTCTGGAGCCGCGACAAGTCAGCGTCCCGTGGTCTGCCCACCCCCCACCCCCAGAAGGCACAGCCTCAGGAAGGAAGAGTCAGGAGGCCCGGAAAACGGCTCGACAGCTTCTCCTGTTTGATGGACTGCCATCTCTACATTCAAATTCCATTCATTTTCCTAAAAGGCCCCCGGTGATTACTGAAAAGCTAGCAGCCGCTCTCCACGTGGCTCAGAGTCCCGGCGCTGACATACTTACTGGCCGCGAGCCGCTCTCCAGGCCCTTCCGACGGCAGGTCATCAGCATCTGGTCCCTCTGGAGCCCCTCGAGCAGGAGACTCTGCGCCATCCCCCTCTCCCGGGGGCGAACTGGGCTGCTGGGTGGCGGGCGTCTCCTCTCTCGGGCCCTGGCCAGCCTCCGGGCTTCCGTCTGTCCCCACGGCAGCATCTGCAGCCCCCAGCTCCTCTGCAGCCCCACGACCGCCAGGCTCCTGTGTCTCATCCTGGGCATCTGCTGGGGGGCAGCTGCCCGCAGGGCTCCCAGGGCAGCGGTACTGAGGCACAACACCGACAAACTTCAGGCCGCGACTCGCAGCCTCCTGGATCTGTGAGGCAGACCAAACCAAGGGAAACGGGTAAACAGGACGTTCCATCAGAGCAGGGGCACACGTGGCACCTCAGGGAGGCCTCGGGGGGTGTTTCTGGGTGTGTGTGTGTGTGTGTGTGTGCGCACACGCGTCCACACCACACATGGGATCTTAGTTCTCTGATGTTGGAGCTGAAACTCCAATCCTTTGGCCACCTGATGCAAAGAACTGACTCGCTGGGAAAGACTGAAGGCAGGAGAAGGGAATGACAGAGGATGAGATGGCTGGATGGCATCACCGACTCAATGGACATGAGTTTGGGTAAACTCCGGGAGTTGGTGATAACAGGGAGGCCTGGCGTGCTGCAGTCCACAGGGTTGCAAAGAGTCAGACATGACTGAGCGACTGAACTGAACTGAATTGAGTTCTCCAAGCAGGGATCAAACCCACGCCCCATTGCATTGAGTCTTAACCAATGGACCACCAGGGAAGTCTGGATGTTCCTGTTTGAACGGAAATCTCTCAAGCTGGCCAAGGCTCCACCTCCTCAAGGTGGTGGCCACACCCCAAGTCTGGCCTGCTGGGGACAGAGAGGGGCTTGTTTTCTTAAACTGTAAAAAAAAAAATAAAGCATTCGACTGTGAAGGGCTGGGATGGCCTCTCTGTAAAACACTGTTAGTCCCAGTTAGTAATTTTTCCTAAGAAGCTGAAAAAAGGTTCTAAAAGGATGAGCTGGAACAACAAGAGGCTAAAAGAGGAAGCTCATTTTGGTAAGAGTTTATTTTTTTGTGTAATTCTCTTTTTTTCTGATGAATCACCTACTTCCTGCTAATCAGGCTACTATATAACTCAATACATCTGTATAACCACATACTAACTACCAGATGACATTTTATAACTCAAAGAGCTTCCTCTCTGGAACAATTGCTCTGGCAGAGAAGGGCAAAGGTGGTGAGAATCACCAGTGTGCAAAAGCTGATGGCACAGCCCGAGAGAGGGGACCTCTGAGGACAGTGGCCCAGGGGGAGGCACGGACGCCTGAAGACCATGCCCAGCCTGTGGGCACTGCACACGCCAACCCACGGCTCTCCACCCCCCATCCAGTCCAGGTAACAGGTGGAGCCTTCTCACCTCCTGAGCCTCAACACAGGGGGCACATGGCTGCACTGAGTTCTGGGCCTTGTGAACCCTCCCCTCCCTAAAAAAGCAACCCCGCCCCCACCGCAGGCAACTGAATGTAATTGTCATAAGTGAAAGACAAATGGAAAGTAAAAGCTAAACAAAAGCAAGAGCTGGCCAAAATTAGAAGACGAGCTTTAGGGGACTTGCTGGGCAAGGGTGCTCAAGTCACTTTACAAATGCAGCAGAAGGGGGAGACCGCAGAGCTCTGGGAGGCTCAGTCACCAACCCCCGAGTGGATGACCTCAGAAAGCCGCCAGGCGTCAGCAGCAACCCTCTTCTGTCATTTGAGAAGGAGTAAGAAACACCAGAAAGTGAAGAGGAACTAAAAAGCCTCTTGATGAAAGTGAAAGAGGAGAGTGAAAAAGTTGGCTTAAAGCTCAACATTCAGAAAACAAAGATCATGGCATCTGGTCCTATCACTTCATGGGAAATAGATGGGTAAACAGTGGAAACAGTGAGAGACTTTATTTTTTTGAGCTCCAAAATCACTGCAGATGGTGATTGCAGCCATGAAATTAAAAGACGCTTATTCCTTGGAAGGAAAGTTATGACCAACCTAGATAGCATATTCAAAAGCAGATACATTACTTTGCCAACAAAGGTCCATCTAGTTAAGGCTATGGTTTTTCCAGTTGTCATGTATGGATGTGCGAGTTGGACTGTGAAGAAAGCTGAGTGCCGAAGAATTGATGCTTTTGAACTGTGGTGTTGGAGAAGACTCTTGAGAGTCCCTTGGACTGCAAGGAGATCCAACCAGTCCATTCTAAAGGAGATTAGTCCTGGGTGTTCATTGGAAGGACTGATGCTGAAGCTGAAACTCCAGTACTTTGGCCACCTCATTCGAAGAGCTGACTCATTGGAAAAGACTCTGATGCTGGGAGTGATTGGGGGCAGGAGGAGAAGGCAATGACAGAGGATGAGATGGTTGGATGGCATCACTGACTCAATGGACGTGGGTTTGGGTGAACTCCAGGAGTTGGTGATGGACAGGGAGGCCTGGCGTGCTGTGATTCATGGGGTTGCGAAGAGTCGGACACGACTGAGCGACTGAACTGAACTGAACTGAACTGAACTGAAGAAACACCAGCACGAGCTCCTCTCTAAGGGAAAAGCAAGCCTCGGCACCCCTCCACAGATGACCCACCCTAACTTAAGGCAGAAGGTCATTTTAGTTCAGCCCTGGCCGTTCTGGAAAATGATCTGGAGCAGTAATATGAACGTACAGTCCAGTTCATCTTATATCAATGGTTTGACTGATCTTCATTTCAGATGAGGACACTGAAGCCCAGAGACATTTAAAGTCATAAAGCGAGTGGCGGGCAGTCAGGGTCCAGGTCAGGTTTGGCTCAGGTCCAAGTTCATTCTCTTAAGTACAAGGCCAAGTGGACACGTGTCAAAGCATCAAGTTCTCCGACATGCACGTGTCCACACAAATGCCCACGGCTGGCTCAATTCACACTTCAAACGTTTTTTTAAAAAACCTTGAAGTCATCATTTCCATTCTGAAAATTCATTTTTTACCCATTAATCTGTGATATCTACCTATTTTTAGAAACTGTTTTAGAAAGCTTCTAAAAGAAGACACAGGTCACAAACTTTTTAAAAACCAAACAACGAGGAGATAATTGTACCAAACAGCCTGAGGTTGAGGGCAGCTAATCTCCGAGGTTCCTGGCAGCACAGGCAAGAGAGAAACACTATGGATTACGTCACGGTCAATAAGAGAGAAGCGTGATTTGCTAGTAATTTGCCTAACATATAGTAGGCGATCAATAAGGATCTGCTGAATGAATGAGTGAATGAACACATTAAATACTGAGTGGATCTGTGTCTCTTCTTCCAGAATGACTCCTGGAAGATAGGGATGGAGACCGACCGCTGCTGCTGCTAAGTCACGACAGTCGTGTCTGACTCTGTGCGACCCCATAGACAGCAGCCCACCAGGCTCCCCATCCCTGGGATTCTCCAGGCAAGAACACTGGAGTGGGATACCATTTCCTTCTCCAACAAACCAACAAACATTTATTAAGTTCCTACACTGGCTCAAAACAGCATCACGCTTAGGTGCTGGGGCTACAAAATAGGAGTCTTAACTGTCAAAAGATTCAGCTGATTACTGTAAACAGATTTTAAAAATAATTATACTAACGTGGCACAATAATGCTTATGTTATGATATTACATAAAAAATAAAGATTGTAAGCTTTTAAAACACAGCATTATCATGGCTGTATGTGTAACTTTTCAAAATTTATCTAACAAGCATACATATCACCTTTATAATTGAAAAGAAGTACACATTTCAGAAAATTTTCATAGAGAAGCAAAGCACAGTAATAGATATAAAGGTATGCTGCTAAGTCACTTGAGTCGTGTCCGACTCTGTGCGACCCCACAGACAGCCGCCCACCAGGCTCCCCCGTCCCTGGGATTCTCCAGGCAAGAACACTGGAGTGGGTTGCCATTTCCTTCTCCAATGCATGAAAGTGAAAAGTGAAAGTGAAGTCGCTCAGTCGTATCCGACTCTTAGCAACCCCATGGACTGCAGCTCACCAGGCTCCTCCGCCCATGGGATTTTCCAGGCAAGAGTACTGGAGTGGGGTGCCATCGCCTTCTCCGATATGAAGGTATAGAAAGTGATTATTTCTGCCTGAAGAGGACACTGAGACCTTTCTCACAGAAGGTCAGGGCTATTAGAAATGAAATAGAGTAACACAGCTGGAAGAGGCAAAGGCTATGGCAGAGCTGGAATGTGTGAGCCTCCCCTACAACATTCATTTGGATTTTTCCCCAAATATCATGCTGAACAAAACCTATTTGGGGACTCAACCTGCAGGAGGCTTTGAAGGATGAATAGGAGTTCACCAGACAGGTGAGAGAAAGGGACAGGGCAGTGCAGGTAAGGAGACAGAAGGATCTTCATGGTCAAAGGCCTGACGGTGTGCGACAGCCTGAGGAGTGAACAGATTCCTAGAAATATTTCTGGGACATGACATGAGAAGCCAGGAGCGCCCAGAAATGAGGCTGGACCAGACATCACAAGGGCCATACCATGGATATCACGAAACGACAAGACGACAAAGGCTCAGACTTCACTCAGCAGCAACAGGTCCCTAACTTACCCAACACAGAAGCTCTGGAGAGCGGAAGGAGGGGGTTGTCCAAGGGCAAAGCACAGATTTCTTCGAATGCTCATCTTTTATCTTAAACAGTAATGAAAGTGTTGTATCCTACACCTAGCATTGTTTAATCATCAAAACTCTTAAAAAGACGCTCAAGGTAAATGGTAAAGACGCTGCCTCTCTCCATGGCAAGCCTTCCAGGGAGCGTGTATCTCAAGAACATGAAACACCCTTGTGCACGAATCTTTGTCTGCAGCTCTTGGGGTGGATTCCCAGAAGTGGAATGGATGGGCCAAGGGATATCAGCTCTTCAAAGGCTGGGTACAGGCTGCCAAATTGTTTCCCAGAAAGGGTGAGCAGTCTTTTTTAACCAGAAAACCCACATTTAGATTTTATAAAGATCAATATTTGGCCAGACCCTAGGGGCTGTGACACCTTTGATTTTTCTAGAGGTGTCAAACCAAACTCTATTTGTTTCTCACTCATTCCTTCATTTGTAACCTTTGTTAAGCAAGTCTCACACACCTCAGAAAGGCAGGCATGAGACTGTTCGTCAGGGTTCACTTCTGACCACCAGCTCTTCTCACGCCCATGGGAACCTTCTGTACTCATTCAAATTTAGCCACTCAATGGCACCTCACTCCAGTACTCTTGCCTGGAAAATCCCATGGACGGAGGAGCCTGGTAGGCTGCAGTCCATGGGGTCGCTAGGAGTCGGACACGACTGAGCGACTTCACTTTCACTTTTCACTTTCATGCACTGGAGAAGGAAATGGCAACCCACTCCAGTGTTCTTGCCTGGAGAATCCCAGGGACGGGGGAGCCTGGTGGGCTGCCGTCTATGGGGTCGCACAAAGTCGGACACGACTGAAGCGACTTAGCAGCAGCAGCATGTGTTCATTACTCCCAAGTTTGGACTCCCCAGCCCTGCCTTTTCTCTGGGGCTCAGACCTCCATGGCCAGTGATCACAGCTGATGGGTCCACCATGGATCTCAAACTGGGGTCAAGGTGCCTGTTCTTCAGCTCCTTCCTTTTTGTAACCCGTGTATCCACTCACCATGTCCTGCCAGACCATCCTGCGATGTTTCTGGAGCCCCACTCCCATCCCCCAGACATCCGGGTCACTTTACTTTCAGGGACTCAGTGGCTGCTGCTGGACACCACCATGGCTTCAAGCTGGGCCAGCTGTTCAAGAGCAAGGAATTGAGTCCATACAGAAGATCAAACCCTGAATACCCAAGCCACCTTGGGGAAGGAGCTCCCCACAGACTGTCAGGCACACACCCACGTAACTTCTGTAACAACTGCAATTAGGTCATGGCAAAGCTTGGATCCGACCCTGAGTATCTTCACCCAAACCAGTGCTCCTGACTAACAGCAGTCCTTCACATCATACAACCCAGACTGTCCCAAGATGCCCACTCAAATACATGATTTAACTGAAATACACCCTCATCCACCTTTTTATCACATCAGCTGCATTAAAAACAATCCCATCCCCAACACTTAAAAGAGTAACAACTTCTGGTTTAAGCACCAAAGATTAAACAAGACAGTTTTCAACTGACCCAAGACTTCCTTCAACTCTGTGATGAGTAAGAACAAATGCGATAATTATATTCACCCAACCTAAAACCAGACATAATAATGTGAAAAAGGTTTCTTATTTCTTTTTTTTTTTGGTTTCTTTTTTCTATTGTAAAAAATTTCTTTCTATAAAAAGTCTCAATGCATCAGAAAATGATATCATCGTTGGTTAAATATTTCAAGAATTATTTTTATTAAAAGTAACACCATGATGTTGGGGTAGTCCCTGAAAATCCAGGGCATAGTGTCTGTTACTCTACTCTCAAAATGAATGCCATGCTGCTGCTGCTGAGTTTAAACGCACACTCTGTCTCGTCTTATACACACGCTTGTTTAGACTACATTTAGCAATGAGGGTAAAACCAGTAAGGGAGAAATGGGGTCCTGATTGGGTTTGGTAAACATGGAAGCCATATGTGACACAGGAAAGGCAGCAGAAAGCGCTCCTGCTAACAGGCCAACAGGACTGGAGCCCACAGGCCACGCGGGACGGCCCAGGGGAAGGGCCAGTGACAGTCGAGGACCGTTCAGTCTAACAGGACTGGAGCACCCACAGGCCACGTGGGACGGCCCAGGAGAAGGGCCAGCGATGGTCTAGGACCATTCGGTCTGAATCTAACAGGCCAACAGGACTGGAGCGCCCACAGGCCACGCGGGACGGCCCAGGTGAAGGGCCAGCAATGGTCGAGGACCGTTCGGTCTGAATCTAATGAAGACGGTGTCAGGGTTCATTTTATGTGCCACCCTGGATAAAACTACAGTGACTAATTGTCAACACTGGTCTAGATACTGCTGTAAAGATACTTTTAGATGTAGTTGATATCTACAGTCCACTGGCTTTCAGTAAAGCAAGACACCCTCTATAATGTGGACAGGCCTCTGCCCATCAGTTGGCCTTAAAAGCTAAACGCAAGGTTTTCCAAAGAAGGAATTCTGCCTCCAGACAACCTGCCCGAGTTTTCAACCTTCAGACTTGAGACTGCAACATCACTCTTACCCAAAACCTCTAGTCTACCACATGGCCCTGGAGGTTTGGGACAGCCCAGCTCCACAGTCATTTGGGCCAGTAACATAAATCAATCTCAATTGCAGTCTCATACTATAGACAGACAGACGGATAGATAACACTATGAGTTGTTTCTCGGGAGAAAAGTCACACAGGAGGAAAGCAGATGAAGGGAATCACGGGAGGAGGACTGCAGCAGCAGGTTGAGAATTGTCTCCAAACCTAAAGCAGACCGAGCGTGAAAGGAAGGGCTGGCTAAGGGGTCCCCAAAGGCAGGGAAGGAAGTGCGCCCTGAGCAGGAGCAAAGAGAAGGACTCGCTCTAGCGATGATTAAAGGTCCCCGAGGAGAGGCTGGCACGCACAAGGAGCTGGACCGCAGCTACTGTTGCCGGGTGAAAGAAGTCTCCCTGCCATGTTTTACGGGAAAGGGATGAAATCTTTAATTGGTAGATTTAATGTCTATAGGCCATTTCCAACTTTCGGATGAACTTATTGGAATCCCTAGAACTATCATGCTAATTAAGGCTGGGAATCAGAAACGTACTGACTTTTTGAAACTATAAAGATGCGCTATCCAATATGATAGTAGCCACTAGCCAAGTGTGACTATTAATATTTAAATTTAAATTAGTTCGAATAAAATAAAATAAAAAATTCAATTCCTCAGTCACATCAGCCACATTTCAAGTGTTTGATGGCCCCTGTGGCTGGTGACTGCCCTACTGAATGCAAATATAGATGTCTGGTGCAAATATAGAATACTTCCATCATCATAGAAAGTTCTACTGGACACCGCCGATACAGAGCATAAAAAACCATATAAAATACCAAGCAACAGAAACAGGGTTTTCAACAGGGACTGCACAGGCATATAACACAGGGTAAAGACCAAGACTCACACATAAAGACATCCCAAATGGACCCTAAACCAGAGCGCTGACCACTCTGACCCCCCTCTGTAACTCAGGGGCCACCATCCTGTGATAGCTGATATTTTAAAGTCTCTGGGGACCCGTGACACACACAGGAAACTTACAGACAGAGGCTGAACCATATGTCAAGAACAGACGCAAAAACGCTGTTCTGGTTGCACAGACACGTGAGTGTTCACGGTGAATATTTTATCTCACGCACTCACACACACAACCCTTCTCATCTTCTGTCGCCTGAGCTCCTGTACAGCCTTCTGAAAATGGAGGTTCAAAAATAACACAGGTCTCAGCTCAAGCCTGCAGCGGTCTTTGGTTCTGACATGTTAACACGCAGCTTCAGGAACTGAAACTTCTACCCAGTGCTGCCGAGTATTCAGCTCAGTCATGAAGCCACACAGAAAGATCCTGCAACCTTCTGGGCTTGTGGTTTTCTCTTTCAATGACTGAGAGGCCTCAGAATGAGCCTGAGACGAGGAGTCTGAGGCTTAAAGCTCTGGGCTCAGCCCTGCCACGCACTTAGCTATGTCACTGGTCCACCCAGTTGTTGTATCTGAGCCTCAGTTTCCTAATCTGTAAAATGGGGATAATAATAACGATTAATTCACTCACTACTTACTTACTCAGTATCTTACTGAGTAAGATGTTACTTACTCAGTTACTTACTATGTGCTGAGAATGAGGTCCTGGGGAAGCAAAAGGGCACCATCCTTGACCTCCTGGATTCAATACTTTTTGGTCTCACTCTAGAGACTCTCAAGAGTCCATCTGATCTCCTTCTCAACCTGCCTGCACTTAGTCTGAAGGACCACTGCTTCCTAACTCTTAAGTCCCTGGCAGGGCTAGAGTTGGGAGAAGAGGTTTTATTCTCCTCTGCTACTAGCAGTGATCTGGTGGGATGCTTGAGAAATGATGGGGTAACCTGGAAAACTGTAAACTCCCTTAAAAACAGAAGGAAGAGATGGAGTCCAGCACTGAGATAGGAGCAGAGAACAAATCCATCCTTTGGTGGCACTGTTCAGGGCAAGTATTTCTGATGAAAGGAGTTTTATTGGCCTTCATTATCTTTATTACCTGGCTGGGTGCTTTCACTTAGATTGTGCCTATAATTTTACCGTTCACTGAAAATGTCATTCCTGGGAAATCAGTAGACCCAAAAGGGAATATGCTGTTAATCTCTCAACTCTCAAAAATCTTCAACTAGCTCTTAAAAAAAAAAAAAAATATATATATATATATATATATATATATATATATATATATATATAATTTATTTACTTATTTGGCTGTGCTGGGTCTTGGTTGCGGCATGTGGGATATAGTTCCCTGACTGAGGATCAAACCTGGGCCCCCTGCATTGGGACTGTGGAGTCTTAGCCACTGGACGACCAGGGAAGTCTCTTTAACTAGCTCTTAATGCCCTGTGAAAACCAAACCACCAGAAGATCCCAACCTGATGTCAAAAGTCTAAATCAGAGATGGAAAGGGAGCAAGGAAAGGCCTATCTCTGGGGAAGGATCTAACGGTGACCCAAGTGGCCAGCAGGGTACAGCCAGAGTAGAATCTTAGGACCAGCATCTCTACCACCATCAGGAAAATGGCTCCAGGTTTTGTCCCTATGTCTTTCAAAAAAAATTGTTAGCATTCTTCTTCTTTCTCTTGTAGGACCAATTTTCTCCATGGAGCAGGAAATACGGCCATTTCCAACTTCTGAGTTTCTCTGCTCCTGGCTTAGACACTGGAGATAGACTATCTAAATGTCCTGGGTCCACACAAATGAAAGATCTCAGGGAAGGGCTCTGATTGGCTCAGCTTGGGTCAGGTGTTCATCTCGGGACCAATCAGCTCTGGCCAGTGTTAGGGCGGCTCCTGTGGAAATCACACAGCTGGATTGTGGGAATAAAGCCGCTTTCAGAAGAAAAGGAATCTCAGGGCAGAAAAAATTAGTATTTAATGTCTGTTATGTAGATATATCATCTCATGGGAAATAAAATTTGAAATCTGTTCAGTACCCACATGTACGAAAGTGAAGAAGAGAATATTAGGCAACTGATATTTAAACCAAACAAAACCGAGCAAGTTAAGACCACACCGATCACTATAATGTTGATACGTTTTGGTCAAAGTGGACCCCGGGCCAGTACTCTAGGTTATTTTGTCTGCGTGGACACAGCATTCGTCTCCTTGTCTTGGGCTATGTTCTTCTCAGCTCTGCTCTGGCTTTCTTTTCTCAGCTTTATTGCAGTATAACTGAAGATTGTTTTTTAAGAGTATTTTCTGGAGTCAATGTCCACACCCTAGCTCTCCCCTTCCCAGGGCAGTCTGCCACAGCACGGGCACCCAGATCAGGAGGGCAGGGACTGGGGTGGGCGGGGTTTCCCCTCTGGCAGAGCTGCATGGGCCCTGCAAACGCCTGATCTCCCTCAACGTCTGCCCATCAGCAGCACTTTGCATGGACGAGCTCAGACCAGGATCTTGGAGCAAAAGCAAAGACCTCGGCATCATCCAGGCAGGAAAACCGACGGACCTCCAAGTCACAGGACCTCAGGAGGGTCTGCATCTCCTGCCGCAGCTACAAGACCCCCAACCTGAGCTTCCACTAAGGCCAGGGCATGCCCACAAAGACAATGGAGCCATCAAATCCCCCACATCTCACATTAGCAAGCATTTACATAGACTCTCATCAGAGTCGCATGGCAAAGTCAAGGATATGCACCAGACTTTGCCGCTTGCCAGTTCCGTGGCTGCATGGCTGGTAAAATGACCTGACCCGCAGGTGGGCTCTGTGCACACAGGCATGGCTTGGGGGATGGAATTCAAGAAGAAACAAGGCCAGCGACGTGAAGAGGGAAGAAAGTGTGCTCAGGTACACAGAGCAGGACAAACATCCTGCACCAAAAAGACGTCGTCACAGTAGCCTCCATTTACTGAGCGCTTCAGTTCAGTTCAGTTGCTCAGTCGTGTCCGACTCTTTGCGACCCCATGAATGGCAGCACGCCAGCTTACCCTGCGCCAAAAGCCGTTCCAAGGGCTTTACGTGAATTACCTCATCTCATCCTTATGGAACAGTGACATATATACCTGGCCATGTGCAAAACAGCCGGCTAGAGGGAGGCTGCTGGTGAGCACAGGAACTCAGCTCGGTACTCTGTGACCACCTAGAGGGGTGGGAAGGGGGCGGCGTGGGAAGGTCCAAGAGGGAGTGGATAGATGCATGTGCATGCTCTGCATGCTCAGGCGCTCTAGTCATGTCCGACTCTGTGTGGTCCTATGGACTGTAGCCCCTCAGGCTCCTCTGTCCATGGGATTCTCCAGGCAAGAATACTAGAGTGGGTTGCCATGCCCTCCTCCAGGGGATCTTCCCAACCCAGGGATCCAACCCAGGTCTCCTGTGTTACAGGTGGATTCTTTACCACTGAGCCCTCAGGGAGGCCCTTATATATATATATAAGATATATATATATCTTATATATATATAGCTATACATATATAGCTGATTCGCACTGTTGTACAGCAGAAACTAACATAACATTGTAGCACAATTATATTCCAATAAAATTTTTTTTAAAAAAACAGGTTTTTAAAATTTTCTCATGCTACAGATTAGAAAACAGACAGTGACAGGCTGCCCAGCTTGCCCAAGGGCACACAGCTAGAAGATCACAGGGAGGATTCAAACCTAGTCAGCCTGGCTTCAGGCTCCACATTCCCACTTGGTACACTGCTCAGATTGTATTTGCAACAGAACGTCCTACCCTCTAAGCCACACTGTGAAAATCAGGGCTAGATCTTCAAGAGTGTTGAGTCTGTAGAGTCTGGAATCTTGCTCTGTAGGCAATGAGATGCCATCACAGCTTCTGGCCGCAGGGACGTAATCAGGCCTTTCCCAAGGAGGATTGATGTTTCCGCAGGATGTGGTACGGATGGGGAGGGAGCTGGGGGAGAGAGGCAGAGAGAGGGATCGGGGCCCAGGAGTCACTGCAGAGCTCATGGGAGAGATCAGACGAGGCTACACTTGCCATGGGAAAGGATGGACAAGGGAGACGGAGACCCAGAGCGGAGACGGCAGTACGGACTACGGGGTGACATGCGACGAGGCGCGATGTGACGCGATGTGTCAAATCATCGGTGACCTGCTGTCCGAACTTTTGAACAATCTGACACTTTTGAAGGCAAAAGGTATGCTGTGACAAGAGGCATGAGCCAGAACTGTCCAAGCCCAGACAGACACAGGGTCACCTTTTTCTCAGTAATTCTCATCAAAGGAAAAAAAAAAATGCCTCCTAGCTGGGCATTCCACTGGGCCTTCTTTCACAAGGCACTGCCCAAGATAAGATAGTGCATTTCCAGAAAAGCAAAGCAAAGAAAGAACCAGCTGGAATCTGGAATCCTGGACCGGCTGACACTGACAACCCAACTTTCTTCTTTGGTAACAGCAGTGAGCCTGGAATTATAAGCCTGGGACAAAGAACCTCAAGGGCTTATTAACACTCCTGGGAATGTTCTGGAAAATCAGTTTGAGAGTCTTCAAGGAACTCAAATCTCAGCACCACAGTTAAGTGACTGAGGCAAAGAACCTGAGTTTAAAGCAGTTTAACCAGGAGCAGATGTTTTCCTTCACACTACACCGCTGTTTTAACATCCAGAATTCGTGACTTTTTTCCCACCGTGCCCTGATTTACATAGGCTTCCAAAGCATTAATGGAAGGCGCTTGAACAAAATATTGAGATGGTGTGGTTGGACCAGTGTTGTCCCAGTTTTAACCCTTGGTTAAAAACCCTTTTTGGTCCCCATGACTCCAAACCAACAAAAATATAACTCAGTCTGAGTGGCATTTGAAACTCCCATGGTTAAGAGAACAGTGAAACTAAGTATTTGGGGATGGTTTTCATTACAGTGCTAAAGAAATGAATATTCTGTTGTTCTTTTTGTAAATACCCTGAAGAACCCTGGGATGGTTTTTCTAGAAGATGAAAATGATCTGAGAGTTTCAGATCTCATGAAGATATGTGATCTCTTTGAGTAACAAATAAGGCTTTTTTTTTTTTTTTTAAAGGGCTGATTTTCCATTTACAACTGTTGAGAATTGCACTTAAAGATGATTTCCAATGCCCAATAATTCAGTGCCCTTCATATTCAATACTCAACTCCTATTTCCACTTCATGCCTTCATATTGTTAATTCTATGAGCCCTAAATGATCTCAAAGTTCTCTCCTAGTAGAATGAACTGTAAATGAACACAGATGTCTGAATTCATGTCTGCGGCAGGCTGTATTTTCCAAAGATATCTCTCACCCGCCCATGACCTGCTAGAACCTTGTCACTCCCCCATCAAGAGGCAGAGTCTACATCCATCTCCTTGGACCAGTATGGCTCTCCACCAATGAGTCAAGTCAGAAGGACACTATGTGACTTTTGAGGCCTGGTCATAAAATTTCCATGAACTTCCACCTTGTTTTTCGAGAAGAGCTCAGCCATATGTTTTGAGGAAACCTAAGTCGTCTATGGAGAGGCCTGTAGCCTAGCAACTACTTGCCAATGGTGTGAGTGCACCATCTTGAAAGTGGAGTCCCCAGCCACTGACCAGGGGATACCATGGAGAGCAGAGATTAGCAGTCTTGCCAAGTCCTGCCCAAGCTGCACATTTGTGAGCAAAATAAATGAATGTGGCTGTAAACCACTCGGTTTTGAGGTGGTGGTTACACAGCAACAGACATCCTCCTAAAACTCAGTAATCCTCACTAATTCATACCCACGGGAAGATACAGACTGCAGTAATTTCTTAGAGCAAAATCCACAGCCCTTTATCAAGCAGGCGGTTAGAAGCATTTGCAAACATGCAGAAATGTAAACAAGGATAACACAACTACTTCCAAGGCGTGGGCCTCCGGGACCCGCTTTAATAAAGAGGTCAGAGCAGTTTGTAATTTGCCTCTCCGTTTGTGATGATCCGTCTGAATGGCTGGCGCAAGCAGGTTGGGGGTCGGGGGTCGGGGGCGGGCGGGGGGCGTGGGGAGGTAAGCGCGATCCCTGCAGCGTGCCTTACATTATTAACCGGTTGAGCAAAACTCCAGGCACAGGGAGGCCTGGTTCTTGTTTACTGCAAGATACAAATGCACAGCCCATGAATTAGTGATGATGTTTTACTACTTGGGAACCACACAGAACGCGGCCTGCATTCCCAGGCTCCATCAGACTCGGAAAAAGTCACAGGGAAATCCTGTGCTTGAGGCTTCGGGAAAAAATCCATCTGTATTCTTAAGGCGCCCTAAAGAGACCCCTTCCTTGCCCTCTGAGGAGTGCCTCAGAAGTTAGCGCGGCAACTGCAACTCGCATTTAAACCCGGAAGTCTTCGAAATGAAGTTTATATGCCAACTGAACAATGAAAAGTTCCACCAAAAGCTACCCTTACTTTTTACCAGGAATATATTTAAACACTTGCTTTTAATGCTTTTCCATCTCTTCAGGTGTATTTCTTTTGATGTCTACTCCTTGTATCCACCACATCCCAATCTTTCTTAGAAGGAGTTTTCTTCATAAAACTTGTTTTACCTCCTTGAGTTCAGTAACATCCTTATCACCCCACCGATAACATCCTTACTGTCCCCGTCGATAACATGTACACCGCCACGGATAATGGCCCTACTTACAGGACAGGCGTTACGTGTGCACAATGGAACACGATCCAACCGTTAAAAAGAACAATCCTGCCACTCGCAGCAACCTGGATGAACCTGGAGGGCATCACACTAAGTGAAATAAGCCAGACAAAGAAAAGCAAATATCCCTGACATGCGGAATCTGAAAAAGTCAGACTCACAGAAACACAGAGTAGAAAGCTGGTCACAGGGGGCTAGGGGGAGAGGGAGGGGAAGGGGAAATGTTTGTCTCCATTTGAAAGAGAAGAAAATCAAGAATCTGAGAAAATGCTGTGTGCCACCCATATGTCCGTGATTCATTAAGCAACAAGTTTGCTTTACTGGAGTTGGGAGAAAATTCTGGAACCGGACTTTTAAGTTCCAGATTTCTCCTGGAGGCGGCTCATCAGTTTCTGGAACTGGGTGCTTAGCATGCAAAGTGCCCCCTCCTCCCCAAGCCAGCCTCAGCACCCCTGACGGGTCCTAAGGGGACCCAGCTCTCTGAGGGGGAATTTTCGCAAAGGCAGAGGAGGAGAAACCCTTACATGGGCCGTAAACCTGTCACAACGGCCCTCGAAGCCCTCTGAAAAGATTCCACACAATCTCGAGCAATAAAATTGAAACCTTCCAGTTTGGGGAAAAGAAATAGCCTGCCAGAATAGAGCCCCAGCCCTCAGACGAGGCGCCCCACCCTCCATGTGCCTCGAGGTTTGTCCAAATTCCCACACGGATAACAACCGTGCTGGATCGCACACAAACCCGGCAGACAGGAGATCTCAGTGCGCAAGGCAGCTCGGCACCTCCCAGCAATCCAGATGGGGAAGTTCAACCCCGGCTGTAAACCCATTGGTTACCACGTGTGTTCACCGACACTGCATAATCAGCACTCACACCAGGGCCCCTCCCAGAAAACACAGATTTTTTGCATGCCAGGCGTGTCACTTTGGAAACTTTTCTGGCAAGAACAGCCAATTCCGTATTTGTAAACACGAGGCCGGCAAACTGGTGACACTGTAACCCTCCCAAGTCACTTCCAGGGAGCCCTGGCTCAACAGTTTCAACCACCCCCAAAGCGAGGGACACGAAGGCGAAAACATGCGCATTCATCTCCTCGGCGCCCTGCCTCACGCCCGAAACCACCCGCTGGAGCTCCTGCTTCGTCGCTCAGTCGCGTCTGACCCTTTGTGACTCAAGGACTGCAGCCCGCCAGGCTCCTCTGTCCGCGGGAGTCTCCAGGCCAGAACACTGGAGTGGGTTGCCATGCCCTCCTCCAGGGGACCTTCCCAACCCACAGATAGGACCTGCATTTCCTGCAGCTCCTGCATTGCAGGCAGATTCTTTACCACTGAGCCACCAAGAAAGCCCCCAAAGCATCTCTCTATATATAATTCTAACACCTTTGAAGCCTCGGGAATCCACGGCTGTTACTGTCATTCCATAAATATCCATTGAGCATCTATTCTATGACCCACACTCTTCATGGCATGGAAAAAAGAGAGACAGGAAGTAATACGATAGTTCAGTAAAAATGGCAAAGTATCTTAGGAGGCGAGAGAGATACCAGAGAAATCAAGTAGAATGAAGGGCAACCCTTGGGTGGGGAGGAAGGCATGTGGTCCTCTTCTAACAGATGCACACTCGAAAGTGAGGTGAAAGTCACTCAGTTGTGTCCGACTCTTTGCGAACCCATAGACTACACAGTCCACGGAATTCTCCAGGCCAGATTACTGGAGCGGGTAGCCTTTCCCTTCTCCAGGGGATCTTCCCAACCCAGGGATCGAACACAGGTCTCTTGCATTGCAGGAGGATTCTTTACCAGCTGAGCCAAAAGGGAAGCCCAAGAATACTGGAGTGGGTAGCCTATCCCTTCTCCAGGGGATCTTCCCAGGAACCCAAGAATCAAAGCAGAGTCTCCTGCACTGCAGGTGGATTCTTCACCAACTGAGCTATCAGGGATACAGACTACTATATAGAAAATAGATACAGTACGTGAACTGAGAACTTCCAGATGTTCAAGCTGGATTTAGAAAAGGCAGAGGAACCAGAGATCAAATTGCCAACATCCCTTGGATCACTGAAAAAGCAAGAGAGTTCCAGAAAAACATCTACTTCTGCTTTATTAACTATGCCAAAGCCTTTGACTGTGTGGATCACAACTGTGGAAAATTCTGAAAGAGATGGGCATACCAGACCACCTGACCTGCCTCCTGAGAAACCTGTATGCAGGTCAGGAAGCAACAGTTAGAACTGGACATGGAACAATGGACTGGTTCCAAATCAGGAAAGGAGTACGTCAAGGCTGTATACTGTCACCCTGCTTATTTAACTTCTATGCAGAGTACATCATGAGAAACGCTGGGCTGGATGAAGCACGAGCTGGAATCAAGATTTCCAGGAGAAATATCAATAACCTCAGATATGCAGATGACACCTCCCTTATGGCAGAAAGCAAAGAGGAACTAAAGAGCCTCTTGATGAAAGTGAAAGAGGAGAGTGAAAAAGTTGGCTTAAAACTTACCATTCAAAAAACTAAGATCATGGCATCTGGTCCCATCACTTCATGGCAAATAGATGGGGAAACAATGGAAACAGTGAGAGACTTTATTTTTTGGGGCTCCAGAATCACTGCAGATGGTGACTGCAGCCATGAAATTAAAAGACGCTTGTTCCTTGGAAAAAGAGCTATGACCAACCTGGACAGCATATTAAAAAGCAGAGACATTACTTTGCCAAAAAAGGTCCCTCTAGTCAAAGCTATGTTTTTTTTAGTAGTCATGTATGGATGTGAGAGTTGGACTATAAAGAAAGCTGAGCACTGAAGAATTGGTGCTTTTGAACTGTGGTGTTGGAGAAGACTCTTGAGAGTCCCTTGGACTGCAAGGAGATCCATCCAGTCCATCCTAAAGGGAATCAATCCTGAATATTCATTGGAAGGAGTGATGCTGAAGCTGAACCTCAAACATTTTGGCCACCTGATGCGAACAGCTGACTCATTTGAAAAGATCCTGATGCTGGGAAAGACTGAAGGTAGGAGGAGAAGGGGACGACAGAGGATAAGATGGTTGGATGGCATCACGGACTCAATGGGCATGAGTTTGAGTAAACTCCGGAAGTTGGTGATGGACAGGGAGGCCTGGCATGCTGCAGTCCATGGGGTTGCAGAGAGCTGGACACAACTGTGCGACTGAACTGAACGGACCTGAAGGATCTACTGTAGAGCACATGAAACTCTACTCAATATCTTGTAATAACCTATAGGGAAAAGAATCTGAAAAGAACATGTGTGTGTGTGTGTGTGTGTGTGTAACTAAATCACTTTGCTGTACACATGAAACTAAGAAAACACTGTAAATCAACTATACTTCAATTAACAATAAATAAAGTGATGGTCAGGGTGCTGAGACGGTGAACTTGAGCAAAGATGTGAAGGAAAGCAAGGAGTCAGCCAAGCAGATATACAGTCAGGAAAAAAGGGTCCATAAAAACGACGTCCCTTGCCAACAGTTAGACCAGATTCAATAACCACAACTTGATGGCCCAGTTCACAGAAAGCTAAAAGGGGAAATACACAGACCACACAGAGTCACACACTGCATCTCCTGGAAGCAACCTGGGGAGCCCCTGGGTTTTACTCCCTGAGAGTCACTTCTCAGAAAAGAGGCAATTACATCATGCATTCACAGACTTTTACAAAGTCTCTCACAACACAAGGACTCTGTCACTTTATTTTGAACAACAAATATTGACTGGGGAAAAGCACAGTAGTTCAAGGTGGTTGGGGGCATTTACTGAAGTCATCTGATGGACTTGACTTTCAAAAGGAGGGGAATACATTCAACAAAAACTTTAAGTAATTCCTATAGCATTAAAAAAAATGTGAGGAGCTGTGGTAAGCACGCTTCTTAAAGATCACTTTTCAAAGCAATGCAAAGAATTCTATACACAAGTGCAAATGAACTATTGGGACGTGGACAAATCTGACAGTGTCGAGCAAAAGATGTGATTTATAAAGGCCACTCTTATATCAAGTCCAAAACCAAGCAAACTAAGCTTCGGTGCTAAAAACTAGACAGAGCTGCCTCTGGGGAGGAGAGCGGGGGGAGCGATGGGAGTTGCCACAGGGGGTCCCTGAGCTGTTCTACCTCGCGACCTGCGTGCTGGTTCCCCGGGTGCGTACTCCTTGTGCACACTCGCTGAGTTGCCCACTTACGATTTATGCATCCTCCTCTATTTGTTATTTTTTATATTTGTTACTTTTAATAAAGAGACTTAAAAAAGAGAAACACAGATTAAACAGCTGCATTCCAGAGATTTCTCCTTCATTTATGAGCTAGAGAAGAAAAAGCGACCATCCTAACGTTAAATGGATGGGCTCTTAGGACTTAGAGCAGTGATACGTTGTTCTTGAATTTGAAAAGCGCCGTATTCCACATGATTTGGATGAAAGTAAAAATTATGAGCTTGAAACTCGGGCGATGACAGCGACACTGAGAGCAAAGAGGCGTGAAAAGTGTAGGCACAGGATTGTTTCATGAAGTGTAAACACGGGGCGCTGCAGAAGCTGGAGCTGAGCGGTCCTGGGAAGACCTACAGGCCTTTCAGAACTAACACCCAAAAAAGATGTCCTTTTGATTGTAGGGGACTGGGATGGAAAAGTAGGAAGTCAAGAAACACCTGCAGTAACAGGCACATTTGGCCTTGGAATACGGAATGAAGCAGGGCAAAGGCTAATAGAGTCTTGCCAAGAGAACGCACTGGTCATAGCAAACACCCTCTTCCAACAACACAAGAGAAGACTCTATACATGGACATCACCAGATGGTCAACACCCGAAATCAGATTGATTATATTCTTTGCAGCCAAAGATGGAGATGCTCTATACAGTCAACAAAAACAAGACCAGGAGCTGACTGTGGCTCAGACCATGAACTCCTTATTGCCAAATTCAGACTTAAATTGAAGAAAGTAGGGAAAACCACTAGACCATTCAGGTATGACCTAAATCAAATCCCTTATGATTATACAGTGGAAGTGAGAAATAGATTTAAGGGCCTAGATCTGATAGATAGAGTGCCTGATGAACTATGGAATGAGGTTTGTGACATTGTACAGGAGACAGGGATCAAGACCATCCCCATGGAAAAGAAATGCAAAAAAGCAAAATCACTGTCTGGGGAGGCCTTACAAATAGCTGTGAAAAGAAGAGAAGTGAAAAGCAAAGGAGAAAAGGAAAGATATAAACATCTGAATGCAGAGTTCCAAAGAATAGCAAGAAGAGATAAGAAAGCCTTCTTCAGCAATCAATGCAAAGACATAGAGGAAAACAACAGAATGGGAAGGACTAGGGATCTCTTCAAGAAAATCAGAGATACCAAAGGAACATTTCATGCAAAGATGAGCTCGATAAAGGACAGAAATGGTATGGACCTAACAGAAGCAGAAGACATTAAGAAGAGATGGCAAGATTACACAGAAGAACTGTACAAAAAAGATCTTCACGACCAAGATAATCACGATGGTGTGATCACTCACCTAGAGACAGACATCCTGGAATGTGAAGTCAAGTGGGCCTTAGAAAGCATCACTATGAACAAAGCTAGTGGAGGTGATGGAATTCCAGTTGAGCTATTTCAAATCCTGAAAGATGATGCTGTGAAAGTGCTGCACTCAATATGCCAGCAAATTGGGAAAACTCAGCAGTGGCCACAGGACTGGAAAAGGTCCGTTTTCATTCCAATCCCAAAGAAAGGCAATGCCAAAGAATGCTCAAACTACCGCACAATTGCACTCATCTCACACACTAGTAAAGTAATGCTCAAAATTCTCCAAGCCAGGCTTCAGCAATATGTGAACCATGAACTTCCTCATGTTCCAGCTGGTTTTAAAAAGGGCAGAGGAACCAGAGATCAAATTGCCAACATCTGCTGGATCATGGAAAAGGCAAGAGAGTTCAAGAAAAACATCTATTTCTGCTTTATTGACTATGCCAAAGCCTTTGACTGTGTGGATCACAATAAACTGTGGAAAATTCTGAAAGAGATGGGAATACCAGAACACCTGATCTGCCTCTTGAGAAATTTGTATGCAGGTCAGGAAGAAAGCATTAGAACTGGACATGGAACAACAGACTGGTTCCAAATAGGAAAAGGAGTTCGTCAAGGCTGTATATTGTCACCCTGTTTATTTAACTTATATGCACAGTACATCATGAGAAACGCTGGACTGGAAGAAACACAAGCCGGAATCAAGATTGCCAGGAGAAATCTCAATAACCTCAGATATGCAGATGACACCACTTTTATGGCAGAAAGTGAAGAGGAACTCAAAAGCCTCTTGATGAAAGTGAAAGTGGAGAGTGAAAAAGTTGGCTTAAAGCTCAACATTCAGAAAACAAAGATCATGGCATCTGGTCCCATCACTTCACGGGAAATAGATGAGGAAACAGTGGACACAATGTCAGACTTTATTTTTCTGGGCTCCAAAATCACTGCAGATGGTGATTGCAGCCATGAAATTAAAAGATGCTTACTCCTTGGAAGGAAAGTTATGACCATCCTAGATAGCATATTCAAAAGCAGAGACATTACTTTGCCAACAAAGGTTCATCTAGTGAAGGCTATGGTTTTTCCTGTGGTCATGTATGGATGTGAGAGTTGGACTGTGAAAAAGGCTGAGCGCCGAAGAATTGATGCTTTTGATTGAACTGTGGTGTTGGAGAAGACTCTTGAGAGTCCCTTGGACTGCAAGGAGATCCAACCAGTCCATTCTGAAGGACATCAGCCCTGAGATTTCTTTGGAAGGAATGATGCTAAAGCTGAAACTCCAGTACTTTGGCCACCTCATGCGAAGAGCTGACTCATTGGAAAAGACTCTGATGCTGGGAGGGATTGGCAGCAGGAGGAGAAGGGGACGACAGAGGATGAGATGGCTGGATGGTATCACTGACTCGATGGCCATGAGTCTCAGTGAACTCCGGGAGTTGATGATGGACAGGGAGGCCTGGTGCTGCAATTCATGGGGTCGCAAAGAGTCGGACACGACTGAGTGACTGATCTGATCTGATCTGATCTGAAACATGGGGAAAGAGAAAGTATCAGTCGCTGAGTTGTGTCCAACTCTTCGCAACCCCACGGACTGTAGCCCACCAGGCTCCTCTGTGCATGGGATTTTCCAGGCAAGAATGTTGGAGTGGGTTGCCATTTGGTTCTCCAGGGGATCTTCCTGACCCACGGATCATATCCAAGTCTCCTGCATTGCAGGTGGATTCTTGACCATCCCAGCTATGGACCAGTTCAGACACAACTGAGCGACTAACACTTTCATAAAACACGGGGGTGGGGGAGTACTATTTCCAAATTTATGTATTTTTAGATAATGTAAAATATGCATGAAAACTAAATTAATAATTAACATTCTAAAAGGAAATTTAATTATTTCAAATATATTCCTCAAACATTATATAGTAATGACCCAACTTATTTTTTTGGATCTTTCCATGGGCAAAATTTTCTTCAGTTATCTAATAATAACACTCCTTCTCCTTGGGGCTGATGAGACTCATGACTGTAAATATTATGTGTCAACTTAGAAAACACGGAGAACTGAAAACTGTTTAAACAAATGAGCCCTACAAACCGTGCTGTCCCAGACAGTTCCCAGCAGCCACACACGGCCTCTGAGTATGGGTCACGTGGCTGCTGTGAATAAGGAGCCGAATTCTTAGTTTTACTGAATTTTAATGAATTTAAATTTAAAAACTTTAGCTATATAAACTACTTTTCTGTTAAACCCAACTTTATTTTGTAGGCCATTTCACTTTGCTGAAAATTTAGCATCCAAACTGAGAGATGACACAAGCGTAAAATACACACCACACTGTGTTTTTTTAAGAACATAAAGCATCTCATTGGATGCTGAAAACATACTATGCTGAAAACATGGTATAACGGATATACTGGATTAAACTAAATATACTACTAAAATTAATTTCACCTTTGTTTTTCCTTTCTTTTAACAGGGCTACTAGAAAATTCGAAAGTGAAAGTTGCTCAGTTGTGTCCGACTCTTTGCGACCCCGTGGACTGTAGCCCGCCAAGCTCCTCTGTCCGTGGGATCCTCCAGGCTCGAATACTGGAAAGTGAAAGTGAAGTTGCTCAGTCGTGTCCGACTCTTTGCGACCGCGAGGACGTATAGCCTACCAGGCTTCTCTGTCCCAAGAGTACCGGAATGGGTTGCCATTTCCTTAAGTGGGTAGCTATTCCCTTCTCCCGGAGAAGGCAATGGCACCCCACTCCAGTACTCTTGCCTGGAAAATCCCATGGATGGAGGAGCCTGGTAGGCTGCAGTCCACGGGGTCACACAGAGTCGGACATGGCTGAAGTGACTTAGCAGCAGTAGCAGCATTCCCTTCTCCGGGGGATCTTCCTGACCCAGGGATCAAACCTGCATTTCCCACATTGAAGGCAGATTCTTTACCATCTGAGCCACCAGGGAGCCCAAATGATACAGGGGGCTCAAATGATATTTCTATTGGCCAGCACAGCTAAGGAATAAAATGCCATTTCTTAAAAAAATGTTATTGAAGTAGAGTTGATTTACAATGTTGTGTTAATTTCTGCTGCACAGAAAAGTGATTCAGTTTTATACACATTCTGCTCATCTTCTGTTCCACCACGGTTTATCACAGGATACTGAGTATAGTCCCTGTGCCGTTCAGGAGGACCCTGTTGCTTATCCATCCTGTATATAATCATTTGAAAATGCCACCTTTGATTAGGGACTATAGGGAGAGATAAAAGAATGAAAATCAAAAGCTGGAAAAACCAATATATTTGAAGATCTGATGAACAACTATGATAGAAGTCTGGAGGGGTGGGGTGAGGGTAGGGAGAAAGCAGAAAGGGGGAGAAAAAGTCCAAAGACCAAAGTCAGATAAGCTGGGACCAACCCAGACAGCAGAGCAAATGCCGTCTACAAGTCCACAGCTGTCAACAGACCCAAGGACCCAGTCTATGCTGATCAGGTGTTAGAAGGTTGCTATGCTTTTTATTAAAGAAATGGAAGGGTGACCGAAGCACCAAGCACATGTCTGTTTGGGGAGGGGATGAGAGAAGGGGAGTGTTTAATTGCCCAGCTTCAAATCTCCCCTCCGCTGGAGGTGTCGATGGGGACTAGGAAAAAGTTCCACCAAGACGCTTGCTCCTTGGAAGGAAAGTTATGATCAGCCTAGACAGCATATTGAAAAGCAGAAACATTACTTTGCCAACAAAGGTTGGTCTAGTCAAGGCTATGGTTTTTCCAGTGGTCATGTGTGGATGTGAGAGTTGGACTATAAAGAAAGCTGAGCGCTGAAGAATTGATGCTTTTGAACTGTGCTGTTGGAGAAGACTCTTGAGAGTCTAAAGGAAATCAGTGCTGAGTGTTCATTGGAAGGACTGATGTTGAAGCTGAAACTCCAATACTTTGGCCACCTGATGTGAAGAACTGACTCACTGGAAAAGACCCTGATGTTGGGAAAGGTTGAAGGTGGGAGGAGAAGGGGACGACAGAAGATGAGATGGTTGGATGGCATCACCGACTCAATGGACATGAGTTTGGATAAACTCCGGGAGTTGGTGATGGACAGGGAGGCCTGGTGTGCTGCAGTCCATGGAGTTGCAAAGAGTCGGACACAACTAAGCGACTGAACTGAAATGAACTGAACATCAAGAGTCTAGGTGGAAAGACTTGTTTTGGTGGAAGCAAGAAAATACAATCAGGTACCCAACTCTTGGGGGCTTAGGACAGTTCTGTGCAGAGGAGACAGTTAGTATTAGGAGCCACTGTAAAAAGAGAGGAGACCGCCCCTGCCTCCTGCTGACCACCTGTGACCATCCATGCTCTTCAAGTGTTCCATGAGCTCCTTGTTGACTTGGAACACTTTCACCAGCATGCACCAAGATATAAAGAGGCATTTGGAGAAAGAGAAGCAAGGGTAAAGTTCTTAAATGACCTTTGAGAAATATCCAGTTCAGCTAAGTACTGCAGACCTTGTCAGAGACTTGACTCTTGCTGAGGAGCTTCAGGACCCTCAGGAGGGCTTACACCAGGCCTGTTTCCCAAACATTCTGGACTGAAGAACCTCTTTTTCCAATGGATGCTGCAGGAGGAGCATGCATCAAGAAGCGATGGCTCAGCAGGAAGTTGCTCAGATCTTCAGTGTTTTTGGTCCCCGCCCCCCGCCCCAGCCCAGACCTGGTGGTCATCCCAACCTGTCTATCGCAGACTCTCTCTGGGACCTATTTCGGCAGTTATGGGAGCCAGGCCTCACCTGCAGGAGCCCCTGGGCTGGCCTCCCGCCCACCTAACGCCTGGCCTCAGGTAAAGTCACAGGAGCCCTGGCACCTCCACGTTCCCACTGACAAGTTGGGACGGAGGAGAAGCAGCCATCGCAAGGGGCCCAAAGCGACACGGGAGGGTGGAGGGCCCCCTGGGAGGCCAGCCTTATGTCCAGGCCTCACTTTTCTCTGGAACAAAGCGTTCTCGGGCACAGATCTGGTCACCTCACTCCGGCTGACTTCCCATTTCCCCTCCAGCCTCTGTGTGCTCCACTGGCCTCTAGAAGAGTCTCTGACTCCTTGGATTTGGTGATTCCCCTGAAGAGACCACAAAGGCGCGCAGGCCTGAAGGCTGAGCACAGAGGCCGCCGCGGGCCACCCTGTTCTCTGCACATCTAAACGCCATTTTTAGAAATCCCAAGCTGATTTTTTCTTCTGATTGAGTGATAAGGTCTGCTATCATTTTCTTTCATGTGCAATGTGCTCTGAAGGATAAAAAATTACATAAAATTTCAATGCCTTTTTCATGTGGTCAAGGTCTAACCCTCAATCAGATATTAAAATTCAGTTGTTGAAAACATTACATGAAGAAGAACAATGAAGGAAACTCAGCAAGCCTTTGGAAAGAAAGAGCGAGCCCCTTAAATTTAAAAGTGAAACAAATAAAAAATCTCAGAACCATCCTGGGGATAACACAGGAACTCACAGGAGTTCTTCAGAGTAAAGGGCCTGTGGTGTTTAATGACAACTCAAAGACATTTGGATCAGGCCTTGTAAAGTAGGTATCAGGAGAGCAAAGGCTACCAAAATCAGCTTCTGTGAGAAACAGATGACTATTTCTGCCTTTCGGCCTCAGAGGCACCAAGTAGGCAGTCTGCTGACTCACCCTGGCCTCCATCACCCACACTCCCCAGCTTCCCCAGGACCTCTCCAGCACTCACTTTCTGCCTCCTTTCTCTGCACAGCAGCGGATGCTGGAATTCTTCAGGGCTCAGGTGGAAGTCCTCCTCCTTCACCCCCTTCCTCCTCCCTAAGTGATCTCATCATGACCACAGCATCACTCGCCATTTGCCAGACGGTGTCTCCAGCCCAGACCCCTGCCTTGAGCTCCTGGACCACAGAAACCACGGCCTGTCGCCCAGACTTTCTAATCTCAGCAGAGGCCCCCCATTTCTTCAGCAGCACGAGCTAAACCAGCCTGTCCACTCCCGACCACGCCGTCATCCAACCGTAAGCAGCCCGGGTGATCCCCCTGGCTCCGCAGTCCTTCAATCCATCCACATCTCTGCCCTGATGCTGTTGCGACTGTAAGCTAAGCTACAACCTAACCACTTACACAGACACATTCCAGCAGGGTCCTCACCAAGCCCACCCTGGCCCCCAATCCAGTCTCCACCTCGCAACCATTCTGATCTTTTCGAAAGGTAAAGTGAAAGTGAAGGTCGCTTAGTCGTGTCCAACTCTTTGCCACCCCATGGACTATACAATCCATGGAATTCTCCAGGCCAGATTACTGCCTTTCCCTTCTCCAGGGGGATCTTCCCAACCCAGGGATCGAACCCAGGTCTCCCGCATTGCAGGAAGATTCTTTTCCAGCTCAGCCACAAGTGTCCAAAACGCAAATTAAACATAAGTTTGGTATTGTGCTTCAGCTCCTCCTTTAAGCCCCCAGTGGCTCTGCCCTGTGTTTGGGAAAAAGCCCCCAATCCCGAGCCTGGCCTGCGGGTCCCACTCACCTGAGTCCTAATGCCCCAGCCACACCTCCAAGCTCCGCAGTCCAGTCACGGTGGCCTCCTTCATGCTCCGCTAAGCAGTCACGCCCCCTTGGCCGCACCCCAAGCTCTTCCAGTGCTCACGGTGTCTGGGTGTCTGCTGTGCTCACCCCTTCACCCCTCGGAGCTCAGGGCAAACATGCTGCTTGGCGCACAGCCCCTCCTCCCACCCACCCGTGCCAGGCTCTACTCCCGGGCACGACCCTCTGCAATGTGACCCCTACCATGTGACGATCCGCTCCCCGCCACGCTGTAAGCCTCCTGTGACCAGGACTGGCTCACAAAAGCCTCCCCGGACACCACTTCAAAGGTCTGGTCACAGAAACAGGAAGGAACCCCAGGTCTCGGAACAGAGCAAAAATGAAGCGCAGGAGTTGGTCTCATGCCGGGGGGGAGGGATCAAGACAAGCAGGCCCTTCTTACTGACCTCCTGCTGTTCAGAATAGCGAGCTCTCAGGCCAGTGAATACAGCAGGAGAGGAACTTCACAAGCAAACAGGCCTCCAGGCTCCTGCAATACTCCCTCCACCGTGAGCCTCCCAGCCTGGGACGCCCTCCCGCCAACCCCCCAGCCTCAAGGGGTAGGGTGTCCAGTGCCCTGTGTGCAGCTCAGCCCTCCTCCGACCTTCCTTCCCTTTATCGCCTCTGACTTCACCAACTTTTCTCTACCAGTACCTTCCAGCTTTTACAGATGCTCAAACCGCCTATTAAAAACAACCTAACAAGAATGTCTTAGACCTGGACCCTATCTTAATCACTCTTTCTCTCTTTCTAAAGTTACTCTTTTTGGTGGTGTGCTTAGTCGCTCAGTTGTGTCTGACTCTTTGCAACCCCGTGGACTGTAGCCTTCCAGGCCCCTCTGTCCATGGGATCCTCCAGGCAAGTATACTGGAGTGGGTTGCCATGCCCTCCTCCAGTGGATCTTCCTGACTCAGGGATTGAACCTAGGTCTCCCACATTGCAGGTAGATTCTTTACCATCTGAGCCACCAGGGAAGCCCCCTTTTTGGTGGTGGTGGGGAGGGAGTGTTATTTTATTTTTATGTATTTATTTTTTGGCCACACCCCTCAGGAAGTGGGATCCTTGCTCCCTGACTAGGGATTGAACCTGCACCCCCTGCATTGGAAGTGAAGAGTCTTAACCACTGGACCGCCAGGGAGGTCCTCTAAACTTACTCATAAACCCACGGCAGAGGGGCCTCTGCGAGCTACACACTTAAAACTGCTCCTGTACGATTTATGAGTGGCATCCTGTGGCCGAAGCCCGTGGGCCAGCCCCCAGAATGAGTTCCAACGGGACCCCTGTCCTGCTGCTGCTGTGCCCCCGATCTCTTCCCTTTCTGCCCTGCTTCTGTTAGAAGTTCTTCTCCCTCCTTCTCTGGCTCCTCCCTGGAGCTCTACCCTCTTTACTCTGCAGAGACGAGTGAACTCGCACAGCACAACTGTCTGCTACCAGCCTGGGACAAGACGCGAACAGGAAACAAGAGGGAGCGTCAAGACCCTTCTCCAGCTCATCGCCGCCGCCGCTGCGCGTCACCGCGTCTCACAGAGGTGCTGCTCCTCAACAGACTGGAAAAAACCGAACACAAAGAAAACCCAGCCCTCCACCACAGGGGACCTGAGCCATCCTGGGCTAGGATCCTGTAGTTCTCTGAGGACCTACCTCCTCACATGGAGAAACCAAGAGACTCCCCGATCAGAAAACCAAAAGCCTCACCCGCATCTCTAAAACAAAGCCAACCCACCATCCAGCCATGCCGCGGGGAACCTCAGGAGATCCTGGCTGTCTCTTCCATGAGGCAGCCGTGCACTGAGGTGGCATGGTGCCTGCCCACAGGAGGTGGGCACGTGCCCCCCAGGATGACCCCCCCAAACCACTTCCCTGCCGACTCACCTGCCCTCTGTCGACCACATCCCTGTTTGCTGCCTTTTCCCTAGCTCCAGCTGCCTTCTGGAACATTCCCACAAGGGTCCCTGGCTCCCAGGCCCCTCAGTGACCACACGCCCATCGCCAACCTCATTGCCTCTTGTCCCGAACGGCTCCTCGGGGCCGCGTGGTCCTCATCCTCACGGAAGACCTCCCCGACACCTCACCAGTCACCAAGCGTCACGTCGGCCTCCACCCCTTCTACAACACAGAGTCTCAATGACACAGCTCTGCTTCCCGCTTCCCGTTTGTTCAATCGCTCGACAAATATGCACTGATTTATGGAGACATAACGGCGAACAGGACACCCCAGCCCCGGCCCCTTCTCCACCCTGGCCAGCCTCCCTCCACGCCGAGGGCACCCTCGAGGCTAGAACCACACACCCCTGTCGTCCTGCCAAGGCAGCCTGCGAAAAACGTCGTGATTCCCTAGGTTTCACAGCAGGTGGGGGAACAGTGATGAAACGGAAGCTTTTCAATATAATTTCCCTTTCACTCTGGGTCAGCATCTTGAAAACGAGACCCCGCGCAGCACTTGGAGAAATGAAGCCTGGAATACTCAACAACCAGTCACAAGAAACGGTGAGTCACTTAGCTACCACGGGCGGAGTTTCATAGTCAAACCGCAGAGATCTGAAGCGTCTGTCGACTTCTCTAGAACAAGACGGAAGCAGCACGACAGCCAAAGGACAACGCATGCAGTTTAATCCAGGCCCCCAGTTTCTGACCCCGAGGTGCCCCCCTCTTCCTGGTATCTGACCCGAGGTGCCCCCCGCTCCCTGGTGTCTGACCCAAGGTGCCCCCCTGCCAGGGTCCAGCCCCAGCTGATCCAGGGTATTCGAAGCGGGACGGCATCGGCGAGGATCAGGATACAATAGCTTCAATTAGATATTAATTAGAGATGTAAAGAGTAATAGAATGAGGATAGCTCAGTAGGAAAATTCAGTGGAGAAAAGAGGCTGAGTAGCTTGGTTTACGCAGAAGAACAATAAAACTTCAAGACAAGAAGTTTGCACCACTTACGTAGGCCACAGGCGTCCTTCCGTTCTCCCGAAGGAGAGGAGACACTGAGGCCTCCCTGGTCGGATCTTAGAAGCCCAGGCAAAATTAGTAACCTTGGTGGGTTCCGCGCTCCAGATGGAGACTCAGCCAGAGTTTGAGAGAGAGAGCGACATGGGGAGACCAAGTTTCGGTGAACAAGGCCCGCACTTTATTTTCCAAAGTAGTTTTTATACCTTAAGTTGTGCATAGAGGATAATGGGGGAAGGGGTGGAGTCATGCAAGGACAGCAGTTCCTGGTTCTAATCGAAGCCAGATTTTCAAACTTATCATATGCAAAAGTTCAGGTGATTGACATCATCTTCTGGCCTGGAGGCCTGTTAACATTTTAAGAAACTTCTTTTTCTCTAAAGGTGATTATTCCAAAGTCAGGCACCAGCCTCCAAAAAAGCATTGGACAAAGCTGCATTCCTATAGGGCAAAAGTGAGGTGGGCTCAATCAAGAAAAGAATTAACTCAAGGGTCCAAGGTCACAAACATTGAGGCTACTACTTACATCTCTATACACCCATTATATCAATCAATACACTGCCAAGGACACAGTAGGTAAGGAGTATGGAGACTTAGCAGCAAACATTGGCCCAATAAGTGAAAAACCCTTCACCAATACAATTTCTAATCAATCTTTTAACTACTCAAAGGAATCTGTGTTTAGACAGTTAGAACACCTCCTGCCTCTCACAGTTGGGAGGCTCTGAACAATCACATGTGGCCGGAAAAACCTATTCGGGCAGGCTAGAGGATTTCCAAAGGAGTTTGTAGGTTAAACACTGTCACACCCAGGAATTATTAACTGGAGCTGTAAGCTAACTCTTTTTTCAGAGGGAGGTAGTGGGGGACAGCCCCCGTAAAGTCAGAGGTGTAGGTGAAAGCACAAAGCAGAAAGTAGGCAGACTCTGGTTTGGGGGGTAGATGCTCGAGAATTTCCAGGGGGACTCCTGAGGCTCGATCCCGCCTTTGCGTATGCCGAGCCTCCTTCCTCATGACCTTTGTCATGGGCGGAGTTCCTCACGCTGGCTCCCGGCAGTGATAGAATTCTAGTTGAGCTATTCCAGATCCTGAAAGATGATGCTGTGGAAAGTGCTGCACTCAATATGCAATATGCAATATGCACTCAATATGCAATCTGCCGGCTCCCGGCACCCCCCACTCCCTGGTATCTGACCTAAGGTGCCCCCCACTCCCTGGTATCTGACCTGAGGTGCCCCCCACTCCCTGGTATCTGACCCCGAGGTGCCCCCACTCCCTGGTATCTGACCCCGAGGTGCTCCCACTCCCTGGTATCTGACCTGAGGTGCCCCCCACTCCCTGGTATCTGACCCCGAGGTGCCCCCACTCCCTGGTATCTGACCCCGAGGTGCTCCCACTCCCTGGTATCTGACCTGAGGTGCCCCCCACTCCCTGGTATCTGATCTGAGGTGCCCCCACTCCCTCGTATCTGACCTGAGGTGCCCCCCACCCCAGTATCTGACCCTAAGGTGCCCCCCACTCCCTGGTATCTGACCCCGAGGTGCCCCCACTCCCTGGTATCTGACCTGAGGTGCCCCCCACTCCCTGGTATCTGATCTGAGGTGCCCCCACTCCCTCGTATCTGACCTGAGGTGCCCCCCACCCCAGTATCTGACCCTAAGGTGCCCCCCACTCCCTGGTATCTGACCCCGAGGTGCCCCCACTCCCTGGTATCTGACCTGAGGTGCCCCCCACTCCCTGGTATCTGATCTGAGGTGCCCCCACTCCCTCGTATCTGACCTGAGGTGCCCCCCACCCCAGTATCTGACCCCAAGGTGCCCCCACTCCCTGGTATCTGAACTGAGGTGCCCCCCACCCCAGTATCTGACCCTAAGGTGCCCCCCACTCCCTGGTATCTGACCTGAGGTGCCCCCACTCCCTGGTATCTGACCCCGAGGTGCCCCCACTCCTTGGTATCTAACCTGAGGTGCCCCCTCTCTGGTATCTGACCTGAGGTGCCCCCCACTCCCTGGTATCTGACCTGAGGTGCCCCCACTCCCTGGTATCTGATGTGAGGTGCCCCCACTCCCTGGTATCTGACCTGAGGTGCCCCCACTCCCTGGTATCTGACCTGAGGTGCCCCCACTCCCTGGTATCTGACCCCGAGGTGCCCCCACTCCTTGGTATCTAACCTGAGGTGCCCCCCCTCTCTGGTATCTGACCTGAGGTGCCCCCCACTCCCTGGTATCTGACCTGAGGTGCCCCCACTCCCTAGTATCTAACCTGAGGTGCCCCCACTCCCTGGTGTCTGACCTGAGGTGCCCCCCACTCCCTGGTATCTGACCTGAAGTGCCCCCCTCTCTGGTATCTGACCCCGAGTTACCCCCACTCCCTGGTATCTAACCTGAGGTGCCCCCCACTCCCTGGTGTCTGACCTGAGGTGCCCCTCTCCCTGGTGTCTGACCTGAGGTGCCCCCCACTCCCTGGTATCTGACCTGAGGTGCCCCCCACCCCGGTATCTGACCCCGAGGTGACCCCACCCCCTGGTATCTAATCTGAGGTGCCCCCACTCCCTGGTTTCTGACCTCATGTTGCACCCCCCAGTACCCAGCAGGGGCCCACCTCCCTTCCTCCCATGTCGACGTTCTAAAGACTCCGTGGTCCAGTGAGAGCCAACACCCTGTTCTAAGCATCGATCACTAGATCCTGCAGCTTCATTGTAAACGGAGTGAATCTGGGAAAGAGAGGCGGAACCTGAGGCCTGGGGGTGAGGCCCTGACATCCAGAGGGACCAGGGCGGGGGTGAGACTTTCTCCCCCAGGGAGAAAGTCAGAGCCCCAGCCTCCCCTGAGGAGACACCCTCAAGTTGCTCCAAAGTCTTTCCCCATGTACCAGACACAGAGACACCCAGCTGCCTCCAAGTCCACCCACCTTGGGGCTCAGACAGCATCCTCTGGTGCCCCGAGGGCTCCCCAGGGGCGGCAGCAGGGCTCGGGGTGGCCCCGGGACCAGAGTCCCAACCCACTCCTCCTTTTCGGGGTAACTCCAAGCAAACCGTGCTTTAGTTTATTCACCCATAATATGGGGACAGGCCTTCAGAAGGGTGAGAGGGGGGCTGAGAGCATAGTGCTCGTCACAGCCCCTCAGCAGAGGGTCTGCATCTGGGGGCTTCCCTCTGCAAAGTCAAGTCTCAGGTAAAACTCAATCAGCCTACAGACGCATAGGCAGACGCCAGCAGCACGGAACACAGAGACCGTCTCATCTCTTCCCCCCTTATTCCTGCCCCAAGGGAGTCCCTGCTCCTGGGCCCGAGGCTCCAGGCCACTTCCTGCACCTTCAGAGTAAGGACCCCCCTCCCCGCCCCACTCCCCACTGAGCGGTGAGCAGGGTCCCTTCCCCGTAACCAGAAGAACTGCACACAGAACAGGCTTCTTCCACCCCCTGTCCATCCTACACTCCAGCCAGGCCGGTCGCGGCCCATTTTCAGCCTCGAGCCTTCCTGCCACACCTCCGTCTGCACCAGCAACAGCATTGTCCACCTGGCCGCTCCCCTCTGCGAGCATCCCTCACTCACTGCTCAAAGCCGTCATTCCCCAGCCCCCAGGCCGCCAGCTGGAGCCCCGCACCCCCTCCCACCACGGAAGGGTAGCTGGGCTCATCACTCTGCAGTCCCAGCCTGAGATGAAGCCGCCGCCCTCTCGAGCTCCATCTATAAAGGAGGCATGCCTGCCAGTGTGGCCCCTGGGACGCAAATACCGTGCAACCCAAGCTAGAAACTGTGCACGATTCTGCAACGTTTCAAGTGCTTTCCAAACACCCAGGCACATTTCCAGGAAGCTCTGAAGAATGTAAAGCCCTCTGAAGATGAACGCGTAGGCGCCTCATTCTACATCACCCCACCTGCTCTACCGTCTTCGGGGAACTCAAGGACAGGGCATCCCTGAAGGGTCCCGCAGACCCGCCCACCACACAGAACAGGCCCCAGGAGGACTTGGCCAGCTGAATCCTTGTTTCACAGCAAGGAGCAAGCGCTGACGCTCTCCCAGCTCTGCAGCTCCTTGGTTCTAGGGTTTGGAAAACACATTTTCTCCAAGTCTGCCCATAAATCTGCATCTTAAATGTTCTGCGGTCCATAATAAATAATTCACATCCGGGGCCGGCTGCATGGGGCACAGTGGGATACGAGGGGAAAAACACAACGCAGGAGCCCAGATTTAATTCGATCAGAGTGCCCAGAACACCACTGGGCCACACGGAAAGGAAAAGCATCGTCTTTACACCCACTTGCTTCACCCCCTGTGCAAAATCGTGACGAGGCGGGGCTGTGAATCCTGGCACCTTCAGCTCATTTTACACGACACAGGTACAAATGGCTTTATTTTCCCTAATTGTGGAAAATAATGAGATGTCCTTCACCTCCCTCTATCTATGTCCTCTATCCAAAGATGCTGCTCATTTACAACATTTGGCAGAAAAAAAAAAAAAAACAATACTGAGGCATTGTTCTTAAGGAAAAAATTCGAGTAGCTTTGAGTTTAATTCTGTGCAGAGGAGATGAGCTTCTCCTGTACGATGGCACGGCGACAAAATGAGTTAATTACCGTCTCATAGCAAGATGGATCTACTTGTCATGAGAACAGGAGCCATTATTTCACACAAAATAATGACCCAGATAAAAAGGAACGGCTGTAGGCAGTAGCCGCCAGAGACACAGCTTCATCTTGGCCTGAGTGAATGGCAATTAACAAGTGTCTTCACCATGCGTGTGTGTGTGTAGGGACCAAGCCATTCATCAAATATTTACGGAAAATACACAATTCTTTTTTACTATCTTTCTTCCCGGGGAACTCCTGTGGTCGTCCTCCCGTATGATGACAGACCAATTGTACGCCCATGTGAAATCCTGCCATCGGATGGACAGCTGCTGGCCCCGCAGAGAGCCCCCACGGCCTCTCCCTGCTGCACCAGAGGCGGTGTTTTCCCCAGAAATCACATCCAACAACACGGAACAGGAGCAGAGGGAGGGGCCCAGTCCCATCGTCTTGTCCTGCTCCTCCTGGTGGTCATGGTCACAGGCCTGAAAACCCGAGCCGCAGCTGCTACTGAGAGCAAGACGGGCCAGATCCTCCCGGGGGAGCCCCCAGCCATAGACGGGGCAGGCTCACACGGCGAGGCCACCTCCACACCTGAGCAATCCAGGGTGGGCTGGGGGCTTCCCCCACTCTGCTGACCGCGACCCCGAACTGCGTCTCCGTCGAGATACAGGGTGAGAGACCCCGGGACAAGCTGGAGACCGGTTACAGGCCAGAAACCACATGCTTCCCGCGTGCAGGACTGTCCAGCCCGCCCGAACCCGGGCGTGTTTATGGTGAGGCAGGGGCATGATGGCACGGTGGGCTTCAGAAGTGTATCATTTGCAAAATGTTAAAAACAGAAGGCCATGGAGATGGTCACACGAAGTGAAGTCAGCCAGACAGACAGAAAGACAAACATCATACGATGTCACTATACGTGGAATCTACAAAAAGATACAGACGAACTCATCTCCAACACAGAAACAGACCCTCAGATACAGAAAACAAACTTTGGCTACCAAAGGGGAAAGGGGGGGAGACGGGGAGGGATAAATTAGGACTTTGGGATTAACATACACAGGTTACTATATATAAAATACATAAACAATAAAGCTCTACTGTATAGCACAGGGAACTATATTGAATATTTTGTAATAACCTATAAAGTTAAAGAATCTGAAAAATAATATATGCATACATATACATGTGTCTCGGAGAAGGCAATGGCACCCCACTCCAGTACTCTTGCCTGGAAAATCCCATGGATGGAGGAGCCTGGTGGGCTGCAGTCCATGGGGTCACTAAGAGTCGGACTCGACTGAGCAACTTCACTTTCACTTTTTCACTTTCATGCATTGGAGAAGGAAATGGCAACCCACTCCAGTGCTCTTGCCTGGAGAATCCCAGGGGCAGCAGAGCCAGGTGGGCTGACATCTATGGGGTCACACAAAGTCGGACACGACTGAAGCGACTTAGCAGCAGCAGCAGTATACATGTGTCTATATATGTATAACTGAATCACTGCGCCGTATACCTGAAACTAACATGATATGGCAAATCAACTATATTTCATTAAAAAAATAAAAAAATTTAAATGCTAATAAAAGAATTCTTATACAAACACAAAAGGAGCAGGAGTCAATGACTGATCTAACCAAATACTGAACAAACCAGGAGATACTCTTCCCCACACACAGTCAGTCACGGGGGAAAGAATGGTGGAACAAAAGTAAAAATCCACGAGTAGCTGACGTCTTTTGGGGCATATCAATCGTAACTCTGAGGTTCTATCCTGTTGGACAGACCCCCACCTGCAGGAACTGCAGACACATAGCATCTGGGCGTCCGCCCACCAGGATGCTCAGGACCTGTATGGCTACGAGGCAGAGGGTCCGTCCTGCAAGGGTCTGATTGGGTTAAGACAGAAGTGCCAAATCACGCGTTTTTAAAAGAGCCTGTTGGATGGTATGGCCAGAATCTATGCCCCATCGTACCAACTTGCCCTCAAATATTCTAAGCATCTGAATCCTCATTACAAAACCATTTCCACAACCGTTCTTCCCCAGGACTCAGATCATGGGGAAATCCCACCTCTAGAAGTTCCCCGCCAAGCTTATGAGGACAGGTCATTCACAGCAAATCCAAAGGAGGTGGCTCTATTAACACGGACATCTCCCAGAGTGTCGAAAGCACCCGTGTTCTCAGGCTTACGCACGTGTGAACAAAAACCGCTTTTCCTCCCATTTCTTAAGTAATGATCTGAATTCTAAGCAGAGCAGAAGGAATCTTCCACTGTCCGAGTAAAATTACCCAAATGTCTGACCAAAGAGGTCACCTGATTCCTGGGCTGCAGGTCTTGGCTCCCACCACATCTGAGTGATGATTCCCTGGGTGCTTGTAGAGCCTGAACACTCAACAAGGTTGAAGGGAGGGAGGCAGGGAGTGACCCCCCTCTCCCCCCAGTAAAAAACCCAGAGTTACGGGCTGTGTAAAGGAACCACCCACTCTTCTGCAGAACTCTCCATGACTCCTGCTGCCTTCACAGCTGAGTCCTAGCCTGTCCTCCCACCTCTTACTGCCCCTTTCTTGCAGGAGGCCCCGATCTTCCTTTCATCCTGCTCTGTCCCTCACACGAGCTGCTCGAGTTGCTGGGAGGGCTCCCGCCCCCCGCCCCGGCCTTCTGCAGCCCCATCAGACCTCATCCCGCCGTCTCGGCCTGACGCACTGCCCTGACCCCATGCCACTCTAGGTCTCCACCGCTTCCCTCCTGCCCAGGTTCATCACTTGTGTTCAGAAGAGATTCCCCCGTTGTGAGGACGTGAGGGCAGAAACCATGACAATCTTGTTCTCTGCATCCCAGCACACCGTACCATTTTTGGCACAATGCTGACCACCTAAGGTATTTACTAATAAACTCACTTGTTGACTGATTCACTAATTCACCAATCAACTGGCAAACAGATGGGGAAACAAGGGAAACAATGACAGACTTTTTTCTAGGGCTCCAAAATCACTGCAGATGGTGACTGCAGCCATGAAGTTAAAAGATACTTGCTCCTAGACAGCATATCACAAAGGAGACACGTTACTTTGCTGACAAAGGTCTGTCTAGTCAAAGATATGGTTTTTCCAGTAATCATGTACGCATGTGAGACCATAAAGAAGGCTGAGCGCTGAAGAACTGATGCTTTTGATTGAACTGTGGTGTTGGAGAAGACTCTTGCGAGTCCCTTGGAGTACAAGGAGATCAAACCAGTCCATCCTAAAGGAGATCAGTCCTGCGTGTTCATTGGAAGGACTGATGCCAAAGCTGAAACTCCAATACTGTGGCCACATGATGCAAAGAACTGACTCATTGGAAAAAACCCTGATGCTGGGAAAGACTGAAGGCAGGAGGAGAAGGGGACGACAGAGGATGAGATGGTTGGATGGCATCACCGACTCAATGGACATGAATTTGAGTGAACTCCAGGAGATAGTGAAGGACATGGAGGCCTGGCTTGCTGCAGTCCATGGGGTCGCAGATCAGACATGACTGAGTGACTGAACAACAACAATTGACTGGTTGTATCTCAAACATATCCTAATCACCTCAACAGGATGGGGAACTGCCAATTATCTTGGAAGACTGGGTAGGGAGGAGAAGGTGAGGATTAAGCAGTGAACTTTACCCCAGTCTGGGCAAGGACATTCCTCCCACCATATATGTCAGCATACTGAAACTGAGTGCACCCTGCAATTAAGCAGGAAACCTCATACAGCCCAAACAGCAGTTCAAAACCAGACACATTTGTGGGCAGGAAATGAACCCCCTGCAACGAGGCAATTTTCCCCAGGATGATCGTATGCCAGCGGTCGCTGGACAGTGGCACACTCCTGCTTGCTCTAGGAACGGAAGGAGGCTCGTGGCAGTGAAGACCCACAGGGTGAGTGGGAGCTGGGAGCTGGGGGCTCACACCGCCTTGAGGATTTGAAGGGCTTCCTGGCCGTGGGGCCAGCAGGCCTGCCAGCTATTAACGCCACTCCCGCCCTAAAAAGACAGGGTCTGGCTTCCTGGGACAGGGGGAAGCCACCTTGCTCCAGGGTCAGGGGCGGCCTGAGTGGGAAAGGGCGGCCCCCGGGAGGTCTCCCGAAGCCCCAGGTTAGAGCAGGCCTGTGGAGCGCGGCCCACCCGCAGTCCCCTCGGGCGAACGCCCAGCCAACCCATCCCACGGCCCATCGACTGCAGCTCTGACCTTCTTAATGAACTCGGGGAGGACTTTCTGGTCCGTCAGGTGGCCTAGGGAAGAACAGCAATCTAACTCCAAGATGTAGCCTTCATTGTGAAGATCAGCGTTCTGAGATCTGAAAAGAGAAATACATACACACATCAAGATTTTGCACTATATATATATATAATTTTTTTTTTAAATCACTGGGGCGTTTAATGAAATCCTAACTTATTCCCTTAAACAAATCACCCAAAAGGCAGTTTTGAAACAATAATTGATGGCAAACAACTCAAATAACATAGAGGGAGAGGGATCTACATCACGGAAAGACCCCTACGACGTATCATCAAGGAAAACGCGTCATTATGGAATGACGGGTTCAGTACAATATGGCTTGTCTGTTACACAAGCGCACACACGCTCACACGCACTCCAGTCATGTTGATTTCCTGTTGGTGGCTTCCACCCGCAGGGCACAGAAACAGAGCTACTAAGATGCAGGGCAAACCAACAACCGCCAACAGCAGCGAGCCCTGGGGGATGCGGACGGCCCAGGTGGGAGCCGGGTGTGGACGCCCCTGATGACCCAAAGGGACTCTGCTGGATCGCTAATCTTTCCACTTTTTTTTTGGAAGAGAGTATATTCATGTGTCACTCAGGAATTTTAAAAATAATTTGGAAAAGATTTTTTAAAGAGTTCAACCCCTCCAGAGGGCAATCTGGCAAAATCTATCAAAGCTAAAAATGCATTAAAGAAAGAATATAAGGTGCGGGGGGAGGGGTGTAAACTAGTAAATTAGGAGTTTGGGATTAACATACACACGTCTATATAACAGATAACCAACAAGGACCTACTGCACAGCACAGGGAACTCAACTCAGTATCTTGTAATAATCTACAGAGGAAAAGAATCTGAAAAAGAATATGTATATATGTATACACATATACACGTGCTTGACTCTTTGTGACCCCATGGACTATATAGCCTTCCAGGCTCCTCTGTCCATGGGATTCTCCAGGCAAGAGTACTAGAGGGGGTTGCCAGGCCCTCCTCCAGGGGATCTTCCCGACCCAGGGATCGAACCCGGGTCTCCTGCATTGCAGGCGGAACCTCTATGTCTCAGCCACCAGGGAAGCCTGTACTATGCACACACACACGTATATGCACACACATGTGTGTGACGGGCTGTCAGGGTGGCAGTGTGGGCTGTGTGGGCCGCCTAGTCTCTGCCAGCGGGGCGGAGCTTACTCTGTGCAGGGTTCCAGGCGATGGGGCTGGCAGGTCCGTGTGACTTTGCTTTTCCTTAGGGAAACGCCCCTGCTTCGTGTTCTTCCCCAGGTCTCTCCTCCCAAAGCCCTCTCGCTGAGAACACTGTCAGCTCTCCACAGCTCTGACAGGCGGAGGGCTGGCCTCCCTGGGTGCAGCGGCTGTGGGGGGCTGCAGCCAGCCTCCTCGTGGAGCGGGCCCTTCTCTGGGAGCCCCCCGTATCCTCAGCAGGAGGGCCTGAGAAGTCCTCAGCTCAGGATGCCAGGGCAATGCATGGGGCCACCTCACAGAAAAGAAAAAGGCGCTGTGTACATGTATGACACATACATGTACTGCTGTGTACCACAAATGAGTTTTCCATGTACATACATGTGCAATGAAGACTATATATATAGTTGAATCACCTTGCTGTACCCTGAAACAAACATGATGTTGTAAATCAACCACACTTCCATTCAGAAAAACCAAGAGACTCCAAGGTGATGAAGCAGGCATCCGAGGACAAGAGCGGCTGTGAAGGGCAGCAAACACCTTCAGCCCTGTGGTCAAGACAGAGGCGCCCGCGTGCCCCACAGGCGGTGGGCTGCTTCCCTGTCCCCACCACACACATGGGCACATGACCCAACGCTGGACACACCCAGCAGCAAGCGGTCTAGTGGGAAACCCCATCACTCATGCTGCTCCTTTGAGGGACCCCAGGATGACACTCAGGGGTGATGGACTCCCAGAAGCCACGTGGTGGTCAGAAACGGAAGCAGACTGGTGGGCCCAGCGGGACATCAGACCACAGGAGGCGACGGCAGCCACGGGTCCACGGACTGGGCCCTCTCCGCGGGGGGAGCAGGACTGGGAGACTAGGGCAGGCTCCCCAGGGCTCACGCTGCATGCACAGCGCCTCTCCAAGGCCAAGGGCAGGGCAGGGCAGGGCAGGGCCCTCCCACCTACCCAGGAGGGTCCCCACCACAGAGCGGCTGTGGCCGCCCCGTGAGAGCCAGGGTACCGGACAGGCACCTCCATGCTAAACTCTCGAGACACACATATCCCACAAGCAAACAATTTCTGCATGCCTATTTGCTATAACATTTTAAGATGTATTTCTAGGAGCCTTACATATCATTCAAAGTGATTTATGCTGCCATGAACAATTAAACTCAGGACTTCCCTGGTGGCTCAGTGGTAACGATTCTGCCTGCCAATGCAGGAGACACAGGATCGATCCCTAGTCCAGGAAGATCCCACGTGCCTCAGAGCAACTAAACCGATGAGTCACAACTACGGAGTCCATGCCCCCGAGCCCGGAGCCTCCACTCCTGAGCCAACGTGTGGCAACTACTGAAGTCCGAGAGCCCTAGAACCCACGCTGCACAAGAGGAGCCCCTGCAGCGCGACTGGAGAGGAGCCCCCACCCTCCACAGCAGAGAATCGCAACCCGAGAAAAGCCCATGCAGCGACGAAGACCCAGCACGGCCACAAAGAGACAAACAAATGATTTTTAAAAATAAAGCTAAAAAAAAAAAAAAATTCCAAAGTGGAAAAGTTAAAGAGGATTTGGATTTCCCCACACGTGCAATTGTGATTAGGTAAGCAAGTGTCAATAACTTATTTTGATTTTAATTTCCCCGCTAACAAATCCTTTCAGGGAGAGAGACTGAGACTTGTACTTTTGAAATGTGAAAGAATCAACTGACTCCAGACTGGCTACGCTGGAATAAACTAATTACGAAAGAATCAACCAGTTCTGAACCCCCACCCTTCTTGCCTTAAAACTGCATCAGAGGTTAGACTCATGTTCCTTTTCCCCGGGTTATTCTCACCCTGCTCTGAACAAAAGACATGCTAAGAGGAACTAAAGCAGAAGATTCCAGACTTCTAAAAGAGAAGACTTAGTCAACACACTGGCATGTGCATCCTGCGGGTCTCAGACAAGACAGGAGCAGCAGGAGGAAAGTCCTAGGATGTGAGATCCCAGCTGCTGTCGCGTGGGGACATCAGACTGTACAAGATTATTTACAAATACCCACTGACATTTTAAATGACTAGGGTGAAAAATAGTGATCACTGAACATAAGTCAAATAGACGTTTCTCCAAAGATGACATCCATACAGCCAACAGGTAGATGAAAAGATACTCAACATCACTAATTATCAGAGAAGCACAAGTCCAAACTGCAGTGAGATACCACCTCACACCAGTCAGAATGGCCATCACAATAAATTCTGGGGAAAGTGTGGAGAAAAGGGAACCTCCTCACACTGCTGGTGGGAAGGTAAGTTGGTACAGCCACTATGGAGAAGAGCACGGAGGCTCCTTGGAAGTTGGAAGTGAAAGCGGCTCAGTCATGTCCAACTCTTTGTGACCCCGTGAACTGTGTAGTCCACGGAACTCTCCAGGCCAGAATACTGGAGTGGGCAGCCTTTCCCTTCTCCTGGGGATCTTCCAAACCCAGGGATCAAACCCAGATCTCTCGCATTGCACGCAGATTCTTTGCAGCTGATCCACAAGGGAAGCTTGGAGGTTCCTCAAAAAGTTAAAAATACAACTATCATGTGATTCTGCAATCCCACTTCTGGGCATGTAACTGGAGAAAAACATAATTAGAAAGATACACGCACCCTGATGTTCACTGAAGCACTGTCTACAACAGATAAGACAGGGCTCTGCTGTGCTTGGCCACTCAGTCATGTCTGACTCTCTTTGACCTAATGGACAGTAGCCTGCCAGGCTGAACTGAACTGAACTGAACTAAGCTGAGTCACTCAGTCATATCTGACTCTTTGTGACCCCATGGACTGTAGCCTGCCAGGCTCCTCTGTCCATGAGATTCTCCAGGCAAGAATACTGGAGTGGGTTGCCATGTCCTACTCCAGGGGATCTTCCCAACCCAGGGATCGAACCCAGGTCTTCTGCATTGCAGGCAGATTCTTTACTGTCTGAGCCACCAGGGAAGCCCAAGAATACTGGAACGGGTAGCCTATCCCTTCTCCAGGAGATCTTCCCAACCCAGGAATTGAACCAAGGTCTCCTGCATTGCAGGCAAATTCTTTATCAGCTGAGCTACCAGGGAAGTCCAAGACATGGGAGCAATCTCAACTCCAAATGAGCAGATGAAGAAGATGTGGCGTGTGTACACACACACACACACACACACATACACACATACACACACACACACACATATACACACAGACACACACATATACACACACATACACATATACACACACATACACATACCCACACACACACATATACACATACACACAGACACACACACATATACACACAATGGAACATTACTCAGCTACAAAAAGAATGGATATAATGCCATTAGCAGCAACATGGATTGACATAGGGATTATCATATTCAGTAAAGTAAATTAGACAAAGACAAATATGGTTACTATCGCTCATGTGTGAAATATTAAAAAATCATACAAATGATCTTTACAAAACAGAAACAGCCCCACAAACATGGAGCTATAGTTACCAGAGGGGAAAGCAAGGGATAGAATGAGGAGGGATAAAGAAGGAGTCTGTAATTAACAGATACATACTACTATATACAAAATGTAAATAGTCAATATTTTGTTCCAATCTAAAAGGGAAAAGAATCTAAGGAAATAACTAAACCACTTTGGTGCGCACCTGGAACCAACACAACATCTTAAATCAACTACAATAAAAAAGTGTCTTCCAGTAAGAAAGCAAAAAAAAACAAAACAAAAAACAAAAAAAAAACAAGAAAGTCAACATTGTTTCCCGTTTGTAGAACACCCACAGAGTGAAAGGAGGGAAGCTGGGTGCCTCTTTCAGCAACTCAGGGCCCAGTCCCAGAGGATATTCATTAGTACAGGATCTCCTCGCTACCAGTTTTTGTTCTGGAACAAGACGTACTCTGAGGAGGAAGGCGGCTCTGGTTCATTTCATCCGAGCATTAACTCAGTTACATCTGAACCCAAAGCAGCACAGACGAGGGACAAAGTCGGCACTGTTACAAACATTCCAGACGAAAGATGAAAACTCCCAGCTTGGTCTTTGGTCACTTGAGAGCAAATCCATGCATTTCAGAGGAGTACATGAGTAGCTAAGAGGCCCCCCTGCCTTTAAGAATAACTCCACAGTTTAAATGAAAGGGTCGGAACAGTGGAGACTGGCTGTAGGGCAGGGGAGGTGGCAAGGCCCTTGAGGGCTCTGAGAACCGATGCTGCCTACCCCAGCCCTCAAGTCACACTCGGTGAGGTGCCGGCCCGAGACGGCTGTGTATTCAGTCATGCCCGAGTCTCTGCGACCCCACAGTCTGTAGCCCACCAGGTTCCTCTGTCCATGGGATTCTCCAGGCAAGAATACTCGAGTAGGTTGCCATTTCCTCCTCCAGGGCATCTTCCCAACCCAGGGATCGAACCTGCATCTCTTGTGTCTCCTGCACTGGCAGGCGGATTCTTTCTCGCCGCACCACCTGGGAGCCCCGGGTGGGCAGTGGACTCCCTCCTTGCCAGCGGTCCTAGGAAAACAGTGGAGTCCCTCCTTGGCACCGGTCGTAGGAAAAACAGCCTCAAATCCACAAAAGTGCAACATCTGCCTGCAGTGCTGTCAGTGGGCGCTTCTGGGCTCCTTCTGGGGGTCAGGCGGGAGGGGGGCAGTAACCTGGCTGCTCAGGTGAACGTGCCCTAAGGTGACGCCCAGTGACCCCACCCCCCGCCCCCTTCTGGCGTTCATGTCTTCCTACAATCCCTCCCTGAGATGGGGCAGGACCTGCGGCTTGCTTCTAATAAACAGAGCCAGGCAAAGGGATGGGAGCTCCCCCCCATGACGACGTGACACTGTAAGACTCTGTCTAGCAGGGGTGAGCCACACGCGGCCTGTGCTGGGTGCCAGGCTGTGAGAGGGCCGTGTGGGCAACAGCCAGCATGAAGCAGGGATCTCAGCCCTAGGAGATGAAATTCTGCCCACTGCCAAAGGGAGCCTGGCGCAGAGCCTTCCCCAGCCAAGCCCCTGATGAGACCGCAGCCCCAGCCACACCTCTGCTGCAGCCCCACGAGGCCTGCCACCAAGAACTCAGAACAGCTGGAGAAACTGAGGTCATCAACGCATGCTGTCTGAGCCACTAGGCTGGCAGTGACTTATCACAGAGCAAAGAAAACTCACGCAGTGGCCAAGCAGGAAGACATGGCAGGTTCATGCTCAGACCAGGCCTCCTCCTGGGGGCCAAGTCTAGGCCCCAAGATCCAGCCAGACACCTGAGAACCGCCTCTGCCAGGTGATGAGGGCTTTAAGCCCTGGAGGACAAGGACCACCCCGGCATCAAGAAGTAGACATGCCCTAGAAGTGGATCCAGGAACCATAGGCTGGCCCCCAAGGGACCACAGCACGGCACAGGAGGTGTCCTGCAGTCAGCTGAGGTGCTAAGAATCCTGAAGACGCACCCCTGGCTCAGCAGCGTCTGCCTCCCTCCTGGGGGGAGGGGAACTCCACCTCCACTTCCCCAAAGGCCATGTCCTTGTGTCGTCCTGAAAAAGGCTACTGGAAACCACCAAACTTCCCCCGAGACCGAAGCCCCCATTCAGGCTTCCACTTCCCGAAGGGACAGAAAGATCTGGGTCTAAACAGTAAGAAAAAAGCGGGACACAGGCTGCATTTCTGGAGATGCAGGATTAACTACCAGCCAAAGCCTCTCAGGGGCTTCCCTGGTGGCTCAGCTGGTAAAGAATCTGCCTGCAATGCGGGAGACCTGGGTTAGATCCCTGGGTTGGGAAGATCCTCTGGGGAAGGCAAAGGCTCCCCACTCCAGTGCTCTGGCCTGGAGAACCCCACGAACTGGGGCCACAGAGTTGGACACGACTGAGAGACTTTCATTTTTCACTTCAGTTCCAAGCCTCTCTTATCCGGAAATTACCACAAAATACACTGAGATTACATGCACACACTCAGAGAAGAGCATTACTAACAATGAAATACACTTCCCCACCTCCCTCCACCTCTCCCCTCCACAGTTTCCTCTAGGTTTATTAGAGGCTACAGGACCTAAAGCTAAGTAGAGATGGATCCCAGAGGTGTGCCTTTGGACAGCTGATTAAATGTTTTATGGCTTGGTGTCCATCACTGTTCAACGAGTAGCCATCTCTTGGCGTCCCTGTAAAGATTAAATAAGACAGAAATACGTCCAGCCCTGAGCACAAGGCCAGGCAAGAAGTCTGGGCCCCTCACACACGAGCAGCTGCCGATCTATTCCTATCATCGGATGGTGCATTCCTGGCCTTTATCGTGGTCCCTAATCACTCACGCACACAACGAATACCGACCACGCTACTACCCCTCGGCAGGCGGTCTTCTTTAGCACAGATCGGCAGACAAGGCAGACGAAACCCCTGCCCTCAGTGAGCTCACGGCCGGGTGGAAGGGGACAGGCGGCTAATGAGAAACACACACGCACTCTTGCAGCACGTCTCACGGCGGCAAGCGCTAAAGAAAATAGAACCAGCAAGGTAAGGAGAAGCAGGCGGGGCGGCGGGCATGTCTGCGCAGTTTCTGTGAGGGGCTCAGGGCAGTCTCCTCGAGAGGGTGGCACCTGGATAAAGGTCTCTGGGAGGCGAGGCAGTTGGCCGTGCTGACAGCCGGGAAACAAGCTTCCGGGCAGAGGACCGGCCAGTGCAGAGGCCCTGGGGTGAGACGGTACAGAAAGGCCTTGCAGCTACAGCTCACTGAACAAGGGGCAGAAGAGGAAGAAGAGGCACCACCAGAGAGCCAGCGAGGGGCCAGAAAGCACGGACCTCACAGGCCACAGTGACGGCAGGGGCGTGTACTCAGAACGACAGGGGAGGTCCTTGGAGGATGTGGAACAGAGAAGTGATATGATCTGATTTATTCTAAAAGGATCCTTCTGGGGACTTCCCCACGGGTCTAGTGATTAAGACTCCACGCTCCCCATGCAGGGGGCCTGGGTTCAATCCCCGGGTAAGGAACTAGAGCCCATATGCCACAACCAAGAGTCTGCATGCTGCAACGAAGGATTCTGAGTGCCGTAACTAGGACCCGGCTCAGCCAAATAAATAAATGAGTAAAAATAAAGATTATAAGAAAGGATCCATCTGGCTTCAGGGGGCAGCTAAGAGACTACCCCAGTGGTCCAGGTGGGAGGTGATGGTGGCCCAAAGTGGGCTGGCAGCAGCGTGAGAATGGTGGGAAGTGCTCGGCTCTGGATCTGTTTTGAAGGTGGAATCCTCAAGACTTCCTTATGCAGAGTTTGTGTGAAAGCAAGCAAGCACGGGAGGAGGACTCCACAGGCTTCTGCCCAGCAGCAGAGAATGGACGATGCTGCCGGGACTATGAAGGGAGGCCGTGGGGGCCGTGTCCCAGGGAGAATTTGGTGTGCCACGTCCTGAACTTGACACACCCAGCAGACAGCCAAGCAGAGATATCTGTTGCTGCTGCTAAGTCGCTTCAGTGCAGCCCCATAGACGGCAGCCCGCCAGGCTCCCCCATCCCTGGGATTCTCCAGGCAAGAATTCTGGAGCGGGTTGCCATTTCCTTCTCCAATGCATGCATGCATGCCAAGTCACTTCAGTCATGTCCGACTCTGTGTGACCCCATAGACGGCAGCCCACCAGGCTCCTCTGTCCACGGAGTTCTCTAGGCAAGAACACTGGAGTGGGTTGCCATTTTCTTTTCCCAGAGATGACTAGTAGAGAACCGAACTCATGTTCGAGTCTGGACTTCAAGAGACAGGGCTAGGGAGGTCAATTTGCGAGTTAGCAACTTCCAGATGGTAGTTAGACCACTAGACTGGATGAGATCTTAATTAAGAGAGGGAGAAGAGTCAGGACTGAGCCTGGGGACCCTCCACCCTGAAGAAGTTGGGAAGGAAAGAAGAGACAGCAGCCAAGGAGACAAAGAAAGAGCAACCATAGTGAAAGAGAAAACCAAGAGAATGTACTGTCCGGGATCAAGTCCAGGAGGCACATCTAGGGGAGGGGAGGAGCCTATGGGCTCATTGCTTCATTAAGATATTCACAGGATTCTCTTCAATTGACTTACCCTCTTGAAAACCCAAGAGAGAGACTAGATTTGATACACCCTATGGCAAAAAAGGCTTTGCGAAGAATCTGTTCACATTTAATATATCATTATCCTGTTAAATGGGCTGATGGTGAAATTCATCTAAGACGTGGGTTCCAAATATCTTGGCTTCTTGAAAAAAAACACCATCCTTGTGCTGCTGGGTCGTTTCTCAGAACCAGCCTGGAGGGAACATTAACTAGAAAGGGGCTCTGATCCATCTCGTGTCTTGGGCCCCAACTAAACACACTGCAGAGCTGGGAGGGGTTATTTCCAGCCGCTCCAAAGGGAGTTTCTGAAAGGAGGAGGGAAGAAAAGCACACGGAGCAGAGAGAGCTTCCCTGGTGGCTCAAATGGGAAAGAACCTGCCTGAAATGCATGAGAGCCGGGTTCGATCCCTGGGTTGGGAACATCCCCTGCAGAAGAAAATGGCAAACTGCTCCAGTATTCTTGCCTGGAAAATACCATGGACAGAGGAGCCTGGCAGGCTACATTCCATGGGTCACAGATAGTCGGACACAACTGAGCGTGCAGACACACACACACACACACACAGCATAGACGTGAGATCCTGAAAGCCAAGAGTGAATAAGGCAAGATGAGTTCAGATTCTCAGAGCACAGCAATAAAGCATCAGCAAAGCTCATAAACAGAGCACTCCCAGCCACTTACGACCCTGGAGAAGCAGCTAACGCTCCACAGTCCAGCTTATTATTTTTTTTAATCGTTAACATAACAACTAAATGCTATGGTATCCTGGACTGAGTCCCACAACCAGAAAAGGACATTAACAGAAAAACTGATGAAATCCAAATAAAATTCACAATTTAGTTACCAGCAACGTACCAATGTCAATTTCTTAAGTCTTGACAAATGTACCACAGTAATTTAAGATATTAATGATGGTGGAAACTCGGTGAAGAGTATACGGGAATTCTCTTTAATTTCTTTGAAACTTTTCTGTTAAACCTGAAATTATCCCAAATAATAATTTACTTTTTTTTTTTAAAAAAAAGAAAGCAGGCCATCAGCTGCGCTGGGGTGAGGACACGTGTTTGCTTTGATTCTGTGATGTTTATTCCTAAAGTCACCGTTTCTGGTCCTAAAGTGCACTGACACCCCTGCCTGACCATCCTTTTCATGTAAGAAGCTCCTCGAGGGACTTCCCTGAGCTTAAGTGGCTAAGACTCTCTGCTCCCAACATGAGGGCCCAGGTTCGATCCCTGGTCAGGGAACGGGACCCCACACGCCACAACTAAAAGAACCTGCGTGTCACAAGTGAGACCTAGGACAGCCAAATAAACACATACATTTTTTTAGGATGCTCCTCAAATCACAAGAAGACAATGAGTGAAATAACTGGGTCTGGGGGGGGGGGGGAAAGAATACTCTTCTTTGATGTGCTCCAACTTTAGACACTGCAGCAGGTCGACAAGCACACCCTGGGCTCAGTGACTCAGGCTGGTGTCCCTCAGGCGGGCATCCTCCACCCCGGCCGCACTCAACCTCGGGCTCAGCTGGTGAGCTCCCACAGATTCTGCTTTACTTGATGTGAGGTGCAGCCTGGGCCACGGGGCTCTGGAAACACCCCAGTGATTCTAGTGGGCAGCCGGCCTGGGACTCACGGCCTGTGTTCCAGCCGCCCCTTTCCTGGAGGTTTTCCTTGGCGATAACGAAATGAGTCCGTAGGCAGCAAGAAACACAGAAAGAGGGACTTGGAGAGACCAGTTGTGTCTACTCCAGTCTCCTCAGAAGACCAAGCTCCCATAAAAAGGACCTGACCTTGCGGAAATATAAGAATGCACGACTCTACCTGTGCTTCTTTCCATTAGAAAAACCCAGAAATACTTCCCACTCCTTGCTGTCCTCGCTCTTCTCATTTTTCACCGTGGTAAAACACCGAGCGTTCTAGCCGTTTCTAAGCGTGCGTTCAGTGTCACCAAGCGCATCCACAGCGCTGTGCAGCTGTCCCCACCGCCACTTCCAGAACTCTCTCCTCACCCCAAACTGCACAAACGGGACTTGGGCCAACCCTGAATATGACTGTGTAAGAAAATTCAGATAAATGCTAGTCAAAGCACACATGAAACCAGATTCAGACGCTGAGTGTGTGTGCACAGACCTCTCCTGAAGGTAAGGCAGGGCGGCAAAAAGTCTACATGCTGATGGAGCCCCTCAGAGGCGAACACAGTAGGGCTGTTTCAAACCACGTGAAAGATCACTCACCCTGTGTTACGCTGCCCGCACCACTCAGACGCAGACTCACTCCCATCTCCGCTATCGCAACTGCCAAGGCTTACGTGGCTGTTCCCCAGGGAGGGCCAGAAGGTCAGACTAAGGGCAGCGACCTCCAAGGGCCCACGAACGTTGAGGGAAAGAAGGTAATTTTTTGACCAAAGTACATAATCTAATCGCTCTGTTCTCACATAAAAGACAGTGAATTGGTCTCCATGTCCACCAAGAAACACGATCCCTCCTGTCTTTCTGCAAACACAGGGTCCAGTCTGGCTCCCTTCCGCATCACCATTTCTGAGAGCAACGTGGCTGCAGACGAACTTGACAGACCAGGAAAAGCCCCAGTGCCTGGGTGAGGTCAGGGGTCAGGCCGAGGCACCATGGCCAGAACAGCGGAAAAGCTTGATGAGACGGGCAGCTCGAGCCAAGCCATCACTCGAAACTCCAGGCCAGGGCTGCCAGACCTTCCAATTCTTTTAAGGAGGTTACTACATTGTGCTTTTATGTTGGCCACAAACATCAAATTTTGGCTCTAACCAATGTTTATGAGTAGCATGTAAGCCAAAGTCTTTGGGATTGACTCTGACCTCTTGGCCACCAGGCCCTGGGCCCTGAGAGCCATACACAGGGCCCCACTGTGAGTCACAGAGGCTGGACACCAGGGAAGAGCTAAGAGGGAACAGACTGTCTCATGGGCTCAGCATTGGGACCGCTGACCCAGAAACCCGAGCCCGGCATGTCACCCCTGGGGATGACTCGGCCGATTCTTCCCGTGACCAGGATCAGGACTTGACACTGACCTGCCTGATCCCACCGTGGCTGGGACAGAACCCTTTTCTAAGCTGTTAAAAGGACGTGCTTGCAAGCCATGATTGCAACACTTCTGAGTACTTTAAACATTCAACATGATCATGGGCAAAAGGGTTAATCCTCAAATTATTCCGATGAAATACCAAGCAGTAAGTTGAATACCTATTTTGCTCTCATGGACAGATCTGAAATCAGTCCACTAAAAAGCAGATGCCCGTCAAAAAACTACTATAAACTATCTGCTTCAACAATAAACATGTTAATAAAATCTATCATACACACGTCTTTTAAATAATAAACATGTAATAGATCTCACTCCAACTCATTAATCCCTTAGATAGCTTCCAAGACCATGAGTTGGAGCAACATCTTCTTTTCCCAGGACACAAAGCACAGTTTGAACTTGAGTTATGAAAAGAAACGAGGGGGAATGTCTAGTTCATCAATAGGGCTATTTTTGCCTCTTTTAGGAACAGTCAGAAAGAAATGGTGACAAACACAAGCTTAGATCACTAGGCACTTCTCCAACGAGGGAAAAAAAATCACTAAATGTCAGTTGACAGAAACAAATTCTCCATCTCTGGGAACAGGAAGGAATTTTAAGCTATTTCCCTCAAGGCAATGCCAGGTTCAAGTAAAACGATCAGAATGGCGTTCTGTGTGTGTGTGTGTGTGTGTTTAAGGAGTAACAGGGAGGAAAATGAACTACAGATCTGAAAAAGATCTATGAGTGAAAGAAAAAGAAAGCTTCTTCTAGCTTCATACGGAGAAGGCAATGGCAACCCACTCCAGTACTCTTGCCTGGAGAATCCCAGGGACGGGGGAGCCTGATGGGCTGCCGTCTATGGGGTCACACAGAGTCGGACACGACTGAAGCGACTTAGCAGCAGCAGCAGCAGCTTCATAAGCTTATGTAAAACTGATGACAGTAAAGACATCTACTCATTTATCATCCTTTCTTCATCACCTGCTTGACCACTGACCACATGTAGGGCTGGAGTTGGAGCCCACTCTCAGGAAACTGAACAGCCCAGCATTTCGCTTAGTGAAATGTCAGACCAGGAAAGACAAATACTGCATGTTATCCCTTAAACGTGGAATCTAAAAGACAAAACAAATTAGTCAATGTGACAAAGTAGAAACAGACTCAGAGGGAGAAAAACCAGTGGTTAACAGTGGGGAGAGCGGAATGGGGAGCGGCGATTTAGTGGGAGGGGTTTCAAAGACAAATTACTGTGCATAAAATAAGCGATAAGAATATACTGTACAACATGGGGAATACAGCCAACATTTTACAATAACTATAAACGGAGTGTAATCCTTAAAAATTGTGAGTCACTATGTTGTACACTAGAACTTACATAATTTTGTAAATCAATCACACTTCAATCATTAAATAAAGAAACTTAGCATCTACAGGCATCTATCTACCCAATCCTGCTATTTATTCTAAGCATAGAGAAAAGTGAAGTCACTCAGTCATGTCCGACTCTTTGTGACCCTATGGACTGTAGCCTACCAGGCTTCTCTGTCCATGGGATTTTCCAGGCAAGAGTGCTGGAGTGGGCTGCCATTTCCTTCTTTAACCACAGAGAAGAGCTATGAAAGTTCAGTTACTTCTAGAGTCAGGGATCAGGGAAAGTTTTAAAACACCAGGAGCATGTCAGCTGAGTCTCTGAAGCTGTGAGAACATCAGCCGTGGGACCATGGGTAAGACATTCCAGCCACCGAGAACAGAAGTTAGTGAGGATCTAGATGAAAAAAAAAAAAAAAAAAAACACGCCTGAGTTACATGATGGAAGTAATAAATAGGTCAATCTGGTAAAAGATACAGGAAGGCAAAGTTTGCTTGTTATAATTCAGCTCGTGTAAACACAAGCCTGACAAATGAACGGGTGAATCTGCTGTTGGAATGGGTCTGAGATGTAGTCCTGGCTGGAGCAGAAAGGGAGAAATGCGGATGGAAAGAACCGGAGGGGGTTGCAACGGGACAGGCCTGGCCTTCATTCTGAGGCAAAGAGGAGTCATGAACAGTCTTAGATAGAAGACGGGAAAGTGCAGATTCTAGGAAGATTAAGCAGCATCACTGGGTATGATGGAGGCGGAAGGGAAAGCATATTTTAGGAGGGCAGAAATGAGAGCTACGATTTTTTGCAGAAGGAGTGGCTGGATGGGAGAGAGATTCGAGGTGTTTCTCTGCAGTTGGTGGTGGCTGGGGTCGGCGGGGAGGGACAGACTGCTGCTCCCCAAAGATGCTCTAGTTCAACAGGGGAAAGAGTACTGACAATTCCCATGAGCTCCTCTTTGCAAAATGAACCAAATCTACAAAAAAATAAAAGAGGCTGCTGGAGCCCACAGTTTCCTCTAACAGGGACGCTTGAGAAATGCCTGCCGGGGGCTTCCCTGCCATCCAGCGCTTGAGACCCTGTGCTTTCACCACAGGGGGTGCCAGCTCCATCCTGCTCACTGCCTGCTCGGGCAGTGAAGGTCCTGCCGGCCGCAGGCTGAGAAGGGTGGCCGGGAAATACTTAAGTAAATAAATAAATTTAAACCTATTTTATCGAAAAACAAGAAATGCTTGAGGAAGAAAAAAGCCAAGTGAACAAACCCAAGTGAATTTTTCAATAAAGCACCTAATTATATGAAGCTTATCGGGGAGTGCTGAAGTATCAAGTAGAAGGAAAAGAAAGAACTCCTCAGGGGTCACTGCCCTGTCTTCTCCCTTCTTTTTTCACCAACAGACATGCACCTCAGCTGCAGATAAGGGTTTGGTATCCCCAGGAACATTCCAGAAAGGATGGGGGAGGGGTGCAAGTGGTACCCTAACCACACACTCTCCCAGGGAGCTGTGCATTGCCAGTGGGTGCAAGGCATCATGGGTGCCTAACCAGCCACGCCTGCTATTTATTTTACAGAAACCTTGCCACATCCTGCCTCGCTCTGCGTGTTCTCTGGTTGATAAGCCATCAGCCAGTGCACAACATAAGGAGTTCACCTTTAACCGTAAAGGCAAGTAAAGAAGCTAACACACAAGCTCTACCCCAGTGGTCCCTGCGTAACGTTGCTGCGAAAGAAATCCCATTTCCACCACACTGGACTACAGCCAAGAGAACCCTCACTGCACAAAACGGGACTTGGGGCGGAGTCCTGCTTTCTCATGAACTCTGCAAGGCTCCTCCTGGCTTTGAAAGATATGGAAATGATGAACAGTAGTACTGATTCATCAATATTATTTTTATAATGCATATTTATTATTTAACATAACACCGAATAAAGGCAGGTCTGCTCGGTACTTACTGGCTCAGAAAAGTCACAATATCTACAGCTCCACACACGAATGCCCTTCCTAAGACTCTCGCAGGCCACGTCCGGCGAAGCAACAGGAAGTCTCTTTTTCATTTACAGATAATGCACACATCCCACTTCAAGTTTGCTCATGGTTTCCTTCTTTTCTGGGTCTTCCTGCTGGCACCCTTTGACTTGCTGAGTTACACAGGGCACGTGCTCCATCTCTGAGAGAGCAGGAGCCGCAACCCACACGCTGCTGCTGAGCACCTGAAACGTGGCCAGGGCCACTGAGGAAATGAGCGCTTAGTTTTATTTAATTTTAGATGATACATGGCTGTGCGTGCGTGCACGTGTGGGTGCTAGCGGCTCCCTAGGAGAAAAGCACAGCTGAGCGCCTTTCTCAGACTCTGACCCCTGGGATCCTGTTGAAATGCAGATTCGGAGCCAGCGCAGCAGGGTCGGGGCTGGGATCCGCGTTTCTAAGGGGCTCCCAGGAGATACTGTGCATGGAACACCACACAGACTCAAAACCGCCTCAGGAACCACTGGTGTGACCCAGAAACCACAAATCGGCAGTCTCCAAAGCTTTTTAATCCCACGATCCATCAGTAACGGTCTCCTGAGGGCTACAGTACCAGCATCTTACGTATGTTAGAAAACAATACACACAGCACCAAACATTTAGATGAGACACAGATGAAATGAGCAGCATTTAAAAAGTATGATCACAATACACGTGAAGCCACTCAATTGTGTCTGATTCTTTGTGACCCCACAGCTCCTTCGTCCATGGGATTCTCCAGGCCAGAACACTGGAGTGAGTTGCCACTTCCTTCTCCAGGGGATCTCCCCACCGAGGGATCGAACCCAGATCCCCCGCATTGCAGGCAGACTCTTTACTGTTTGAGCCCACCAGGGAATCCTATAATCACAATAAGTTACTGTTTATTAATAATTAATATTCCAAGGCATAATATACACTGGAAATTAGATTCCCTGCTAACAACAGTGGAAGTAAATCCACACTGCAAAATGTCATCTTGAGGTTTAAAGTTCTTTGGTCACCTTCTGGCAGATCGAAATAGGTAGGCATCAGCTTTCTTTATGTCGCTAAGAAAGCTCTTCCACACAGTGAAGAGAAGGGTCACTGTGGCCATTTCGTGTGTGTATGTGTGTGAAAGAGAATTTCACATTTACATTACTGGTATTCTGTATTCTCCTCAATCTGAAATCACTTAACAGGAATTTTTTAACCATGTGTATATGTCATGAGAGCTAACTTAGTTAAAACTACAGAAAAGAATCCACAAATCCACTTTTCTGGGTTCTCAGCTGAAACAGCTCCCTGAACCCAGGCCCCTCCAGGAAGCCTCAACCTGCTTTGTGAGGACAGGGCCCCTCTGAGACCTGCACCCAGCCAGGGGACTATCTTCAACCCGAATGCTAAACATCAATGTTACTAATGCATACTGTCTCTCCTCATTTTCAATATAGATAAGCATAAGTCTCAGTTATCTTTTAACAAGGGTGCCCACCTTTGGTAACCACTGGTCTAGACTGTGTAGAATTTTCAGAATAATCAGAAAATCCTAAAATAAAAAATTAACTTCTGGCAATAATACTGAACTCCATGGTCTTAAAGTGGGCTTCCCTTGTGGCTCAGACAGTAAAGAATCTGCCTGTAATGCGGGAGACCCAGGTTCGATCCCTAGGATGGAAAGATCCCTTGGAGCAGGGAATAGCAACCCACTCCAGTATTCTTGCCTGGAGAATTCCATGGACAGAGGAGTCTGGTTGCTACAGTCCATGGGGTTGCAAAGAGCTGGACACGACTGAGCAACTAGGCTCACACTTATGGTCTTAAAAACACAAGGGAGAAATTCTTCTCAGATTAAAATGAAATTACAATTTCAACAGGGTTTACTAGGAACTGAAGGAAACAACCATAGACTATATATGGAAAAATCAATATGCAAAAGTTGTCAAGATCCTGCAAGAGAAGAAGAGTGTCTGACTAGATATTAATACACACTACAGATTTATTGTAATCAAAATAGCATGGTGTTAGCACAAAAATCAATCAACAGATCAAAGGAACAATAGAGAATCAGGAGTAAATTAGGGTATATGCAGATATCCAACCTATGATAAAGGTGGCATTTCATTCCATGGCCAAGTTAGGTTAGCACAATAAATGCTATTGACAAAAGGAGAAGGAAATACAGTTAGACTCTCTACCTCACACCCTTACACTAATCCAGGGGTTCTCAACGGGGGCAGTTTTGTGGGTCAGGGACATGTGGTAAGGTCTGGAGACATTTCTGATCATCATAACTGCAAGGGCAAGAAGGGAGGTGTTTGCTACCGACACCCAGTGGGTAGAGGCGGGGATGATGCCAAATACCCTACATCTCACAGGACAGATTCTAGCCCAGAAGGTCAACAGCTGAAAAGCTATGAAGGTTGAAAACTCCTACCCTAACCCTAATGGTTATAAAGTTAAAGCGTTAGACGCGGAAAGATCCTGGGGGGAATCCTGGCTCCTCCACGCCTTTAGAAGGGTGACTGCCACAAGTCACCATTCTGAGCACTGTTTTCTACATCTTGGATTCCAAGAGGAAAGACAAGTCATATCCCAAAGCAAAGAGAAAGGGCCCTGGCTCCGGCAATAAATACATGATCAGCATCATGGCCAGTAAATGGTAAATCAAGAAGTTCTAATGAGGTGGATGAAACTGGAGCCTATTATATAGAGTGAAGTAAGCCAGAAAGAAAAACACCAATACAGTATACTAACGCATATATATGGAATTTAGAAAGATGGTAACAATAACCCTGCGTACGAGACAGCAAAAGAGACACTGATGTATAGAACAGTCTTATGGACTCTGTGGGAGAGGGAGAGGGTGGGAAGATTTGGGAGAATGGCATTGAAACCTGTAAAATATCATGTATGAAACGAGTTGCCAGTCCAGGTTCGATGCACGATACTGGATGCTTGGGGCTAGTGCACTGGGACGACCCAGAGGGATGGTATGGGGAGGGAGGAGAGGAGGGTTCAGGTTGGGGAATACATGTATACCTGTGGCGGATTCATTTTGATATTTGGCAAAACTAATACAATTTTGTAAAGTTTAAAAATAAAATAAAATTAAAAAAAAAGAAGAAGTGCCTTTGAATCTAAGATATGAGACAAGGGAACTTCTCTACGAAACAGAACAGACTCACAGAGACAGGGAACAGACTTGTGGTTGCCGGAGGGATGGAGCAGCGGAAGGATAAATTGGGAGCTTGGGATTATCAGAGGCAAACATATTACATACAGGGTGGATGAACAACAAGGTCCTGCTTACAGCACAGGGAACTATACTCAGTATCTTGGGATAAAACCACAACGGAAAAGAATATGAAGAAGAATATATATATATAAACTACATGTACGTATAACTGAACCACTTTACTGTGTGGCAGAATTTAATACAACATGTGAATCAACAACACTTGAATAAAAAAAATTCTTTTTAAGTGCCTGCAAGCATATATAAACGTTCTTCACAATAAAAGCGGCTTTTTGTTCCTGTTTGTTAAGATCAAGGTTGCCTGGCAGCGCAATTCCAGGGACTTAAAACTGGAGAAGTTGAGGATGAAAATCATGAAAACTCTGACAAATTGGGTCTGTTATAAACCGCCCCAGAGCATAGACTGCGTTCACCTCCTTCTCTCTTACAAGGGTCACTGCCTTAGAGACACAGACGCGTGGTAGGTTCATGTTGCTTTGGCTTTTAGGGAACAGAGGGAAATAAGGTACCGATGGCCCTAGACCCGTCCCCGGTACAGCACCGTTCAGCGCAGACCCCGACAGGGCCTGGCCAGTCTGCTGATCGGAGGTGTCTGGGCGTCTCCCGATGGTTCGCAGCGGCGGCCCCGTGTCCTGAAACCCGCGTGGGGGTGACCAGGCTCGTGGTCCCACAGCCTGGACAGGTACTGTACAGCCCAGAGGACTCTGGGGATTCTGAGAGGACCCTCCCATAAGCTCCGGGCCCTGAAACCAAAGAGGATGCGTTTCTGAGCTATGAGCCTCGAGAGGGGTCATGAGCCCCACCTCCACCAACCTCACCCAGCCTGCACTCCGGTCCTGAGAGGGCATCAGTGACTTCTCCAGCCTCATCTTTTTAGGACATAAGACAGAAGTGAGGAATGATGCCAAGACTTGCTCTATTTCTCAGCTATAAAATAGAGTCTAAAACCTCTGCTGAATGCGTAAGAGTATTGTCCACAAATAAGGAAAACAAAAAACAACCCTCCTGAGGACTATGGTGAGACTGAATTGTAACACTTAACACACACAGGAAGGAGGCGAAAGTCCTCTCAGGCTCTCGGAAACAGGTGTGATGTGAATACCAGTTACTAATTGGGTTTTTAAAGTCTTTGTAGCCATTTCAAGTTCCACCTCATGGCGGCTGAATTGGAAGCAAATGAAATGATGTACTCCACTAAATCACATTACGGCATCTACCTCTTTGTAAAACGGTTCCATTTTTCAACCATTTAAAAAATTACAGAAAACAGCTTGGATAGATCATACAGATAATCATTACATCAGAATCTCAAGAATGTTGCAATCAGTAATAATGTACTCATGTGGATCTGGGAGTTATTTCTCACCTGCTGCTGCATTCATGGCTAAAAATGCAAACCTGAATGACTGCTAGCCTCTTCCAAGCCCCGACACTCGTAATGCCCACGATACCCTTGTTAGTACCCTTGTTAGCTTCAGCAACCTACACCATCTAAATTACTACTAACTGACAAAGAAGACTAAGGACAAAAAAAGACCTTGCCAGGAAGACACTCTTGAGTTCCTAAATTTAATATGGTATAAGCATCCAAATACAAAAATCTAACATCTGAGTAAAACTGTTTGCACCAGATCGCCTGCACTGTGGGCACACGGCCCTCATACCGGTGCGTGTCCCTATAGCCCAGGCACATGCCACAGAATGCACCTTCCTGGAGCCCACTGTAATTTAAAGAGTGTGTGCACGCGTGGGAGGAGAGGGCTCTTCTTTATTTTATTCTAGAACAAACACAGGCACGTCACAGTGCTGTCATATTTGCACAGGGTTTAAGATCAACAGGAAACTTCAAAGAAACGGAGTTGCTGTGCTTTTTGAGTTCCGGGCACCTTGCTTGCTATTCTCCGCCATTCCAAGCGACTTCCGAGAAACACTGGAAACCGCTAGGATGCTAATTCTCTCTCAGAGGAGGCAAAAAATAAATAAAGTAGAACACATGGGGAAAGACACAGGCAATCCAGGACAGCGATCAGACAGTTTTATCCCAACCTGGGATAAAATCCCACACGTGGAGAGACAGAAGAAGAATAAGCAGGCAAGCCCGTGAGGGGTGTGGATTGGGGCAGGGGAACCTCTCTTTCCCCAAGAGAGTGTGGCTATATGCCGACATATTAGATTGGAAAGTGCAAACACAGTAATTAACAGTGAATCCTGAAACTTCCACACGCCGGAGAAGGGTGTCACCCTGGAGTGAGAGGAGGAAATAGGAGGAATACATTAAGGAGGTCTGCGGAGCGGCCGGAGAGCTCTGTGGGGAGCGAGGCAGCAGCCCCTGAGAACTAATCAAGTTCCCGACACCTCAGGAAGCTTGAGGAAAGCTGATAAGGATGCTCCCACGCCAACAACGGGGGGCCAGGGGGAGCACTGTGAGCAAAGATCGGGGTCCTCCCCAAACTGGAATCCCAAACAATGACCTCCGCACCATACAAAGACCTTCTTCCCCCACCAGATTTAAGAAAAGAAGTCCGCGTCCCCCTTCCTGCATTTCTGCTCTCTGGGAATAAGTCAGCTGCTGTGGTCCCCCCGCCGCCCCAACCCCGACAGCAGCACGTGTCAATCACCCTAAGCCCAGCGCCAGGCACCCTCCCCACGCGTCATTCCGGCAGTCAGACGCTCCAGGCGGAAGCGCAGCTCGCTCGCGTGTGAGCGTTTTCTAGGGCGCGTCCCAGAAGGCACCCCTCCCTCCTGTGTATTCCATTTCATTAAGAAACCTCTTTCTAGAAGCCCTGTAATTCTCCCAAGAGTCAAAGTAATTGGTAGAAATCAGACATGAAGAGACACAGGGCCACTTAAAGAGGACACTTTTGACTGTAATTTTTAAAAGAATCTTCTGTTCTGTCCCAACAGAATTCTGTACTTTCCCAATTCTGCCCTTTTCAAACGCCAACGAAAATGTTCACGTTATCTTCTGGGCTACAAAAAAAGGCCAGCACTGGGCTGCAGCCTGCAGGCGGACGAGGCCAGCGCTTGCCTGCCTTTAAGGCCTTACGACCAAAGAAAGACCAGAGGAGGCCACGGAGACGGCAGTGGTTTTGTGGGTGGGGGCTCATCCGTCTGCAGGACAGTCCTGGAGGGAGCCTCACCACACGCGGCTGAAGGCCGGCCGCGCGTGCGGTCTCGCTCTGCACCGGGGGCTGGGGAGAGGACTGCCAGTCAGGGGGGCATTACGGCAGACGGCCTGAATTTGGTTACCAGGGAGACCAGCAGCGGGGCAGGCGCCTCGCTGCCCCTCTGATGGAAACCATCACAGGCCCGGGCAGAGGCAAGGGTGCAGGAAGGTCAGTCCTGTGAGTCAGGTGCCCATGAGGCAGGCACGGGTCAGGAAGGGCAGAACCGCATCTTAAGGGCCTGCTCATACAGCGACGGAGGGCATCTGCACTCCACTTAAGGTGTGCAAAGACTGCCCTTCCTCTGACGGCCACTCTTTGTCTGTTTTTTAAAAACAAACAAAAAAAAAAGAGTGAAAAATAACATATACACACCTTTGTGGCAAACACTGCTATTTGGGCAATAAAAGGATCTTGTGTGTGTCTGTGTGTGTGTGTCTGTGTGTGTCTGTGTGAGTGTGTGTGTGTGGTTCCATTATTTGGGGTCCATGCTGTGTGGCTATGTTAACAAGATGTACTTCTGGTACTGGTTAAATATGTAAACCAAAGACAAATTCATCTTTCAGTGAATTTACGGTTGTTCAGTGAAAGACAGTAGCGTGGTTTTATTCCACTTGATTCAGAAAAAATTCTACTGGGGCCAAACCTACTCAGCACCTGGCACTCCAGTAAGTAAATCACGGGAATCAAAGACAGAAGAAGACTGAGCCAGGAGGGGGAGGCGGGCAGACGTACGAAAAAGAGTAATAAAAGACTTGGAAGGGTGATGACTGCTGGGTGTGAAAGAACATGCAGCTCAAAGGGTGAGTGATGAGCCCCCCCGCCCCAAGCAACCATCACACAGAAATCTTCAAGGCGGCGACAAGGCAGCCGGCAGGCGGGGTGAGGGACACACGTTTCTTTGGAAGAGTCAGGCAACAGTTTAAAAGGAGAAGTTTTCACATAAGAATCCAGGCTTCTGGCTTTTCTGTAGAAAGCTACAAGACCTGGAACTCTGGGCAACAACAGAGCAGACTTAGGCTTGGGCTCAAAGGGTCCCCATGCAAGGAGCCCGGCCCCTGTAGGCCCCGGCATTTCTAAGCCCTGTCTTGGAACAAAGGCAGAGTCGTCAAGATTTCAGAGTCCCGACCCAAGAAGGGGAAGCAAGGGGGAAAGCTGAACGCTCTTGAGATTTGCTTTCCTAGAAGCGAAACAGCAAAAAGCCCAAAGGACTGTCTCTGTCTGCAACTCCCGACACTGAGCAGCCAGAGCTGGCCCCATCCAGCCTGTCTGCCGCTCCTGAGTACTTGGGAGAACGGCCTGCTGGTGGGTTGGACAGGAGAACCTTCGCAGGCTCCACGCACACGGGTGGTCCAAAAGACAGCAGCTCCGCACGTCTCTCGGCGAGCCACTCAGTCGAGTCCGGCTCTTTGCAACCCCATGGACTATACAGCCCATGCAATTCTCCAGGCCCGAATACTGGAGTGGGTAGCCTTCCCCTTCTCCAGGGGATCTTCCGAACCCAGGTCTGCCGCATTGCAGGCAGACTCTTTACCGGCTGAGCCACCAGGAAAGGCCCGGAAAGCCACTCAGTCCCTCCTAAGTGGCGGTGGAAGCCTTTGGTCAGACGGTGAGCATCCCAGGAGTGGGCTGGTCCTCACCCCAGCCTCCCTGAGCCCCCCCGAAGCCTCCTCCCATCTCGGACCTCTCTCCTGGCTCCTGACTGCCCGGGGGACACCTCCCAGCGGGTGTGTGTCCAGCAACAGCCACAAATATGATGCGACCAGTTGATGCTGTCCATCTCCTTCCGGGAAGGATGCATTCCGTTTCCCAACCAGGTCGCCTCCACCCCCTCCCGGTTCCAGGTGTCCCCCCCATCCCCCAGCTTCCGCAGGCTTCACTACTGGCTCTGCTTCGGCTGGATGCGTCCCAGACCTAGAGGAATCCCGAGAAGCTCCCAGACAACAGCCCCCGGATGCCGTCCCAGACCTAGAGGAATCCCGAGAAGCTCCCAGACAACAGCCCCCGGATGCAGGGGCAGGAGAGCCAGCGCCGCAGCTCCCCGTGGACTAGCCACTCCCCAGAGGCCCAGCCACCCGCGCCAGCCCCTCCCCTTCCCTGCCTGGGTCCCCTTCCCTGACGGACTCCTCCTGGAAGCACTGCCTTAATCGCCGCTGCTTGAACGCAAAATCCCCTCTGGGGTCTGCGACTGGGGAACCCCCACCCACACACGGCCCCTCCCCTGCCCACCGCTGCCCTCTCCAGTTCCTCCTCCCAGCCACCCGGAGTCAAGGGCTCACTCAGATGAAGCAGGCGCTCAGGGCCAGTGCGCTGGGACCACCCTGAGGGATGGGGTGGGGAGGGAGGTGGGGGGGTTCAGGATGCGGGACACGTGTGCACCCGTGGCTGATCCACGTCGATGGATGGCCAAAACCACCACAATACTGTAAAGGAATCAGCCTCCAATTAAAATAAATAAATTAATTAAAAAAGAAAAGACGCTCCCTCAGACTTCGATTCTTCCTTTCCCTCCAGGCTGTCCCTTTCTCCCTAAATATTAAACCCAGTGTTTCCTCCTACGGGACACATAGCCTCACCTTCTTAGCATGACCAACTTTAACACCCATCACCTCCCACCATAACGGGCGCCCTGTTTTCTCAGCTCCCATTTTCTTCCCCTTGCAGGCTTCCCCTCCTTCAGACTTTTGAAGCCTCGGCACTTCGAGTGGCTGTGCCTCTAAAACAAAACGAAGACACTGCACTGGATCCCCACCAACTGCGGCATGAAGTTCCAGCTCCTCAGCCCGGCCTCCAGAGGCCCCTGCCCCAGGCCCCACATCTCCCTGCAGACCTCGGCTCCAGTCACCCCACGTCATCGCCACCCGGGGTCCGCTTCTCCAGGCTCCCCCAGACCCTGGAAGGCCCTTCCCAGCACTGGGGCCCCTGCTCCAATTTGCCCATCTGTCCAGACCCAGAGCACGTGGGAGCCACGGGGCCTCCTTTGCTAAAGCCCTTCCGTTAATAAATTCCAGGACAGAGGTGAGAAATCAAGACCCACAGATGGAGCTGGGCACCCACACAATTGGCATGAAGACTTTCATCCTCCTAGCGGAGAAGATTCTTGAGAGCTGGGAGCTCTTTTAGAGTCTTCCTTGCACATTCACCTTAGGAAAATCTAACCGAAAGGGCAGAAACGTTTACCACTTAAAACAGGGCCAGTTACTCTAGCCGACAGGCTGGTGTGCTCCAGAGTGGACGTGAGCGGGGTCGGGGCAGGGAGAGGCGGCTCCCCCAACTCAGTTCCCACAAACGCCCCTCTGGGCGTGAGCACCTCACCACCCCAGGTGTGACCCAACACTCACCATAAACCCAAACCAACTGACTTCCTCCCCACAGGGCTCACTGCTGGAAACACCAATCCGATCTAGTCCTGAAGGAAAGCTTGCCTCGTCAGGCAGAGAGATGCTACAGGATTACATTTCATGGGCAATTAAAGAGATTTTCAAGGGCGGCTTTGATTATATGCGTTTTTCACCCTCCACCGGAGCTTCAGAATCCCAGCCCCGCATTAACTGCGGCTCTTCTGCGTGCCCCGCTCCATGGCCGAAGCCAGAAGGCGCCTGGTGACAGCTGACACAGGGCACACGTGCCCCGCGTCCCTGCACCATAAAAGGCATTATTCCAGGGGACCTGCGCCCAGATGGCTCCAACCCATTAGCGATGAAAAAAACACACGGATGACACCCTGAACTAGCTCCGCATGTGAACAACGACAGTTCAACGGCTGAAGAACGGGGCAGCACGAGGCAGTTCTGTACTTAACGTCCACAGCCATGAAACGACCTAGGATTAAACCCCCACACACAAAACATCAGGGTGACATTTTAATAGCTGACTGCCCTCAGCCATCAAGTTTTAAGATCTTTGGCAACTTGTTCCGAGGAAAACTAACCAGGAAAAGATGAAGGACAACTTAAAATGTACTTCAAAATCAAACTGAATGCAGCTATGTTGGCTGTTACAAATCACCCACTGTTCCCAAGAAAGAGCTGAGAGGGCAGTGCAGACACTCTTAATGATCACGTGTCTCATATTCAGCTACTTCTTCTCAAGTGAGTTTTCAAAGTCACCGACTGACTCAGTTCAACACAGGATCAGGAACAACTGAGTCAGATGTGTGGTCTGACCTGTCATCTTCAGATGAAACGGCAGTTATCAAAATCTTCAGAAGAAAAGGTCACACGGGTTTTCATGGATTGAAGTCTTATTTGTCAAAGTGGCAGAGGGCTTGGAGGAACATTACCGCACCATGCTTTGGCAATAACTAATAATACAGTTCACGGGGTTCTAAAAGATGCTTGCTCCTTGGAAGAAAAGCTATGACCAACCTAGACAGCATATTAAAAAGCAGAGACATTAGTTTGCCAACAAATATCCTCAAGGCTATGGTTTTTCCAGTGGTCATGTATGGATGTGAGAGTTGGACTATAAAGAAAGCTGAGCACTGAAGAATTGATGCTTTTGAACTGTGGTGTTGGAGAAGACTCTTGAGAGTCCCTTGGACTGCAAGGAGATCCAACCAGTCCATCCCAAAGGAGATCAGTCCTGAATATTCATCGGAAGGACTGGTGTTGCAGCTGAAACCCCAATACTTTGGCCACTTGGTGTGAATAGCCGACTGACTGGAACAGACTCCGATGTGGGGAAAGAGTGAAGGCAAGAGGAGAAGGGGATGACAGAGGATGAGATGGTTGGATGGCATCACTGAGTCAATGGACATGAGTTTGGGTAAATTCCGGGAGTTGGTGATGGACAGGGAGGCCTGGCGTGCTGCAGTCCATGGGGTCACAAAGAGTCAGACATGACTGAGCAACTGAACTGAACTGAAGAATACAATTAGGTTGTCAATGATGCTCTCTAATTGCTCAAACTTCACTAGAAAATATTTCATTATAAGACTTAAATAAACTCTTCCCTCTTCGTACATATTACTATCCAAAAGAAATATTTCCTCCTGAAACATTTCTGTAGTTTTCTTTCTAGCAGGAAGTGACTTCTCCTTTTTCCAAACTCCCATGCATGAGGGGCATCTTATTTTCTCAGTTAAACTGCAGGTACCTGGAAGGCTTCCCTGGTGGCTCAGACAGTAAAGTATCCACCTGCAATGCAGGAGACCTGTGTTTGAGCCCTAGGTTGGGTAGATCCCCTGGAGAAGGGAAAGGATACCCACTCAGTATTCTTGCCTAGAGAATCCCCATGGACAGAGGAGCCTGGTGGGCTACACACCATGGGATTGCAAGGAGTCGGACACGACTAAGCAACTTTCACTTCAACACACTAAGGTTGATATTCCAAGCAGTCATCTCATGATGATTCTTGCCAATGAGCTTGATTTAAGCAGAGGGTAATCTAGAAAGTTTACGCACACTCTTTCAATGAAGTCCACTTGGAAAATATTAATCAGGCATTCACCTGCTCTTTGAGAGCTAATCATTTCATTGAGCTGCATCTATAGCCATCAGGACTTGGGCAGACTTGGCGGAAAAAATACCATTAACTGCCCATATTCAAAATTAACACCGAAGATCTCCTTTGCTTCATTTTTACTACTTAAACTCCTGGCTGGTTTGGAAAATGTGCAGCTGGGTTTTGTTTGTTTGTTTTTCGTGGCATGGGGTCTTTTTCCTCATGATGCAAAAACACGGAGTTACTGCATTTGCTAGGGCAGAAAATGTCTAGCCTTTAAAACTGTATAATGACTGCTTCCCACCAATAGGAAGCGGAAGTAGGGGAAATTCTCTTAGTCATGTTTTCCAGGAGAATGGCAAATTACCATGGCTATCACCGAATGTGGCAAATTACCAAGTTTCTGCACTTCCTTTAAAGGGGGAGGAGCGCTTGCAAAGATCTGGCACCAAGATATCCAAGCAATTCTCTCTGTTTATCTGCTTATTAAGGAGCTGAAGTGTTCATTAAAGTCACCGAGGCAGATGGTCCAGACACTCCGGATTGGAGTGAACTCACATCCAAGGAGCACACCATCTTCCTTTTCTTGAAAATCCTCCATGCCTCCTTCTTAATAGCTTGACCCATTTTCTCTTCTGAAAAGCAAGCTCATTAGCTCAGGGCCTGCCCTCAGGAAGAAGAAGAACCCCTTCTGAACGCCCAGCTTTACCACTGGCTGGTAACGAACTGCTCACAAAAAGGGATCATTTATTTCTGACTCCTACAGAGCAGCTTTCTTGCCCACCTCATCTAGTCACACTAAAATTTAGAGTTGGCTCCGGTCTCGCAAATTATTTAGTACAAACCTCACATCGTACCAGCTAAAAAATGGGGGCTTAGAAACATCTACTGATGTGTCCTGCACTCAACACCTCCTGTGAGGAGCCAAGTGCAGTGCAGAACACAGGTCCTCCGACCAAGAACCCAGGGCTCCTTCTCCTCTTTTCTGGAGCTCAATACTCTCCCAGGGAGTCAGGAGGTGTTGACAAGTGCCAGGCATGGAGCCAGACGAGGAGGAGTCAGGTCCTTGTGCCCTGGTTAATAAGTGTGGTCCATGGACCAACAGCATCCTCATCACCTGGGAGCGTGTTAGAGATGGGTCCCAGGCCCCACCCCAGACCTTGTGACTCACACTCTGCATCTGAACAGTATCTGCGGGAGACAGGTCAAAGTTCGAGAAGTGCTGCATAGCAGGGAAGGAAAAAAAAAAAAGGCGGACACCTTCACGTTAGAATCAAGTTCATTTCTGACCTGCTGACTTCACGGCAAGTCCCGTGCTAGCAGAGCCCGCGGTGGAACTACACGGAGGGGCAGCCCTGTGTCCTGACCGGATGCCCTTGTCCCCTCCACACATCAAGACCAACGGAATGGCCTAAGGATCAGAGACCCCAGGGCCCAGGCAATGCCTTAGGTAACCAGGAAGGCACAAGATAAGCTGCTCTTATTTTGTCTCGCTTCTGAAATTCTGATAGAAAAGGTAGAACACTGACATTACCACCTCATCTAAAAATCAAAGACGCCCCCTTCCGCTTTTTTCATGAAGGGGTCAGCCACAGGAATCCGGGGTGCAGGGACGCAGCAGGCGCCTCTCGTCAGGGCTAAGAGCCTGGGGGGACACTGGTTGTCTCTGCCTCCTTGATAACTAAGTCCATGCCTGCGCCTCAGCTTCCGCACATGTGACACGCACTTATCTCACCGGTGCCTGAGGACAGCACCTACTTCATAGGCTGACTGTGAGGATGCTCTGATGCTTACAAAGCCTGGCACACAGTGAGGACTCAGAGAGAGTGACCTACCGCTACCATGCACGCCCTGTGTGTCAGAGGGCCTTAAAACCACGAGGGCTCCCAGAACAATCTCATCTTGTGATTGACCAGAGATTGACCCACCACCGTTCAACACGAAGAAAGCAACATGCAAAAAGAGCAGAGGCTGAGGAACGTCTCGCTCTGCAGAAACCACGCCAATTCTGGGCAGGAGCAGAGACGGACGCCCGCTTTCACTTCAAATTCTAACACACACTGACACAGGGCTCCATCAGCTGTGAAAAGCTGAAGAACTCTGCTGGCCAGGAAAGAGGGCTGGGTCTCTGTCACACAGCCTCTGGTCCCCCAGCTGGCCCTCGTGAGATCACCCGCCAAACGTCTGTTCAGCAGGCAAAGCAAGAGAGAAAGACGGACAGCTGTCCTACTTGCTGTATAAAATACCACACAAAATGCTCCATAAAATACAGCACAAGTTGTCATTCCTCCCTGATAACTGGCCAAAAGACAGATCCGATTTCCTTTGCCAAGCTTTCAATTTTTGCTTTCATGAAAGCAGCAGAAATATAATGTGCTTTGTAGCCCATCTTCATTGTTTTGACTTACTCATTTTAAATTGAAGTATAGTTGACTTACAATGCTGTGTTAGTTTCAAGCGTACAGCAACGTTTTACATATATATACATGTATATCTGAATTCTTTGTATATTCTTTTTCCGATTTATTCCTTTATAAGTTATTATAAAACCTTGAGTAGAGCTCCCTGTGCTATACAGTAGGTCCTTGTTGGTTGTCGATTTTATACATGGAAGTTAAAGTGCTAGTCGCTCAGTCGTGTCTGACTCTTTGTGACCCCATGGACTGTAGCCCACCAGGCTCCTCTGTCCATGGAATTCTCCATGAAGTCCGGAGCAGGTTGCCACGTCCGATCAACGGATCAAACCCAGGCTCCTGCATTGCAGGCAGATTCTTTACTGTTAGAGTGACGCAGGAAGCCACATTTTATATACAGAAGTATGTATGTGTCAGTCCCAAACTCCTAACTTATCCCTCCATGCCCCTCATTATTTTTTTAAAAGCATTTAAAATTCACAAAACTCCTTTTGAAAAACCAATCTCCACCTCTCCTTTTCCTAATTAGACCCAATAAAAACATAAGAGTAAGCATTACTAGACAAGCCATAGTGAAAAACATCGTCCAAGCCTTGAAAATCCAAATCAAGACCAAATATATCACAGCATTTAGTTCAAGTGACTTTTGTGTTTCCTCCCAAGGGACTGATAGAATGTACTGACAGAATGTTTAAGTATTTTTAGAGTTTGGGGGAAGACATAAAATTTGCATACAGCCTTTAACCAAAATTAGTGTGTGCTCCAAGCCACGCTTTTCAGATTAAGAGTATTATAGTTTTACTAGCTATTTCTTTTTGGGAGTGCACGTCCTCAAGGAGACACTTTTCTAGCTGAGTGTAATCCAGTAAATTTAAAGAAGAAAAGGCTGCAAAGTGAGTTCCCTACTTCTGTCGCCTGGTGTGGACAGCTGCAGGACACGATGAAACTCTTCAGTTGTCTGATGTTTGGTCTCAACCCGTCAGAGGGCAGACGCGCTGGAAACAGATATAAACTCCCAACACACATGCGTGGTGCTCAGCCGCTCAGTCGTGTCTGACTCTTTGCAACCCCACGGACTCTAGCCCGCCAGACTCCTCTGTCCATGGGATTCTCCAGGCAAGAGTACTGGAGGGGGTTGCCATGCCCTCCTCCAGGGGATCCTCCTAATCCAGGCACTGAACTTGGGTCTCCTGCACTGCAGGAGGATTCTTTACTGCCTGAGCCCCCGGGCAGCCGCCCAAACACATGCGCCCCTGGGGGCGTGGTCCCTTTCCCCGCCCCTCCTCCATCCAACACACACCCAAGCACCTGGTGATGCTTGAGCACCCGCCCTCAGGGGCCTTACCTGTCGTTCTTCTTGATCAAGATGGCCCTGAAGATGTGCTCAAGGGGCGTCTTCTCCCGCTCAGGGGTCGGTTGCACGAAGGGGTGCAGGGCTGCCAGTAAGAAGCCCTGCTGGTACAGCTCCAGCAGCTGGGCGGGCAGGTCGCGGAGGGAGGCCAGCCTCACGGCTGAGGCCCGCGGGAGCTCAGCTGGGAGAGAGAGAAGGGGAGGCGCATCAGAGACCCACCGACCCGGCCACCACGCCCTGCCCACGACCCGCGCCACTCGGCACAGCAGAAAACCTCCAGGTCACCTCCCACTCAAGAGCCTGCCCCCTTCTCAACTACTGTCTTCAGGGAAACCTGCAAACAACTGGTTAATTTCCAACTCATCCGTAGGCACTGACAACCGGATGGTCTCAATCTAGAGCCTTACACCTTGGAGGAAAAGCTATGACCAACCTAGACAGCATAATAAAAAGCAGAGACATTTCTTTGCCAACAAAGGTCCATCTAGTCAAAGCTATGGTTTTTCCAGTAGTCACATATGGATGTGAGAGTTGGACTACAAAGAAAGCTGAGTGCCGAAGAATTGATGCTTTTGAACTGTGGTGTTGGAGAAGACTCTTGAGAGTCCCTTGGACTGCAAGGAAATCCAACCAGTCCATCCTAAAGGAGATCAGTCCTGAATATTCATTGGAAGGACTGATGCTGAAGCTGAAACTCCAATACTTTGGCCACCTGATGTGAAGAGCTGACTTACTGGGAAAGATTGAGGGCAGGAAGAGAAGGGGACGACAGAGGATGAGATGGCTGGATGGCATCACCGACTCAATGGACATGAGTTTGAGTAAACTCCAGGATGGACTTGGTGATGGACAGGGAGGCCTGGCGTGCTGCGGTCCATGGGGTCGCAAAGAGTCAGACACGACTGAGCGACTGAACTGAACTGAATCTAGGGCCAAACTTCCCAGAGATCACACTGGAAAAATCACTTCCACCCCCTGAAAAGATAAGAGAGAAGGAAAAGAAGGAGGAGGAGGATCAGAAGACGATGGCAGCTGCAGACAAATATAAAACTGCTGTGTAGCAAAAAGCAGCAGCAAAGCAGTCCCAGACAGGCTGCACCAACACTGAGAAGCCGCTGAACGCAAAGGGCTATTTCCTTAGTCTGCAAAACAAACAATAAAAAAAAGAAAGAAAAGGAAAATGGGCAAAATAGATGAACAGGTAATTGTCTAAAAAGCATAAAAAGATAATCACTATTTGAAAGGACACTCAAATTAACTCGATTAGAGTTCTGCACATCAAAATAAATAAATGTTTTTCACCTACTGAATGATTTTAAAATCTTTTGGAGAAGGGCAGACACCATTCAAAAGTTAACAGATTCAAGTGAAAAGTGTACATTCCTGCCTAATCCCCCATGTCTTAGTCTTTTTCCCTATAGGCAATCAATACTATCCATTTTTTTGTACACATGTTAACAATTGCTAAATTTGTACACAAGTAAATAAGTTTACATTTCTCATTTTTTTACACAAATGGTAGAATAATGTTTATGACCCAATTTTATATCCATTTTTATCAACTGTGCTCAGTCACTCAGTTGTGTCTGACTCTTTGTGACCCCATGGACTGTAGCCCGCCAGGCTCCTCTGTCCGTGGGATTCTCCAGGCAAGAACACTCGAGTGGGTTGCCATGCCCTCCTCCAGGGGATCTTCCCCACCCAGGGGTCAGACCCGCATGTCCTGCGTCTCCTGCTTTGGCGGGTGGGTCCCTGACCACTCGTGCCACCTGGGAGGCCCATTTCTGTTCCCACGCCCTGGCTACTGTCACAGTGAAAAAATGACTCCAGGAGGGGGTAATTTATAGTTCTCTTATGTAATTTGTACTTTTCTCATATTAACATTTCATGTTTAAATGCTATTTATGTTGTCTTTTCCGTTAATTCATAATTTTTGCCTAGTTGTCAACTGGGTTATTGATCTGTTGGTTTGTACTTCTTAATATATTAGGAAATCCAGTTCTTATTTGTGATAATACAAATACCTCTCAATTTGTTTGTCTTTTGACTTTGCATAACATGAGTTTTGCCATGAAGAATTTTTTTTAAATGAAGTTGAATTTGTCAATCTTGCCTTCAGTAACTTCTAAGTCTAGATCATATAACAAACCCGTATTAGAATCTATGGATCTATAGATCTACTCTAACGGATCATAGGTATAAACTTAAATATACTTAGAAATATCATATATGATCAAGACCACATCTCAAATCAGTGAGGAAAAGTGGATAAACTGGGGGTGGATGGGAAGTGTTGAATTCATATTTCATAAATTCCCAATGGAACAAAGATTCACTTGTAAAAAATGAAATATTGCTATACAAATTCAGCAGAGAATTGTTTTATAACACGGGTTTGTTCTATGATCTAGACTTAGAAACTACTGAAGGCAAGATTGACAAATTCAACTTCATTTAAAAAAAATCTTCATGGCAAAACTCATGTTATGCATATAAATATTATACAAGTTTTAAAATGTTTATATTATGTTTTAAAATCTGGTCATGCTATTTTCTGAATCTTCCTATCTTCCTATCTTCTGAATCTTTCTGTTTATTTGTTTTTCCAAGCGGTCTTTAAAATAAGTTCATTAAATTACCCCTCAAAAAAATCTTGTTGCTATTTTTATCAGATCATGTTCAAATTATAGCTGAGAATGGATTTTCTACTTTTTACTCATTTTTAATTGAAATATAGTTAATTTACAATATTGTATTAGTTTCAGGTGTACAGAAAAGTGACTCAGTTATACATATCTCAATATATCTATTCTTTTTCAAATTCTGTTTCATTATAGGTTATTACCAGATCCTGAATATGGTTCCCTGTACTGCACAGTAGGTCCCTGTTCATAGTAGTTTGATATATTAATCTCAAATTCCTAACTTATCACTCTCCCCTCAGACTATCTGATTTTCTTTTTAATCCATAGGAATTGGAAATTGAAGCCAAACAATATTTTAGAGAAAGTTAAGAATGTCAACACCCCGAGAATGGATATTTTCATCATGTCACAAGTTTCCACCCAAGAACATGGCATGACTTTCATTTATTCAAGGCTTTTTGGGGTCCCAAAGATGCATATCACACTTTTTTCACATAGCCACTGCACACTTATGAAGTCTCTTCCTAGTTATTTTATATTTTATTGCTGTTTGAATAGATTTTTTTCTCCTTTTACTTCTATGATACTCATCGTGGGCAAGAATGTTGGGGCAACAGTCTCGCTCGTCGTGGCTGACGGGAGAACCTTTGCGGAGAGTCATGTGGTGTTTGCCTTCAGTCTTAAAAGTGCATTCACCCTGCATCCAACAACCTCACCACTGGGTATTATGCCTACGCTGGACACACAAATGTGTCTCAAGATACATGGGCAAAGATGTTCACCACGGGATTACTGCCAACACCAAGAGTCGAAGGGCTCCTCACTGTAGGGCAAGCTCAACACTGGGACACCCCAGGGATGAATCCTGTGAACCGTTAAGAGGATTACATGCTAATGAAAACGTGTCCGAGATCCATGACTAAGTTAACAGTCAAGGGGTCTAGCAGTACTCGTCACAGGATACTAACATATAAAGAAAATGGAAGAAGAGACAGAGATGAGTGAAATTCTCTTTTCTGGAAGAAATCACAAAAACATCGATATTGGAGAGACTGGAGAAGGGAGGGGAGGATGGAAAGGTAGATTTTACTTTATTATGTACTTTCAACACTATTACTGTCAACAGTAATCGTTTGGGTGGAGCTTAGGAGACATTTTAATTTTCTTCTTTATAAAAAAATATTATTTAAAAATTTTATGTATTTAAAAAAATAATGTGTTACTTTAAAAACAAGCTAAAGATGCAATCTAAGGGTACTTAAGAATGTACTTAAAGTCAGACACTATAACTCTCATTCCACACATCACACACAAAATTTATAGGAAAAGAAAATCTACAGCAGTGTTTTATTCTAAAGCAAATGACCAGCATCCTGGAGAAATTGCCATGATAACACTGACAAAGATAAGGCTGATGGAGAAAGCCGGAAAGCATACAATGCTTCCCTTTAAGAGTAGTTCTAGATAAGGTGTCAGATTTATAAAAAAAAAACAGAACAAAACAAAACTTGAAGGTAAGTCTGGAAAGAGCGTACTCCCAGGCACAGAAACCCAGCGGGCCAGGGGTGCTGCTGCCCTGGACCCTGGCTTCGGAGCAGGGTTCCTCTACGCCTGCCCCTCTGAGCAGCAGCAGAGGCTGCACCCAGGGTCACTACAAACGGAGACTCTCGGACCTACTGCATCAGAACTGGAGCCATACACATCTTCCCTGGTGGCTCAGACGGTGAGGAATCCTCCTGCAATGCAGGAGACCTGGCTTCCATCCCTGGGTTGGGAAGATCTCCTGGAGAAGGGGATGGCTACCCACTCCAGTATTTTTGCTTGGAAAATTCATGGACACAGGAGCCTGGTGGGCTATAGTCCATGGGGTTGCAAAGAGTTGGATATGACTGAGTTCCTAACTCAGTGACTCAGGGGTTGCAAAGAGTTGGGTTCACTGAGTGACTGACACTTTCACTTTTTTTTCCCCATGTATTCACAACCCCTCCAGGAGATGAAAGCCTAACTCCAATACTTTGCCCACCTGATGCGAAGAGTTGACTCACTGGAAAAGACACTGATGCTGGGAAAGACTGAAGGCAAAAGGAGAAGGGGGCAGCAGAGGATGAGATGGTTGGAAGGTATCACCGACTCAGCGGACGTGAATTTGAGCAAACTCCAGGAGATAGTGCAGGACAGAGGAGCCTGGTGTGCTGCAGTCTATGGGGTTGCAAAGAGTCAGACACGACTCAGTTACTGAACAACAGGAGTAATTTTCTATATAGTTTCCCTTTGGTGTTCCTCCAATGGGCAGGGGACCTTTGGATCTAAGGGCACACACCCACCTTGACCCACACTCCAACCCCACACAGCCGAGACCCTGGCGGTCCCTGCCCTGGAAGCCCCAGGCCCACCGTGGGCCCTGCACAGACCCCCTCCCCAATCCCCGGGCACCCCAGGCACAGGGCGGCATAGAAACTAGCAGAGAGCAAGTGAGGAGACACTGCTGCAGGTGCAAAAGTCAAGGGGCACCAAAACGCAGCAACCAGGACAAATCAATGTTGAATGCAATATGCTAAAAGTGAAAATGAATACCCGAAGTCCACAATGAACGCACTATCAGAAATGTTAATAAAGATAGGATCAGTGTTATCGATTTTCCTTTTGCCTCAAGCTCCAGTACAGCTCGACACGGTACTGCTCCGGATCTCCTCTTTTTTAAAACATGTTGTCTCGCTTGCCTCACCCGAGTGCCGGCCCAGTCCAGCATCTCTTGCACTCTTGTCCGGGGCCCTGCAAATGACGGGAGTGGGCCTGTGTAAAGGGAACCAGGGGCGGGTTTCCCCCGCTGTCAGATGACAAAGCAACAGAAGTGTGTGTGTGGCACAGACACTGGGCGTTTCATTTAAAAACCTGAATGGACTTTTGGCAGGAGTAAGACTTCCTGGAGGGCAGCACCTCAGAAGAAGTCATGTTGGACTCTCTGCGACCCCATGCATAGTAGCCCGCCAGGCTCCTCCGTCCATGGGATCCTCCAGGCAAGAACACTGGAGTGGGCTGCCATTCCCTCCTCCAAAGGGATCTTCCCAACCCAGGAATCGAACCAGGGTCTCCTACATTGCAGGCAGATTCTTTACCTTCTGAGCCACCTTTCCAGAGGGTAATTTTATAATATCCATCAAACCTAAAAATACCATACAGCATGGAGACCACCCTCCTCTTTGATGAAACTGTACATAAAGAGCATCTGTGAGTCATCAAAGATGAGACCTTCAAGTCAGTCTCTACAGGTTGGTATTTGATAAATGTTTCAAATATCTCAGACTCTTTCTGCAATGATAAAATAAGCCTGTACCAAAATTTTGACCATTTGTATGTGTTTCCTCTTACACGTCATCCTATAATTAAAAAAATAAAATAAAAGCAGTCAATGCTTTTTTTTTTTTTTTTTTTTTTTTTAGTCAATGCATTTAGAAGCCTTGGGATTCCAGGATCAGCTACACTCCTCACTGGCCTCAACCCCAGACATGTGAATGGTCAGTTTCTGCACATAAAACGGAGATTACTTCCATCACAGAGTCGATGTAGGAATCACGTGGGATGACGCACATGTAATCGATGAGGCTCCAAACGGCCGAGCCCAGTGGCGCGGGGAACGGTGGACCGAGAGCCAGGGCCTGGCTGGCCGCAGACGCTGAGGACCGAGAGCTGGCCCCGGGGCCTGGCTGGCCGCAGACGCTGAGGACCGAGAGCTGGCCCCGGGGCCTGGCTGGCCGCAGACGCTGAGGACGGATCGCGGTGGACAGAGAGCTGGGGCCTGGCTGGTCGCAGACGCTGAGGACGGATCAGCCCTGAACCTCCCCAACCCCCCGCATCCCTTCACCTCCACCCCGCCAGTCAGGGCACTAAAAATATTAGTCAATCAACCATGTTACAGCTAAATGCTTCCTGAATAAAACATAACATCTTTAAAATTTTTATCTCCAAATCTAAAGATGCATTTCCTGTCAAAACTCAAGGGATTTTATGGCTTTAATTTTTGGTATGCATGCTGTCAAAGTAAGTTGATCTTCATGGTTAAAAAAACAAATAAAAATGAATCTCAACCATCTTATGGCAATTAAAAAAAAGGCCCCTATTGTAAATATGGTTAAAGGCCTTAGTTCCATGTTTCTTTTTGAACCTTAACCTTAAAAAAAAAAAAGCCCTGTTCTTGTAAAGTGACCAATTCCCCAATATTATTACTGGGAAAACAAACGAAAGAATGACTTATGTGTTTGGAACATACCAAATGTGGCCTCTTGGTCTATTGTCCCCACCCCTCCCATCAGAATAACCTCTCCACTATTTTTGTTTTGTAATATTTGCCTGATTTTGTTTACAAATTACATAACCTTGGGTGATTCATGTAATTCCCACCCCGTCTCTTGGGTCCCTCCTTTTGAAAGCAAAGACCCCTGACAGGCCATTCCGAAAGGAGCATCCAACTTTCAAATGAGACAATGTTAATATTTCCATCTGGAGACTAAGGTATAAGTTTCTAACTAGAAAGTGACATTGGAGAATAGAATAAATATTTCCAGCATGAACTGAAAGGGTCCTCCCGACCAGAGTCAAAAGAAGGAACAATCACACGGCGGGCAGGCTGGTGGAGAGAAGGCAAGGTGGGGGAAAGAACCTGTCGCTGGCGTGGCCGGGCGAGATTCCCCGCTGAAGGGCTTCCCTGGTGGCTGCTGGCTAAGGGTCCGCGGGCCCACGCAGGGGACACGGGTTCCAACCCTGCTCCAGGATGATCCCCCATGCCTCGGAGCAACTAGGCCTGCACACCCCAACTACCGAGCCTGCGCCCTCCAGCCTGGGAACTGCGACCACTGAAACCCAAGCACCCCAGAGCCGGCTCTGCAACACACCGAGTCATGCAACCAGAAGCCATGCATCACAACTCCAGGGGAGCTCTGCTCGCCACCCCTGGAGGAGGCCCACGCATAGCCACGGAGACTCAGCATAGCCCAACATACACGGACGCACTTATTCAAAACCACACTGCTGAAGGAGACAGCCCGATTGGACTGTCTTGGCCAGCGTGACTCTCCAGATTAGGGCTCGGGACCCACTGGAAGGTCACACTTTCCTCTCCACTTTCTCAACTGTCCTGTCTCACAGACTTCACCAACAGCGCTCAGAATGCAAGCCGGGGTCCCCTGCTCTGGGAGCCGCCTCCATCCCAAGTGGGTCCTCGTCCCACCGCCATGCAAAGCCCCAGTTCTCCAGCCCGAGGAGAGGCTGGGTCTCATCCTGTGACCTGTACTGGGCCTGGGACAGACCACAAGGCCAGGATCTGAGGCCCCAGGGTCCGATGGATAGGGTAAGCAAGACAGAGAGCCAGGGACGGACAAGGAGGTGGAAGCCCCACCTCACCAGGAGAGCGGCACGCTCTCCTCCCAGTCAGATTATTACTGAGGGGCTCGGGGGGCCCAGTGGTGCCAGAACTTCTAATTCTTACCCCCAAAAACTCACAGTTCTTGACCCTCGTAAAAAAATCTCCTAATCCTCAGCTTTGGCAAGTCAGTCCCATTTCATTTTCAACCCCACATGGCCTCTCTGGTGGCTCCTACGATGCAGGAGACCCAGGTTCAATCCCTGGGTTGGGAAGATCTCCTGGAGAAGGAGATGGCTGCCCACTCCAGTATTCCTGCCTGGAGAATCCCATGGATAGAGGAGCCTGGTGAGCTACAGGCCATGGGGTCACACAGTCAAGACACGACGCACACACACGGCCCAAAGCCAAGACCCGGTGGGCTGCAGAGTCTGGCTGGGGCATTCCATAAGGTGGGAGGACAGACGCCCCCGCCTCCTTCTCATCCCAGACAGTGACCCTGCCGAGGGGCGACCGCCAGTCGGGCGCCGACGTGCTTCCTCGGGGCCCTCTCCCGTCATCGCGACGCATCCACGTCTGCAAGGGTACACCCACAGGCACTGGAAGCAGGCCTCTGCTTGCTTTCTGTCTCTTGCTTAGCTGACTACTGCAGGTGCCTAGTACAAGTGAAATCATATGACAGTTGTCCTTTTGTGATCGACTTATCTTGTTCAGCACAGTTTCTTCAAAGTTCACCCATGCTGCAGCATGAATCAGGACTGCTTTCTTTTTTAAGGCTGCATAATAGTCCATCGTGTGTGTATGCCACACTTTTGAAGATCAGAGTTAGCTGATTTACAATGTCGTGTTAGTGTCAGCTGTACAGCAAGGCAATGCAGATACACACACACACACACACACACACATTCTTTTTCATATTCTTTCCTCTTACATTCAAGTACGCTTGCCTGGAAAATCCCATGGATGGAGGAGCCTGGTAGGCTACAGTCCATGGGGTCGCAAAGAGTCAGACACGACTGAGTGACTTCACTTTTCTCTTATAGGTTATTACAAAGTATTGAGTATACTTCCCTGTGCTATATAGTAGGTCCTTGTTGGTAAGCTATTTTATATGTAGTAGTGTGTATATGTTAATCCCCAGTTCCTCCCTTTTCTATACTGATGGAGATATGAACAAAGAGGTTAGGACCACATAACTACATTTCAAATCCCTTGGAAATCTTTGCTTTGTCCTCATTCAATTACCAATAACAGGCTTTTTAAAAAAATCAACACTCAGAAAGCACTGCTGGAAAGGTATTTCGGGTAACATGAGAGTCCAAAGATCTTTTGAAATAAGTGTTTTGCTCTTCAGTGTTTAGAAAATAATTCTGTATGAATAAATAAACCATTATTCCAGGAGTTTTTTTTTTTTAAGAAAGGAATGAAACAGGGGGAAAAGCATAATCCACAAAACCACATATTTCTTAACACTCCTGGGATAAAGTAGATTGCTTTTGCTATGACTATGTTTGTTTAACAAAAACATTCTGCAGCCCTGTTGACTCCCTGGAAATGAAGCCTTTCAGACATCTGCAGAAGAGCCAAAGCGATGTTGCTGCTGCTTCAAATTTCCTTATGGGGAAGGAAAGATCCCCTGGAGGAGGACGGCCACCCACTCCAGTGTTCTGGCCTGGAGAATCCCATGGACAGAGGAGCCTGGCGGGCTACAGTCCATGGGGTCACAGAGTCGGACACAACTGAAGCAACTTAGCGCACACACACACACACACACACCAGCTTGCACACAAGAAAGAAAGCGCATGCACGATGACCAATGACCTCACATCTCACCCACGTCCCTGCAGCAGGCCAGCCACGCCCAGCTGCAACAGCCCCCATGTTCTTGCCCAGCAATCATTTCTGCTTTTAGCCCGATTACTCAAAGTCCGACCCTGCTTTTCTAATTATATCCCCTAATGGATCTGTCAATACCAGGAGCCCAACACAAGAGACAGACACCATCTCCCGGGGGTCAGCACCCGCTCAGGTGAAGCTGATAACGATACTATTCAACCAAATCCTTTTTTTCCCTCTAAGTCCCTTAAAGGCCACCATTTCTATAACCTCAATCTGCCTGGCTTTGCCATAGAGCCAATTCAGCAAAACACACAAGTCAATCATTGCTCGATGTGGGGTTTTTCACTGTATAAGTGAAAAAAAGGAATTCGAGCTTTAAAATAAGGTTTGCAGCCCATGTCTTTGGTATCATTTCTAAATCTGGGGCATAAAACTTCCACCTTAGGGTCTTCAAATTCAAATTTTTGTCAACTTTTTATCAACAAATTCATGTTTCTGAAAGAAAACGAAACAGAAAGAAACACACACACATCCAGACTCAGGAGACCCCACCATTCAAACACTATGTATTCTTTTATATTCTGTTAATTGGACTGAAATTCACTTAACATAAAGGCAATCATTTAAAGTGAAAGAGTCAGGGGCATTTAAATACATTTACAATGTTCTTTGGAAGGACTGATGCTAAAGCTGAAACTCCAGTACTTTGGCCACCTCATGCGAAGAGTTGACTTATTGGAAAAGACTCTGATGCTGGGAGGGATTGGGGGCAGGAGGAGAAGGGGACGTCAGAGGATGAGATGGCTGGATGGCATCACTGACTCGATGGACGTGAGTCTGAGTGAACTCCAGGAGTTGGTGATGGACAGGGAGGCCTGGTGTGCTGCGATTCATGGGGTCACAAAGAGTCGGACATGACTGAGCGACTGAACTGAACAGAACTGACTGACAATGTTATACGACCCTCACCTGTATCTGGTTCTGAAATGAGGCAACTGCAAATCCATAAAGCGCTTATTCAGCATTCCTCTCTCCCCTGCCTCCAGGCAATCAGCAACCTGCTTTTATAAAGCACGATTCTTAACACCTTAACTATATCACAGATAAACTCAAGAGGGAAACCTTCATGCTTCCACAAACCTAGGATTCTACAGGTCAGCCAGCAATAACTGACCAAACAGCACATGCTCATCAAATGAGTCCTGAGACAGGGGTCGCCAGTCCACAGTGGCTATGAATCCCCCGTGCAGGAGACGTTGGCTCGACCCCTGGTCCGAGAGGATCCCACAGACTGCGGAGCAGCCTGGGTGGGAGGGGAGTTTGCGGGAGAATGGATACATGTATATGTATGGCTGAGTCCCTTTGCTGTCCACCTAAACACTGTTAATCGCCTACACTCCAACATAAAATAAATAATTAAAAACAAAACAATACCAGGCACTGTGAAGCTCAGACTTCACAGTGGGGTACTCAAATATTAAAAGCAACCAGCTAGAAACCGAACCCAGAGTATTAATCAAATATTTCACACACTTAAATGTACTCTTTATAGAGAAGACACGAAGGATTACCAAGTCTTCAAACTTTTAACCAAACTCATTCACACCAGACCCAAAAACAGCTTAGCGTGAGTCAGAAGGGAACCTGATTATCAGTATTTTATGCCCTTTTCCCTAATTGAGCGTGACAGCTCTCTAGCTGACACTCCTGGAAGTTCTCTTTTGATTCTGAGACTACAATAAACTGATTGCATCAAAGACCAGCCTCTAATGAATATGTACAAACAATATGGAAATGAAACTATTTAGAATGTAAATGAGACCCTATATGGATTTCTACGATAAAAGTCTCAAGACCTGGTATAAAAGTAATCAGCACATAAAAGCTTCAAGGCTGAAAATGTGGCTGGTCTGAGTTGAACGTGCCACACGTATAAAATGTATGTGAGATTTCAATGACTTAGCATGAAAACAAGAATGCAAGATACCTAGGCTAAGAAGTTTGTTTTTTTTTAATATTGCTAACACACTGAAATGACAATATTTGGAATATATGAGGATTAAATAAAATGTATTAAAGTGCATCTCACCTGTTTTTACCTGTTTTAAATGTGGCTACTGGAAAATGTAAACTTACATATGGAGCTCACGTATGAGCTGGATGGCACTGCTCTTATAATTACTTATTAATCATTTGCTTAACATTTACCACTGCTTTTAATTATACAAATTATTCATTTAATCTTTTTCTGTCCTTCCCAATAAATAAGTTCTGCCAGGCAAGAGTCCAGGCTGGGTTTGTTCGCCAACAAGCTGGCCAACCCCGAGTGCCTGGAGAAGGCTCATTAACAATCATCGCTAAATGAAGAATTCCTCCATTGACCGATACGGCCACCACCCACATCATGACCACACTAGAACTTTCTATGCCAAAGGAAGGCCAATGCAAACTGCCACCTGCAGCCGCTCTGGGGGGTAAACTCGGAGGTGCCGCACACTGGGCTCCAAGTAAATTAGCCAAGATGATACCAAGAGGACATGAGCTTGAGCAAACTCCGGGAGCTATCTGCCTGCCTGAAGGACAGGCAGACCCGGCGTGCTGCAGCTCACGGGATCCCAAAGAGTCGGACACGGCTGATGGACTGAACCACCACAAGCTCGATGAAAGAACCTGTAATGAGTTCTCGAAAACCATCACCCAGGGTAAAACCCAGAGAGAGTTTATTACTCTCTTAATCATGGTAAAGTATACATAAAAACTTACCACTGTGACCATATCTCAGTGTACATTTCAACAGTTCCAAGCACACTAACACTGCTGTGTAAGCATCACTGCCAGGCCTCTCCAGCAAACCTTCTCCTAACCAACGGTGCCAGCTGCAGCTGCCCCTCAAGCCTGCCCCTCAGCCACCCAAGCAGACAGGACCGCGCCTCCATCCCCCCAGCCCTGCTTCCTCTGCCCCCTCCGGCAGAAGCAGGAGATACAAGAGCAGCAAAGAGGGAAAACCAGCTGCTCTGACTCACAGGAATTCCCAAACGTGAAAATTCGCCACTGGAAAAGAATCAAAGGTTGAGGCGACAACAGAAGCAAAGGAAGAATGCAAGAATTTCACTTTGCAGACGTGGCCGGAAGACGGCCCAAGACTAAGCATCTTAACCGCAAGCAGTATAAAATGGGGGGAAAAGAAATTTCCCAAAAAGCACAGTGCCCCGAGGGTGTAAGTGCACTTCAGTTTGGCATTTACATGGGACAGAAGAGCGTATTACTATTTTTTTTATCCTGAGTCATTACCATAATGGGCCTCAACTCTATAACAGGGCTTTACATTAATATGTCAATAAAGTCTTTACTTAGGAGAGTTTTTTTCCCCTTACATTTCAGAATATAATAATATAAAATAATACACTATGGAAACTGTCAAAAAGCATAAAAATTCACCATGCACACAGACTAGTTTGAAGAGTTTATGACAGTTAGGGACCTCCCTGGTGGCCCAGTGGTTAAGGCTTCATACTTCCAGTACAGGGGGCGTGCATCTGATCCCTCGTTGGGGAACTAAGATCCCACGTGCCACAGGGCAAAAAATAAATAAAAATCAATACACTAATGGTGAACTTTCCCACAAATGGTGCCAGAACAACAGACTCTCTGTACAGAAACGTCTAAAATTCAGTCACTCCACAAATAAAGTTGTAGAGTCATTCCTGGAATAGTCGGATTCATAGAGACAGGAAGTAAATGATGGTTTCCAGGCTTTGCGGAAGGGAAGATGGGGAACTGGTGTTTAACAGATATAGGATTTCAGTGGAGGAAGACGGATGGCGGTGACAGTTGGCCAACAAATCGCATGTACTTAAGGCCGCTGTACTGCGCACCGCAGAATACAACAAAGGCCTAAGTTTTATGTTACGTGTGTGCGTTACCCAAACTTCCCTGGGGGCTCAGACGGTAAAGTGTCTGCCTGCAACGTGGGAGACCTGGGTTCAATCCAGGGGTCGGGAAGATCCCCTGGAGAAGGAAATGGCAGCCCATTCCAGTATTCTTGCCTGGAGAATGCTATGGACTGAGGAGCCAGGCGGGCTACAGTCCATGGGGTCGCAGAGAGTCAGACACGAACGAGCAACTTCACATTCACTTTACCAAAATTTGAAAAAAAAAAGGATGTCAATACTTCAATCATGAAAAAAAGAAGAGTTTATGACAGAATAAATCCCATTCTCTGCAGGCTTAGTACCACATCTACCCTCAAAAGAAGTCCACTCGTGGCTTCAAAGGCATGGTTCCCAGACACACCAGCGATGCAGACCAGTGGGTCCCCTCTCCCTGCTGTAGTGGAGACAGGTATTCAGTGACACAGTCAATGAACCATTTGCAAGACTTACCAAAAGTTCCATATATTGTGAATGCATTTTAATAAATAAAATTATGTGTATGACATCACAAAAGATTCAACAGCACTCAAATGAGGATAGGACCAGACAGCTCTCAAGCTCTAAAAAAGGCTTCACACCTGCATTTTCAGCTTTGCATGAACAATTACTGCGTTCATGTGCAAACTCCCAAATTGGTGCATGGAAATAGAAAATCGTACACATGGGCTCCACTCACCAATTTGCATGCAAAATTGTCCTCAGCAATCTCTGGTTCATTTTTTGCCATGTAAGACATGGGCTGGGGGTGGTCAACGATGCCTCAGGAGACTGATTTTAGGAGGCATTTTGGTTCCCACTACTGAAAAAGGGGGTCCCTGATGATGTCTGGGTCTACACACGCATATAAAATCCTTCCCAGCTGCCTTCTCACGCATTTCAGTGGAAGAGCGGAAAAGCCTGAGAATGAGATTAAGTAGAATAATGGGTAACGGATATAGAACAAGTAATAGAATAAAGAAGAAACATGGCAAAAAAAAAAACCATGTTTTCACCCAGAAAGACACCATCTATCAATGACAGTCTGCACGAGAAGAGAAAGATGGATATTAAGCAGGCAGGAAAAGGACTCCTCTGATTCAGCCAACGATATTTACTGAAATGGACCACCAGGAAGCGTGGCTTTTGAGACTGCCAGTGAGGCCCTGACAGGCATCTAAGTGCTCATAACGCATCTGAAAGTTTTCTCTAACATTCCTTCCCTTTCTTGCCGCTTCCCTTTTTCACTTGACATGCAGCTGGTGTGAACTGAGATACTCTGGGAGTGTGAGAAAGACACACAATTTCAAAGACTTTGTGGAAAAAAGAAAAAGAATGTAAAATATCTCACAGTGTTTTACTGATCACATGTTGAGCCGATGATATTACAATTGATTTACCTGTTTTAATTATTTTTAATGTCGCTACTAGAAAATTTTAAAATAGATTCATGGCTCATCTTATATTTCTATCAGACAAGGTCTGTTCTAGAACCTTTTGTTTTCAGTTTAGTTACTTAAATTTTTTATTTTAAACTTATTTCAATCCAAAAAACATTATCCCTCCTCTACTTTTATTTTAAATTAGATCCATGGCTCACATTATATTTCTATTGGATAGATTTGTTCTAGAACCTTTTGTTTTAAATTATTTAAGCTGATTTCAGTGGGGGAAAAAAAAAAAAAAAAAACACGATCCCGTCTCTACTTTTATTAAGCTGCCAATTTAGCTCCTGACTAAGCATCCTTTAGCCACAGGCATCAGTACAGATACTTCTCTTCCAAAAATAAACCTGTAACACGGAGAAATGGGGCAAAGCTGCTGAAATATTTACAGTGTGGGATCAGTCAGTCATCTATCTTCAAGTGCATTGAATCTTTTCTTCTTACACGTTGTCACTACTCCAAATCGGAGGGGAAAAGCAAAACTTCTTACAGTCTTCACATCTGATAGTGAAAGTAGTTCAGTCGTGAAAAGTCCGACTCTTTGCGATTCCGTGGAATTCTCCAGGCCAGAACACTGGAGTGGGCGGGCAGCCTTTCCTTTTCTCCAGGGGATCGTCCCAACTCAGGGACTGAACCCAGGTCTCCTGTATTGCAGACAGATTCTTTACTAGCTGAGCCACAAGGGAAGCCCCAGAATACTGGAGTGGGTAGCCTATCCCTTCTCCAGCAGATCTTCCCAACCCAGGAATTGATCCAGGGTCTCCTGCATTGCAGAAGCATTCTTCACCAACTGAGCTGTCAGGGAAGCCCTCACATCTGATGTTTGGTCCCTGAGCCCTTAAATATCTGCTCTTGGAGAATTTCTAGTAACACCATCACACCAGCTCCTAAGGTGTTTACCTCTCTGGAACAAGTGGGTTTGCAGCCTTTTTCGGCCCCTACCCTGTCTGCAGCCCCAAACACCCTCCTGAGTCTCACCCCGCCAGGCAGCGATCCTCAAACTGAGCATCTTGCCTGCAAAGCAGCACTGCTCTTGCAAAACTTTAAATAGCTTCGGAGGCCGCCAGCCAGCCAGCATCCCGGCTGAGATTATTCACGTCAGAAATATCAATAGACCCTCCAGTTTGTTTTGTTAAGTCCGTGGAAGTGCTCTGGATTGGATTTTTCTGAGTGATTTATGTTACATTCCAGAAACGCGAATTCTGCCTCACACACTTAACACGTCGCTGCGGTCACACTCCTATTTAACGGAGCCGGATCCCTTCCTGGGCTTCCCTGTCTGGCTCCTTTGGGGTGGGATGAGAACTTCATGATGTCCAGTTCCCACATCCCAGTAAGAAGAGAGTATCGTTAGTACTTTGTTATCACTACAGATCAGGATTTTAACTCTAAACAATGGAGGCAGAAAGAGAGCAGGAACCTCGAATTGAACTACAGGGTGGAAAGCTGGTGGTGTCTCCAAGCTGGTGAAGGCAGAGATGGGTGGGCTAGTGACCAAGGATGCACTTGTGTGGTTCTGTGGAAAGACCTGTGGTGTGTATGCAGTCCAGGGGTCTTTGAGAGTCCTGATTCTGCTGCTAGCTCTGTGTCCACAGCCAGATCCCTGAAGACACCAGGGAACGGTCTGTAAAGCAAAGGGAACTGTGATTTGGGCAATTAGGGCCACTTCATGCTGGCGCTAGCAGTACAGAACTGTCTGCCAACGCAGGAGAAGGAAGAGCCCCCGGAGGAGGGCACGGCCACCCGCTCCAGCGTTCCTGCCTGGAAAATCCTACGGGCAGAGGAGGGCTCCATCCACGGCGTCGCCAAAGAGTCGGACACAGCAGCGACTAAGCAACAGCAGCGTATACACACACGTGAAAGATGAGTCCCTGGACAAACCAAGGCTCTTGATTTACTGACCAATTATGGTCTCAACACTGACAATGAGGGAGTGGCCAAACCATTCAGTAAGACGGGGAACAGAAAATACACCGGGGGAGAGCGCCAGCTGTGAGTGAGGAGCTCAGCTCAAGTCAGGCTGCGGACAAGTCAGCTGCCATCTGGCCAGCCTGCGGCCTGTCCTTCCCCAGCACTCACATCCTTTCCCTCTACTTTTCACACTACTTTTAACCTGCTTTTCTGAGAACGGTTGCAAAGGATTTTTTTTAGCTGAAAGAGCCCTTAAAGACGATGACAATGACAAGACAATGACAGAAGTGATTTCAGAAATAACGCTAACAACGACGGTAACAACGATACTCACTTCCTCTGAACGTACATTTCACGTCAGACATCGTCTCCTGTGTTTTACATGAATCCTCATTAATGAGAGATGCAGTATTACCATCTCCACTTAAAAAATGAGAAGACTCTGGATCGGAGAGGCTGAGTAACTTTCCCAAGGTGGTACTGCTGGTAAGTGGTGGCCTCAGATTCAAACTCAGGCATTCAGAGCCAAAGCCTTTAACCTCGACACTATGCAGTTTCTCTAACCGCCCAAGCCACCCCATTTTACAGATGGTTACATCATGCCCCCACGGTATTAAACAATGGGCTACAGATACAGCGGGCAGCAGAATCAAGACTCTGCGAGGCCCCTGGACTACACACCACGCTCCTTCCACTACACCACAGAAGCGTAGCTGGTACAGCAGATCAGAACAAAAGACTCCCAGAAACCGACCGGCACCGTCTCCTTGCTTCTGCACAACTGTGGGCTCCCTGCCCAGGCTCCGGAGTTTGTTTCTGATCCATCAATAGCCAACTGCTTGGATCAGGGTTTTCCTTGAAAGGCTGAGCACAACAAAGCCTTTCCTTGAAATGCAACGTTGATGTCTTCCATGAATTTGGCAGGGTGATCACGATGTGGGGAAGAAAAAAAGTACAGCCTGGATGTGTGCACCACGTTCAGAGCCAGGAAATCTACAATTTGGGAACCAGAAAAATAAGAATAGCTACCTAGTGCTTATAAATAACCATCAGAAACCAGACTTGCCTCATTTCAGGGTATGGCAAGCAAAAATAAAGCAACTGTTTAAAACCAAATCCAGCTTGTAAAGTTAAATTTCCACAGTTCAAAGACATTTATAAAGTGAGAAACTGATTCAGGTGAGGAAATGCAAATAACACGCTGCTGACCTTCTCCATGTCCCTGGACTCCTGTCCACAGTGCAGAAGGCGGGGGCACAAGGCAAAGGTCACGGCCAGGAAGTGAAAGGCGCCTTGGTGGACCTCCACAAAGAGTTTGACCCATATCTGGTTTGAGCATCCCCAGGTACTGGGGGGGCGGGGGGGACAGGACAGGTGGCGCTGTAACAACGTTTCTTCTTTCACCTCTACTCTCCTTGTGTCATTTTTAACACATTCCCAAACACCCATGTTGGATAGGAATCCCCAAATTGCCCTAGGCATCAGTCTGACCATTCACAGTCCAGTCTATGCCTGTCTCCCCATGTCACTCATGCAGTAGGTGAAAACTGATCATGCTGTTTTGTTCTGAGTTTCTATAGTTGAGTGTAAGCTTAGAATCTTCATATATAATGTACAATTAACGTATGTCTGACTCTTCAGTTAACAATCCTGCTGCCCAGTTTTCTATAGCTCAGCTTATCTTTTTCTTACTGATTTGCAGTAAGATTTTCTCTATGATGGGTTGTTGTTCTTATTCAATTGCTAAGTTGTATCTGACTCTTTGTGACCCCATGGACTGTAACATACCAGGCTCCTCTTTCTTCCACTATCTCCCAGAGTTTGCTCAACTCCATGTCCACTGAATCTCTATCCAACCATCTCATCCTCTGTCGCCCCCTTCTCCTCCCACCTTCAATCTTTCCCAACATGAGGGTCTTTTCCAATGAATCAGCTCTTCACATCAGGTGGCCAAAGTACTGGAGCTTCAGCTTCAGCATCAGTCCTTCCAATGAATATTCAGGGTTGATTTCTTTAGGATGGACTGGTTTATTCTTCTTGCAGTCCAAGCGACTCTCAAGAGTCTTCAGCACCAATTTGAAAGCATCAATTCTTCAGCACTCAGCCTTCTTTATGATCCAACCTCTCACATCTGTACATGACTACTGGGAAAACCAGTCAAAACCATAGCTTTGACTAGATGGACCTTAGTTGGCAAAGGTCTCTGCTTTTTAAGATGGATACTAGTCCTTTGTCTGATATGCACATGGGCATACCTCATTTTACTATGCTTCACAGACACTACGTTTTTTACAAATTGAAGGTTTGTGGCAACGCCGTATTGTCAGACAATAGTTAGTCCTTTTTTGGCAATAAAGTTTGTTTTTTTGTCTTGTTTTGTTTTCGATGCGCTTTGCAGCTTGCAGGATCTTAGTTCCCCAACCAGGGATCTAAGCAGGGCCTATGGCAGTGAAAACTCTTAAGTCTTAACCACTGTACTGCCAGGGGATTCTCAGCAATAAAGTACTTTATAATTAAGAAATGTACATTGTTTTTAAATATAATGCTTTTTGCACAATTAACAGACTATAGTATAGTATAACGGAGAAGGCAATGGCACCCCACTCCAGTACTCTTGCCTGGAAAATCCCATGGACGGAGGGGCCTGGTGGGCTGCAGTCCATGGGGTCGCTAGGAGTCGGACACGACTGAGCGACTTCACTTTATTTTTTCACTTTCATGCATTGGAGAAGGAAATGGCAACCCACTCCAGTGTTCTTGCCTGGAGAATCCCAGGGACGGGGGAGCCTGGTGGGCTGCCGTCTATGGGGTCGCACAGAGTCGGACACGACTGAAGCCACTTAGCAGCAGCAGCAGCAGTATAGTGTAATCATAACTTTTATACACAGTGGGAAAACAAAATATTTGTGTGACTTGCTTTACTGCGATCCTCGCTTTACTCTGGTATCTGGAACTGAACTGCAGTTTCTCTGAGGTGGGCTTGTACTGCAATTTTATTTGTCTGTTTTTTTACATAGAAGTTTTAAAAGCGTATGTGATCCAAACTTCTAAAACTTTGAGGCTTCTGGGTTACATGCATCCTTTCTAAATACAAAGCCTGGGCTCATATAAAACTCCATTTATAGTTAAAAGTGGCACGACTAACCCCTAAGATAAGTGAGCGCTTTGAGCTGGGTTTCCACTATGATGCCAGGTAGCGCTTGGCCCCCAGAACAGTCCTGCACACGTGCGCTGAGGGCCAGGAATAGAGTGTGTCTGAGCAGGGTCCAAAGCCCCCTAAGAGGATGAATTAGACATCCAGGAGCTCTCTTTCTCCAAAGCTACTGAGATAACCTTTCTTATCTGTCAGGTCAACTCTATTCAACTTAAATTGCAGATTCCTTGTGTTAATAATGCCTAATAAAATATCTTTCTTGACAATTCAAAAAACACACATGGTTTTGGAACTTTAGAGTTCTAACTCTAAAAGACTGGTTTTGCAAAAGGGGAAACTGAGGTTTCTCCTCCCAGAGCCCCACCAGTCGTGTCCGACTCTTTGCGACCCCGTGGACTGCAGCCCACCAGGCTCCTCCGTCCATGGGATCCTCCAGGCAAGAATACTGGAGTGGGGTGCCATTTCCTTCTCCAGGAGAGAGTTAAGCAGAGTCCAGGTCTCCAATACCTGCAGGGCCACCACTGCCCGTGTCCCTGTGGCGCCCGCCCCCCGCCAGCCAGGAGGAATCACACAGCGGAAGCCTCCTCCGTGCTGTGGCTGCAAGCACCCTTACCTTCCTGACGATTCCACGTGGCCCACACTCCTAAGTCTCCATCTGAAGCTGGTTCAGAAAAATCCCCCTGGCAAACCCCACGGGGGATGGAAACTCACCATGTTCAAAACAAACCCGTTCACGGCCCCCGCGCCTGCCCTGCGTCCTGCGCCTCCGCACGGTTTGCAACATCACAGCCAAGGGAGACACGGCCCGAAACCGGAAACGACACGGCTGCTTCCTCCGCCTCTCGCTCTTCCCTGCATCCAGCCGGCCGCTGTCCCCTGCCAAGCCTCCTGTGAACCCTCCTTTATGAGGCTCCCTCCTCTGCACGGCCACCACCTCAGCTTTCCTGACCTCCAGGCTGCCTCCAGGCTGCCCTCCACCTACACTGTCTACACTAACAATCCGGGTAAAGCACAGGCGGGCACAGCGCCCCAAACCCCCGGCCCCACTCTTCGGTCCAGCGGTTCTCACGAGGGATGATTGTCTCCGAGGGAACATTTTAGAGACGGGGGTACTATCCGTTATCACAGGGATGGGGGACTCATCACCACTTCAGGGGGAGCCCAGGCCAGCTGGACGGCTCCAATGCACAGGGCAGAGACACTAAGAACTCTCCCGATCGCCACACAATTTTTGAAAATCCTACTGGACAGTCTTTTTTTTTTTTTTTTTAATAATAGAATAACCTGGAGTATGTGCTTTATTCTTTTGTACATCAAAAATATACATTGATAAAAATTTATTTCTATTTAATTTTTATTGGCGTATAGTTGCTTTACAATGTTGTGCTGGTTTCTGCTACACAGGAAAGTGTATGAGTTATATGTGCACATATATCCCCTCTTTTGGGGGGTTTCCTTCCCATTTAGGTCACCACAGAGCACAGAGGAGAGCTCCCTGAGCCCTACAGTGGGTTCTGGTTACTGACCTGTTCTATACACAGGAGTGTGTGCATGTCACTCCCCACCTCCCAACTCACTGCACCGCTACTCCCCCTTTGGTGTTCCTACGTTTCTCCTCTGTCTGTGTCTCTATTTCTGTTCTGCAGATAAGGTCGTCTATACTATTGGACATTCTTTGTAGAGGAAAAGCCTGGCTCTAATTATTGAAGCCTAGAATTTCACTCCGCTTTGCATATAAACAAAAGTAAAGTGTGCCCAGTTTATGGTACACTGAACCTTCCAGGAAGGTATCCTGAGTACAAGCGTGAAAGTGAAAGTCGCTCAGTTGAGTCCAACTCTTCGCAACCCCATGGACTGTCCGTGGAATTCTCTCAGACCAGAATACTGGAGTGGGTAGCCTTTCCCTTTTCCAGGGGATCTTCCCAGCCCAGGGATCGAACCCAGGCCTCCTGCATTGTGGGCAAATTCTTTACCAGCTGAGCCACCAAGGAGCCCAAGAATACTGGAATGGGTAGCCTATCCCTTCTCCAGGAGATCTTCCCAACCCAGGGATCAAACCCAGGTCTCCCACATTGCAGGCAACTTCTTTACCAGCTAAGCTGTCAGGGACACTGCCTCCTGGGTGGTCAAGGCCTATTCCCCAGCAGAATCACCCCGGGGGTGGGGTAGATCCCCAGGTCCCTCCCCATGCACCGGGTCAGAGCTGCATCTCAACAGCTTGGGCCACTAGTTTCCCTGGCTCCCTCTGCTAGAGGAGGATTCTTTATGAGGCTTCAGGAGTCGTGTTCTGGAAAGGACTGTGGGGCCAAGACTGAGCTCACAGGAAACAGCTCCTTGTCGATGGGTGATGTCTATGCAGTGGCAGAACGTGAATCCATGCAGGCGGACAAGGCCCTGCTTCCCGCCCTTCCCCTCCCCGGTTCCCTGTCTGCCCCGAGAATCCTCCAGGCCCTCACGGCTCTTTCTAGAAGACCCTTCCTCAGCCTCCCGCCATGGCCCGTCTCCCTCCAGACACCACCTGGAGCACCCGCAGCTTCTAGGGCATCTCCGAGAGCAGCCGGGATCTCATCTTGCCCATTTGGTTCCCCCGCAACCGGCTCCCCTCTGCCCAGCTAATAACCAGAACTCAACAAGTACTCAGCAGACAAACATGATGAAACAGGCCTCAGCGAACACAGAGTCCATCACTGCGAAGGACAAGTGGGTGAAACCGCCTCTTCCTCTGCAGCACGCCGCCTCCCCTGAGACCTGGGCCTCCAGGGATGAGGCAAGACTGCCTGACAAACCAAGGCTGCTGGGCACAGTCCCGCCTCCAGGACCAGCCTCGTCTGGGCGAGTGATGGAGCCCCCAGGCGGGGACCGGGTACCACCGGGCTTGGGGAGCAGGCGCAGAAGCGTCCACGGGAGCCACCCCTGTGGCTTGGTGTGGTTTGGTTTGGCTCCGTTTGGTGACCCAGGTTTGCTCGGCTGCTGAGGGGCGAACGTGCCCTGTGATGATTTCCTGCGACTGTCACTTGCAGGAATGATGTTATTTTTAGGGGGCGGGGGACGCCAAAGAGGCTTATTTGGCAAACGAACACCATTTGGTCGCCTGAGCTCTGTGTGCGGGTGTGAAGGTCCTCACGCTAGAAGCTAGTGGTTTTCAAATCCACCGGAAAGAGTCTCCATACACAGGTCAGGGGCAGGAAAATAAAAACCCCAGGATGACAAGTGTGCAAATTAACCCTGGAACCAGGCGAGGAACCAGGGATGACGGACAGGAAACAATGAAGCTGACCACTCGTCAGGACGAGGAAAATTTTGAGGAAGGGAGCATTCTGCCCAAAAGTTTTATTAGGAGAGGGCATTCACACCAGGCATTTATGGCCCCCAAAGTCCAATCTGTTAGCACCGGGGCAAGAGCTGTCCATTGTGTTCAAAGGACCAGTGACACTGAAAATTTAGGACCCCAAGAGGTCTTCTCTCCTCTGAGTTCACTCCCCAGCTCTCAGATAATCAGCTAAAAGAGTCCAAATAATCTAATCATGAAGTAATAAATGCACATGGCAAAAACACAATAGATATTCCTACTCAACAGAATTAGACATCAGCTGTTGTGTCGATATGCTAATGAAACATCAGACAATCTGTGAGAATGCCATGCCAAGGAGAAGAAAGACGAATTGGGCTCCTCCACTCCTCATGGAAATTAGAAGATTCTAAACTAATCAATTAGCTCCACATCCCCACAATCTCCACCCCGTCTCTGCATTATTATTCCTCTTCATGAAATTTCCTGGGAATCCACTTACTATTCTTATGATCGCAGATATCAAATGAAAATCAAGCCCTCTGCAGAACAGGAGAGAAACTTCACGTTGTAATGTAAGATGAACTGATTAAGGGCACTTAATCTACGAGCAGCTAATTCTCAAAGCCTCCAAGTGGAGTGGAGGAGAGGTCAGGAAGGAGGGATGCCGCTTAGTTTTGATCACATAGAAAAATGGGTTCTGGCGCTCAGCAGGCTGCCTTGTTAACAATCACAGTAACGAGGGTTGTACGCGCTGCAAGTTAGAAAGAGGACCCAATCATCAGAGAACCAAGGGAGAAAGAACACCCTTTCTTTTAGGAAATACGTTGCTCAGGGCTTAGGGATTCTCCTAAAGATGCAAGCAGCTCAAAAGGGAAGAATGGTTTTGTCTTCCGAAGACAAATCTCATTTTGCCGAACTGCTTACACCCTGGAAAAGGATTGCAGACTCAGATTTGGAATACGTTTATTACAAGAAACAATAACCACCCTCCACTGAGAACTCTAAGAAAAAAGGAATCATTTTTTCAGTCTTAAAATTTCTGGGAGGGACTTCCCAGGTGGTCCAGTGGTTAAGAATTTGCCTTCCAATGCAGGGGACCCAGGTCTGATCCCTGGTCAGGGAACTAAGATCTCCCACATGGGGCAAGGCAGCTAACCCCATGCAATACAACTAAAGACACCCATGCATCACAGAGCAAACCCAGCATAGCCAAAAAAAAAAAAAATTTTTTTTTAATTCTGGGAGATTCCCTAAGAGTTTTTGTTTATATGAATTATATCTAGTGATATTTATAATATTAGAAAAATTCAAAAACGAGTATCTGAGCACACATTAACTAGTGATGATGTCATCACACATCATGTAACCTATGGAAAATTCCACCATGGGCTTGTAAAAGAGTGGGAAAAAAAGGCAACAGAGGTCTCAGTAGTATTTTGAAAACAGCTCTGTCCTCAGGGACTCCCAGGGACCACACTCGGAGCTGCTGGGCTCTGGCTGACATGGCAGAGATGACAACCGCTTCCAGAGTCACTTCTGCCATAAAATCCAAACGCCTGCTGTGTTCAACACATCCATGAATGTTTACAAGCTAACATGCCAGCTCTAGGAGAACTTCAGAAAGTATGCGTGCAATTTTCGATGACAAGAAAACGGGCTCTTGAGTCTCCTACAGCTCACCACGTTTAATTTATGGCCTCTGCTGATACAGACGACTTGCCGCTTCTACACGGGGCTGTGCAATGTCTTCAGTAAGGGACGGGCCTGCCAGGGTACATGCGATCCATCAACAAATACCTCCTTCAAGCCAGTCATTCCCAGAGGCAGCGCCCTTAGGGTTAGAGATGCAGCCTCGACAGATATCCCAGGTTCGAATCCTGGCTCGGCCACTTGCCGGCTGGCGGTGGGCGAGTTACTTACCCTATCAGTGCTTTTGCCTCCCCAGATATAAAAAGGACAATAACAGTATTTACCCATCAGGATCTTTATAGAAACCAAGAGGGTTAGCCACCTAAGACATAGTAAGTACTTAATAAACATCAGCTGTTAGTGTACCTTCTTTGACAATATACAAGGTACCCCAAAAGTCTCAACACAGTTTTAAGCTCAAACTTCAGAAGTATAAGCATCACAAACTTACCAAACAACCTGTTGAATTCTGTGAATTTTAAATAATAAAATTTCCACTTTTTGTTTCAGTTCCTCTAAGCGAAAATGGAGAATGCTACCTGAAACAAAAATTTAACTACAACGGTCATCGTGAGGTGGGGAATAAGATGAATATATAAATGATCCTTACAAAAAGATTTTTTTTTGCCATTAAGACATATTAATTTAATAGACATTTATTGAGCACCTATAATAGACTGGGAAAGACTTGAGATCTCTTCAAGAAAATCAGAAATATCAAGGGAACATTTCATGCAAAGATGAGCTCAATAAAGGACAGAAATGGTATGGACCTAACAGAAGCAGAAGATATTAAGGAGAGGTGGCAAGAATACACAGAAGAACTGTACAAAAAAGATCTTCACAACCCAGATAATCACGATGGTGTAATCGCTCACCTAGAGCCAGACATCCTGGAATGCGAAGTCAAGGGGGCCTTAGGAAGCATCACTATGAACAAAGCTAGTGGAGGTGATGGATTTCCAGTTGCTGCTGCTGCTGCTGCTAAGTCGCTTCAGTCGTGTCCAACTCTATGCGACCCCATAGATGGCAGCCCACCAGGCTCCCCTGTCCCTGGGATGCTCCAGGCAAGAATACTGGAGTGGGTTGCCATTTCCTTCTCCAATGCATGCATGCACGCTAAGTCGCTTCAGTCATGTCCGACTCTGTGCAACCCTATGACAGCAGCCCTCCTGGCTCCTCTGTTCACGGGATTCTCTAGGCAAGAACACTGGAGTGGGTTGCTATTTCCTCCTCCAGGAATTCCAGTTGAGCTATTTCAAATCCTAGAAGATGATGCTGCATAAGTGCTGCACTCAATATGCCAGCAAATCTGGAAAACTCAGCAGTGGCCACAGGACTGGAAAAGCTCAGTTTTTCATTCCAGGCCCAAAGAAGGGCAATGTCAAAGAATGCTCAAACTACCGCACAATTGCACTCATCTCACATGCTAGCAAAGTAATGCTCAAAGTTCTCCAAGCCAGGCTTCAACGGTACCTGAACCATGAACTTCCAGATGTTCAAGCTGGATTTAGAAAAGGCAGAGGAACCAGAGATCAAATTGCCAACATCCCTTGGATCATCAAAAAAGCAAGAGAGTTCCAGAAAAACATCTATTTCTGCTTTATTGACTATGCCAAAGCCTTTAACTGTATGGATCACAGCAAACTGGAAAATTCTTCAAGAGATGGGAATACCAGACCACCTGACCTGCCTCTTGAGAAAGCTGTATGCAGGTCAAGAAGCAACAGTTAGAACTGGACATGGAACAGTAGACTGGTTCCAAATAGGAAAAGGAGTATGTCAAGGCTGTATATTGTTGCCCTGCTTATTTAACTTATATGCAGAGTACATCATGAGAAATTCTGGGCTGGATGAAGCACAAGCTGGAATCAAGATTGCTGGGAGAAATATCAATAACCTCAGATATGCAGATAACACCACCCTTATGGGAAAAAGTGAAGAAGAATTCAAGAGCCTCTTGATGAAAGTGAAAGAGGAGAGTGAAAAAGTTGGCTTAAAACTCAACATTCAGAAAACCAAGATCATGGCATCTGGTCCCATCACTTCACAGCAAATAGTTGGGGAAACAGTGGAAACAGTGACAGAGTTTATTTTGGGGGGCTCCAAAATCACTGCAGATGGTGACTGCAGCCATGAAATTAAAAGATGCTTACTCCTTGGAAGAAAAGTTATGACCAACCTAGACAGCATGTTAAAAAGCAGAGACATTACTTTGCCAACAAAAGTCCATCTAGTCAAAGCTATGGTTTTTCCAGTGGTCATGTATGGATGTGAGAGTTGGACTGTGAAGAAAGCTGAGTACCGAAGAATTGATGCTTTTGAACTGTGGTGTTGGATAGGACTCCTGAGAGTACCTTGGACTGCAAGGAGATCCAACCAGTCCATTCTAAAGGAGATCAGCCCTGGGATTTCTTTGGAAGGACTAATGCTAAAGTTGAAACTCCAGTACTTTGGCCACCTCATGGGAAGAGTTGACTCATTGGAAAAGACTCTGATGCTGGGAGGGATTGGGGGCAGGAGGAGAAGGGGACAACAGAAGATGAGATGGCTGGATGGCATCACTGACTCGATGGACATGAGTCTGAGTGAACTCCGGGAGTTGGTGATGGACAGGGAGGCCTGGCGTGCTGCGATTCATGGGGTCGCAGAGAGTCGGGCATGACTGAGTGGCTGGACTGAACTGAACTGAGCCCTTTACTATGTGTCTGGTTTGTACTAGGTGCCAAGGAGATGAAACAAAACCAGACAAGGTGTCTAGCCAATGCAGTCCAGCAGGCTAGCAACGGATCAGGAGAGCATGTCTGTGGACCACCACGGTCCAGTTAAGTTCAGGCTGGGTCCTGGGGCCTCAGGTAGTAGAGTCCTTAGCCTCTTGAGGGCAGAGGAAAGGTGACAATGTTGTCCTTGCTGACGTTTGGAAAACATCTTCCTACCAGAGAAGTCAATTTTCCCCTCATGTCATTGATTCTGTTCATTTGCATGAAGCCTGTGTATCTATAGCTTTCTATTGCACCAGCTCTTCAATATAGATCTTTACTGAGCTTTTCCGAGTTTGTAAATCATAAACTGTCCTTTCACCATCCACAATGGCAAGCATTCGACCCACACGTTCTATTTACACACACAGCTCAGTTCAGTTCAGTCGCTCAGTCGTGTCCGACTCGTTGCGACCCCATGAATCGCAGCACACCAGGCCTCCCTGTCCATCACCAACTCCCGGAGTTCACTCAAACTCACGTCCACCGAGTCGGTGATGCCATCCAGCCATCTCATCTTCTGTCATCCCCTTCTCCTCCTTCCCCCAATCCCTCCCAGCACAGTAAGAGCCTCTTATATAGATGTCAAATTTCAGCAACTAAAACTCAAATGCATACAAAGCAAACGCAAAGCACAAAGAAGTCAAAATAATTCTCAAAACCACAGCCACTTCCCATAAACTTCAGCCCCTTTTGAAGACTGTCTCAAGCTATAGTTACTCTTATCTTATGCACATAAAGAGCCTGTTATCTTTTTTTCTACCAGATTGAAAGTATAAAAATCTGAAGAGTAAATTAAAAATATGATACCCGGCTTCAGGAATTCTCTAAAGTTACAAACCAGTACGCCCTGGTTTTTGCTGAATGAAATTAGTCTTAATAGAACCAAAAAGGACTAAGTAATGTTCACAAAGGAGTTCAGATAGCTAAACTCAGACATGAGAAGTCCTTTGCCTTAGTGAAAGACAATTTTTCATTTCCCATATGTCAAAAGACTGAAAACTAAAAACCAAACTTAAATCTACACTCAAAATTTTCTTAAAAATTCTAGTTTTACTAGAATACACTTGCTTAACTAGCTATCACTCATATCTTTAAGGACCTAGTTAGTGTCATCATGATATAGAAAAAGATTAAAGATGAACATGTTATTATAGAATGTTGACCATGACTATTTGTTTAAATGTTAGAAAAAGTAAGCTCTCATATTTATATACATTATGTTTATCTTTTTTGTTTCTATAACTTGGAGCTGTTTGACATTTGCAGACTAAAACAAAAAACTAAGAAAATTAAATGTGATATTTTCTTCTCAGATAACCAAAACCAAGATGCTTTTGAAAGCATGAATTTTTCAGGTGATTGGCTGATTTCAACAATGCATGTGGACATAGCTTTGGTTTGAATTTTTCTGAACAGTGATCCAGACCCACATAAATATTAGACACAATCGGATAAGTAGTATGCAAAATATACATTGGGCTTCCCAGGTGGCTAAAGTGGTAAAGAATCCACCTGCCAATGCAGGAGACCCAGGTTCCATCCCTGGGTCAGGAAGATCTCCTGGAGGAGGAAATGGCAACCCACTCCAGGATTCTTGCTGGGAAATCCCATGGACAGAGAGGCAAGCCTGACAGAGTATAGTCCATGGGGTCTCAAAGAGTGGGATACGCCCAAGCACACGTGCAATGCAGAATAATACACTGCAGGGGGAGAAATCATGCGGAATCTTCTCACCCAGTGAAACACCAAAACTGTCTCAATTCCCCTTTCGCAGTGTGATTTTTTTCTATTATGTGTATTTTGATTTTTGCAGGTTTATTTGAGGCTAGTGGTGAGTTGCACATGGGGAGATTTAAGTAACCATATTTGGTTTTCTAGAAACAACCTCCTCCTTTCTCCTTCCCCCAAGGCCCATCATGTTATAAATAAACCCACAGCCCAGAGGGAAGGCCTCAGGGAGCCCAGGTGGGCATCATGTCAGAATGTGCTGAGCCCATTTTGTCTGAAAAGCCCTCTTAATGCCTGACCACACCTGGACAAGCAAATCGAAGCACGAAACAGAATATTCAGATCAGCGGGTCAACCACCCACACCACCAGCCAGGACCAGAGCTGCACATTTCAATCAGAGGTGGGGTGGGGAATATTTCGCCTTAACTGATATTTTCTTCCCAGTTTTCTCCTTTTTTGCTAAGGTAGAAGTATCATATCAGTTCAGTTGCTCAGTCGTGTCCGACTCTATGCGACCCCATGAATTGCAGCACGCCAGGCCTCCCTGTCCATTACCATCTCCCAGAGTTCACTCAGACTCACGTCCATCGAGTCAGTGATGCCATCCAGCCATCTCATTCTCTGTCGTCCCCTTCTCCTCCTGCCCCCAATCCCTCCCAGCATCAGAGCCTTTTCCAATGAGTCAACTCTTCGCATGAGGTGGCCAAAGTACTGGAGTTTCAGCTTTAGCATCATTCCTTCCAAAGAAATCCCAGGGCTGATGTCCTTCAGAATGGACTGGTTGGATCTCCTTGCACTCCAAGGGACTCTCAAGACTCTTCTCCAACACCACAGTTCAAAAGCATCAATTCTTCGGTGCTCAGCTTTCTTCACAGTCCAACTCTCACATCCATACATGACCACAGGAAAAACCATAGCCTTAACTAGATGGACCTTTGTTGGCAAAGTAATGTCTCTGCTTTTGAATATGCTATCTAGGTTGGTCATAACTTTCCTTCCAAGGAGTAAGCGTCTTTTAATTTCATGGCTGCAATCACCATCTGTAGTGATTTTGGAGCCCAAAAAAATAAAGTCTGACACTGTTTCCACTGTTTCCCCATCTATTTCCCATGAAGTGATGGGACCGGATGCCATGATCTTCGTTTTCTGAATGTTGAGCTTTAAGCCAACTTTTTCACTCTCCACTTTCATTTTCATCAAGAGGCTTTTTAGTTCCTCTTCACTTTCTGCCATAAGGGTGGTGTCATCTGCATATCTGAGGTTATTAATATTTCTCCCGGCAATCTTGATTCCAGTTTGTGCTTCTTCCAGTCCAGCGTTTCTCATGATGTACTCTGCATAGAAGTACCCCTCGTCCAAGGTAAGGAGCAGCGGCTGCGCTTTGCTGGAGCAGCCATGAAGAGATACCCCACGCCCAAGGTAAGAGAAACCCAAGTAAGACGGTAGCTGTTGCAAGAGGGCATCAGAGGGCAGACACACTGAAACCATACTCAAAGGAAACTAGTCAATCTAATCACACTAGGACCACAGCCTTGTCTAACTCAATGAAACTAAGCCATGCCCATGGGGCAACCCAAGATGAGCAGGTCATGGTGGAGAGATCTGACAGAATGTGGTCCACTGGAGAAGGGAATGGCAAACCACTTCAGTATTCTTGCCTTGAGAACCCCATGAACAGTATGAAAAGGCAAAATGATAGGATACTGAAAGAGGAACTCCCCAGGTCAGTAGGTGCCCAATATGCTACTGGAGATCAGTGGAGAAATAACTCCAGAAAGAATGAAGGGATGGAGCCAAAGCAAAAACAATACCCAGCTGTGGATGTGACTGGTGATAGAAGCAAGGTCCGATGCTGTAAAGAGCAATATTGCATAGGAACCTGGAATGTCAGGTCCATGAATCAAGGCAAATTGGAAGTGGTCAAACAAGAGATGGCAAGAAGTATCATATCAGAGACCTGTGATGCAAACAAGAGATATGAATCGTGAGCCTCATTTTCCAAACCAAAGTTCAGAGTGGAAGGTCTGAAACCAGGAAGAATCCTTTAGACTCTGATGACGTTAGAACCTTTGAGCGGTGTCTCTGCAGCTGTGACGTGACCCACTCACTCCCTCTCCACCTGCTCCCCCTCCTCCAGAAATTTACCCTTCATAAGGCAGCCCCTACCCTCGACTGGCCAGACTTCTGAAACGAAAAGACAGGCAAAGGAGGATCAGCCCCAGAGTCAAATGGAGAGATCTCAGAAGACACCAGTCATTCTGGAAAGTGAGATGGAAAAGCCCATGGAGGCCCCTGAGGCAGGGGCCAGTGCCAGGCTCAGGAAGGATGCAGAGAAACGTGCGTACCTCAACAGCAAAGGGCTTCCCCGGTGGCTCAGACAGTCAAGAATTTGCCTGCGATGCAGGAGACCTGGGTTCAATCCCTGGGTCAGGAAGACCCCCTGGAGGAGGGCATGGCAACCCACTCCCGAATTGTGGCCTGGAGAATTCCATGGACAGAGGAGCCTGGCAGGCTACAGTCCATGGGATTGCAGAGAGTCAGATGACGAACACCTTACTTTCACTTTTTCTTTCAACATCAAAACCACAACACAGACCTCGTTAGGCAAAGATCAGGTCACAGCTAACAAACCTAACCTAATTTTCCTCTGAGCATCTTTGACAAGGAATAATCTCTGCTACATTCAAATACAGACTTTCTGGTAGGGGGTGGGGGTGGGTCAATGAAAATCCTCTTATAAAGAGGGGTCAATCTCAAATAGACTCGAAGGTGGCTTGCCTTGGAGGCAAATACTACTTTAAAACTCTTACACAAATTATCAGCAATACTCAAACTTTAAAATACCCCTCTATATTTTCATTTTTAATTAAAAATATACACACAGCTCCACACCTGTATATAAACATGTGCACGTATATGCATGTATGTCTCACTAGGAAAGCAAAGCTAAGTACTGGAGTTTATCTGTAATAACCTAATGTGCTATAACCCAGTGGCCAGACCACAGACAGTAACAGACGACTCGAGAGAAAGAATAGGGCCCTTTCAGGCAATTACACAATTACACACGATGACCGTGTTTACATTATCAAAGGGAGGCAGACCCAATTACCTAGCTACTTCAAATGCATAACCCCATTTTCCTCCATTATCTGGCAGGCAGGGTCTCAATAATCTGAGTCATTACCTCAAATTTACTCAGACGGTACAGGTTTGGCCAGTGAACCCAGAAGTAGTGTTTCCTTCCAGAACGCTTCCACCATCAGCAAATATCAAAATGCACCGCAGTAAGCCCCCGTCAGCCTCGTCCATAAGCAGTGTAAGCGAATTCTCTCCCTTGCCTGGCAGATCAACACGTTACTCTCGTCTCCCTTGCCTGGCAGATCAACACGTTACTCTTGTCACTGTTTTTTTTTTTTTTCCTTGAGGGCACTGCACAGCATGTGAGATCTTCATTCCCTGACGAGGGATCGAACCCAGGTTCCCTGCACTAGGAGCGTGGAATCACAGCCACTGGGGCACCAGGGACATCCCAGCATGTCATATCCTAATAATCCAGGCTTGAAGGGGTTTTTTTTTTTTCCTGATAAAAACTCATAGGGCCAGAGGACTTCAGGGCCCAAGGTCTAAAAGCCAGCTGCCAGCAGCAGTCCGACCAGAAGCCCAGCCACTGACTCGCAGCAGTTCAGGCAGGTGCTGCAAAGCCCCAAGGCTTGCATCCGATGCTGCCTCTGCCTCACGAGCCGCAAGGTGGCTCGGCAAGTGCTGACCTCTCTGGACCTGAGAGGTTTCATCCGGATGAAGGTGGGAATAACGGCACGTGTCTTAGAGAGGTGTCCGAGGACTAAATGAGAGGACGCGTATGACACACTTGGGGCAGCTCCAGGCACATCCTGCCTTTTAAAACATGTATGGAGAGAGTAACGTGGAAACATACGCGACCACGTGTGAAACAGGCAGCCAACGGGAATCTGCTGTACGACTCAGGAAACTCAACCCGGGTCTCGGTAACAACCTAGAGGGGTGGGATGGGGAGGGAGGCTCAAGAGGGAGGGGACATGACAGAAAACCTATGGCTGCTCCATGCGGATGTTTGGTAGAAACCAGCACAATATTGTAAAGCAATTACCCTTCAATTAAAAACTAATACATTTTAAAAAATTATTGAAGTATAGTTGATTTACCATGTTGTGGTACTCTCCAGCGTCCAGCAATGTGATTCAGGTTTATATATACACACACACATATACATGTATACATATTTTTCATATTCTTTTCCATTATGGTTTATCACGGGATATTGAATCTACTTCCCTCTGCTCTACAGTAGGACCTTGTTTTCTATCCATTCTCCATAGAATAGTCTGCATCTGTTAATCCCAAACTCCCAAGCCATCCCTCCCCACTCCCTTGGCAAACACGAATCTGTTCTCTACATCTGTGAATCTGTTTCCGATCTGCAGGCACGTCCATCTGTGTCACATTTTAGATTCCACGTTAAATGACATCACGTGATATGTGTCTTTCTCTTTGTGACTTACTTCGCTTAGTATGACAGTCTCTAGGCCCGTCCACGTTGCTGCAAATGGCGTTGGTTTGGTTTAGTCGCTCAGTCGTGTCTGACTCTTACCACCCCAGGGACTGTAGCCTGCCAGGCTCCTCTGTCCACGGGATTTCCCAGGCAGGAATACTGGAGTGGCAAGTACATAAATGTGAAGTAACACATAAAGGCAAGGCTGCGATGGGTCTCACCCACTGGTAACAGAAGTCTGAAGTGCCAGCGTGGTGTGTGCTTCTGATAGCATCTTCATCCATTCGGCACTCTACACTCTGTCTTTATTATGCTTGGAGTTGGCAAAGCTTCTTGACTCTCTGGGCTGATGTGGCTCACAAGTGTGGGGGAAACTCTTAGCCATTATCTCTTCAAATACTGCCTCTGTCCCCCCTGTGCCCGTCTTCTCCCGAGACTCCAGTCACACATACCTTAGACTTGCTCATTGTGACCCACTTGTCTCTTTTCTGCTTGTTCCACTGTTAACTCTCTGCCCTTCAGTTTGAACAACTTCCGCTAACCTTTCCCCAGGTCACTCTTGCTTGTCTTCCGCTACATCTGATCTTCTGTGCTTCCGCATGCTGTCCAGTTCTTTTATTTCAGGTACTTTCCCACAAACAGATTCTTTATAGATTTGTTTGATCCTTTGATTCCACTTGGTTCTTTACAGGTTCCAATTCTCTTATGAAGTTTTCCATCTTTTCCCCTATTTTCTCCATTAAAACTTTTTCTCTTGAGCGTACGAATCATAGTTTTTTGTAAACATTTTTTTTCCCTGCTACATCACACATGAGTTAATTCTGGTTCACCTGTGAGTCTGTCTCTATTACCTGTCTTCCTCTTGTTTTTTAGTTACAATGCCATGACAGTAACTTCTGACTAATTAATACCAGCATCATGTACTAACAGTTGAGGGGACCTGTGATGAGGGTGCCTCCTTGGGAGACGGCTGTCCTCCCCTCGCACTGAGCAGATGGAGCAGGTGTGGGAGGGCCCGGCGCCCTGATCTGGAGTGAGCTGGTCCCCCTCAGAGGGCCCGGATCTCAGCTGGAGGACTCCTGCGTCCTCTGTGCCTGCGTCCTCCAATCCCCCAAGCGGGCCCTGCGCCCCAGTCTTTACCTCCTCAGCACCCTCCCCCGCCAAGGCCTCGCTGTCTCAGCACCTCTCAGAGGCCTTAAACAGAATGGTTTTTAAAAAGTATTTCATACGGCTTTTCTTTGGTTGTCGGCATCATTAGTTTGCCCCAAACTACTCAGTCTCACCCAGAAACAGAAAACCCTCCCTTAAATTTCTCGAAGTGCTTTCATTACAACATTTAACCTTCCTCTCATAAACCCATCTTCCAGTGTCCTATCTTTTTGCCTTTTCATACTGTTCATGGGATTCTCAAGGCAAGAACACTGAAGTGGTTTGCCAGTCCCTTCTCCCGTGGACTATGTTTTATCAGAATTCTTCACCACAACCCGTCCGTCTTGGGTGGCCCTACACAGCATGGCTTAGTTTCACTGAGTTAGACAAGGCTGTGGTCAACATTACTTTGCCCACAAAAGTCCGTCTAGTCAAGGCTATGGTTTTTCCTGTGGTCATGTATGGATGTGAGAGTTGGACTGTAAAGAAAGCTGAGCGCTGAAGAATTGATGCTTTTGAACTGTGGTGTTGGAGAAGACTCTTGAGAGTCCCTTGGACTGCAAGGAGATCCAACCAGTCCATCCTAAAGGAGATGGGTCCTGGGTGTTCATTGGAAGGACTGATGCTGAAGCTGAAGTTCCAATACTTTGATCACCTGATGTGAAGAGCTGACTGAACTGAACTTATAAACCCATAAGAAAAAAATGGAGCAATGTTCGTCACACGGATATCTGAAACCAGAGGTTTCGTGGCCCACAGGTTAGGTCCAGCACATGGCCAGGTCTGCACATTGTCATTAGTCTCTTACATATTGTGGGGGGCTGCTTTTGCATTTTGCAGCCCTACAAGGGCAGAGTTGAATAGCTGTGAGAGAGACTCCCCAAACCCTCACTACTTAATGTCTTCCCCTTCACAGAAAAAGTTTGTCAGCCTATTTTATACAGGTCCGGGGACCTTTGGAGAAGGAAATGGCAACCCACTCCAGTATTCTTGCCCACAAAATTCCACCGACAGAGGAGCCTGGCTGGCTGCAGTCTAAAGGGTCACAGAGTCGGGCACAACCGAGCACAGCATGGAGCACCCAGGGAGCGGGCGTTGGTTTCATGACTTACAAGCCAGCTTCCGAGAAGACCACATCCAAGGCCCCTGGTTTCTAGTCCAGCTGCCTCCCCATTAGTCACGAGTTGCTTCCTATCACAGTGATTTATTATAAACATTTTTAAAGATGAACAAAACGAGAGAGTGATGGTTTTCAACCAGACAGTCCCAAGATGGAAAAAGAAGGAGTCCCAGCAAACACAGGGAAGGACTTCTCTATCTTTGGAATATTCGGGGAATTTCAGCATTCACCTTGGAAATCTGCTGAAACAAATAACGGGCGGCAAGTAGTCAAGGATGCCACTCTGAGGTAGGAAAGGCTTCTTTTACTGTTGCTGTTCAGAAAACAAACATGTAAGGCAGAACAATGAAAGGGATCCTGTGAATGTGTTCAATCTGTATCCATTTGATTGCTGAGAGCTTTCATCAAGGCAGTCCCTGAGCAGGGGGAAAATGTCCCCAACAGAGGATGGCAACTCAGAAGGACACGAATACAGGCACACACAACATGTGACTAAACAGCAGAAAAAAAATCTGATATAGTTTCAAACCTAAGGCCTTGAAAGAAAGGCCGTCTTCCTTTTCCCCTCCCTGGCTTAATACAAGCACATGGTAATCCGCTTCTTTTTAATAACTGGTACAATCTAATGAGTGGTGCAATTTAGCACCCCACGTCAATTACGGATGCTAAAAATTTCGGAATCATAAGATCACCAAAATTATCTCACACACACACAACACACACTACACACCTACATGCACATATACCTACACATATACGCCTATACACATATTCCTACATACCTACACACACCCACACACACACCTATACACGTATACACCCACACATATGCGCGCACACACACACACCTATACACACACACACACACACACACACACCCCCGACGGGCACAGTTAGCCTTTTCTGTTTCACGGCATCTTGTGCAGAAGGCTGAGCTGAGCTTGTCCCCGTCCTGCCAACTGTGAAGCCCCATTTTCCCAGGGAAAACACACTTAGGGCTCCAGCGTGCAAAACCCAAGTAAGTGTAAGAGAGGAGGAAGATGACTGCATCAAAGTAATGGAGTCATGGCCTCACGAAGCAGCATAAGCACCTCTGCGTGGTGAGGAAGGCGGACTTGGCTAAGGGAAGGGCCCTTGAGGCCACGCTGACAGCACCCCAAATTCTCCTGGTGCTTTGACTGAGCCCGAGACTGAGAGGCGAGGGCAGGACCCACCCGCATTCCCAGGGCAAGCCCAGCGCTCTGCGACCCTCATGCCCTGGACCCTTCCGTGGCTGCCCTGTGCCCAGGCCTGCAGGCCCAGCCCCTGAGGGCAGCGTCCATGGGGCTCCACAGTCTCGGGTCTCCCCCAAACGCACCTTCCAGCCTCTCTTCCTTGCCCCTCTGCTTTTGCAATAAAGAATCCCTTTAAAGCACACCATCCCATCTTCTCAACCTTCAAAGGAATAAAGCGCTACTCGAGGACCACATGCCTCCTTCTGACTTTGCCACGAAAAATTATTTTATTCTAAAGGTGTACTAGAGATAAAAAGCCCTACAGTCATTTACTTAGGATAATAAAAGTTCTGAATCACAAAATCTGAAGAGACCTCTGACATCATCGACTCTCATTTTCCCAATCGGTGTTTGAGGAAGCCCATGGGAGAATGCAGGGGAATATCCTTTTCTGCTCACCGATAAACTCCGTCAAGAAAGCAGTTTCAGGACTTCTGGCGGTCTAGCGGTGAAGACTCCGCATTCCCACTCCAGGGGGACTGTGTTCAATCCCTGGTTGGGGAAGGAAGATCCCACGTGCCGCGTGGTACAGCCAAAAAAAATAAATTTTTTTTAGAAGAAGGCAGTTTCTCGGGGACCAGTGGTCCCCTCATCTCCTTCAGAGCCGGACCTCAAGCCCAGTTCTGATTTTCAGCTAAAACCCCAACCTTCTCTCTACAGAGGAGCATGCGTGCTGCTCACAGCAAAGGGAGTGGGGCGGACCCACAGGAAGAGGCTGTAAAGCTCCCTGCCCCGTCCCTCACTCCCCTCAGGTCAGCAACGCCCGTCTGCGGACCACCCTGTGGGGAAGGAGGCTGGGAGAAGCAGGTGAGGTGGTGAAGTCTCTCAGTCGTGTCCGACTCTTTGCAACCCCGTGGACTGTAGCCTACCAGGCTTCTCCGTCCATGGGATTCTCCAGGCAAGAATACTGGAGTGGGTTACCATTCATTCTCCAGGGGATCGTCCCAACCCAGGGATCGAACCCGGGTCTACCGCATTGGAGGCAGACGCTTGCTTACTCCTAAACCCCAAATTTAATTCCTCAGCAGACCGTTTGCATGCATGATCACCATCTTTTCTTAATAAACCAGACCCTTCATAAATCAAACCTCTTCATAAACTTGGAGACCTGAGCGTTCAGCAAGCACTTACTCGAAACACGGGGAAACGTCCATACGGAGACCCCAGACCCGGTAAGGGCAACCAGGTGAGACGTGTTTCTCCACCACAGTGGGTGATGCCTCAGCACGCTTCCCGCTTTCCAGAAGTCCTGTTGGCGTAATTTATGTGGCTCGTACCTCACTCCCTTTCAGGCGACAAGGCCTTTTATCGTTTTCATTTGGAAACTTATCTTTGGGACTTTGCAAGTCCGCGCTGCTAACTTCTGAGGTACGGGGGTCTGTCCGGAGCGCTCGTGGGCGGGCAGAGCTCCTTTTCTGCCGTCTGTCCCACCCCACGGCTGTGGAGCGCAGCCCTCAACCCCCACGGTGTTTGCTCTCCCCATCACGGCCTTTGCAGATGTTTTTCGTATGTTTACTGGCCTTTGAATAGATGTTCAGTGGCAGAGTCAGCCAAGTAGAGCGATGGTGGGGAGGAAAAGGCTGAAGCATTGCTTCACTAAACCCAGCTCGTGGAGCTTCAAAACAAAACAGAACTTGACTCGGAACAAAGATAAGGCTAAAGTCAGATCTCAGATTGAAAATGTTAAGGAAACTGGGACGAGCTGAGACCAAGTCCAGCTGAGCCGATTTTTGCCAGTCGTAAAAGATGACTTAGGCCCCGACGCCCCAGTACAATGGAGCAATTAAATCTTTATAAGGGAGACAGCGAATGCCACAAAATCGGACCCAGCCAGAAAAGGGCACACGAGCTTCCCCTTCCTGCAGCTGGCCCACGAAGGCTGCGTGCAGCCACCCCTCCCCCGCAGGAGGCGGGCCCTTCCTCCCCTGCACGGCCAGCCTGAACCACATCTGACAGCAGGCCCCGGCCCGGGGTGGGGGGGATTTCCTTTGGCCACAGGCCCTTCATGGTCCTTGAGTTCCTTGCCTACTCCAGGTCCAAGTAAGTAAAAGAGTAGAAGGGTCCCTACGCCAGAGGTGCCCACCCGGCTGCATGTAAAAAAAAAAATCTGTTCAGCAAAGTGGCCAAGGGCACAGTTTCCGGAGTTAGGTACCTGGGCCCAAGTCCCTAGAAGTTTTCTCATCTGTAAAATGGGCATGATCGTAGTACAAGGTGGCTGGAGTGTCATGAGGATTAAAGGAGTCAATACATGTGAAGGGCTTCAACCAGGGCCTGGCATGTAGTAAAATGCTATCCAAGCTGCCAGCGGCTACTGGGATGTTGTTGGTAAGTATTCTACGACAGTGTCTATCACCTAGACAGCATATTAAAAAGCAGAGACATTACTTTGCCAACAAAGGTCTATCTAGTCAAGGCTATAGTTTTTCCAGTAGTCATGTATGGATGTGAGAGCTGGACTATAAAGAAAGCTGAGCACCAAAGAATTGATGCTTTTGAACTGTGGTGTTGGAGAAGACTCTTGAGAGTCCCTTGGACTGCAAGGAGATCCAACCAGTCCATCCTAAAGGAGATCAGTCCTGGGTGTTTACTGAAAGGACTGATGCTGAAGCTGAAACTCCAATACTTTGGCCACCTCATGCAAAGAGCTGACTCATTTGAAAAGACTCTGATGCTGGGAAGGATTGGGGGCAGGAGGAGAAGGGGGTGACAGAGGATGAGATGGCTGGATGGCATCACCGACTCGGTGGACATGAGTTTGAGCGAGCTCTGGGAGTTGGTGATGGACAGGGAGGCCTGGTGTGCAGCAGTCCATGGGGTCACAAAGAGTCTGACACGACTGAGCGATGGAACTGAATTGATCATTTTTATTAAGGCTTTCACAATGGCGGGAGTTGCCAGCAGCAGCCAGGTGCAGTTATCGGGGCAGGACAAGCACTGGGCACCAGTCACAGGAACAGCAGGACGAGCCAGTGCTGAGAGGCCTTATAAAGGCAGGTCTACAGCCCTCAGCACGAGCCTGGCCCAGGGAAGGAGAGCGGGGCGACGGGAACAGAGGGGAGCTCAGGGCAGACACCTGGGTTTGGGCCCCCCAAGACTTCCACGGAGAAAGATCCTGGGCCTGGGAGATGCCTGCTCACCTTGAATTGGAAGTTTCGCTTCTCCCCGCCTCCCATGTCGGCTTCCCTGGTGGCTTAGATGGTAAAGAAACCTCCTGCAGTGTGGGAGACCTGGGTTTGATCCCTGGGCCGGGAAGAGGAAATGGCAACCCACTCCAATATTCTTGCCTGGAGAATTCCATGGACGGAGGAGCCTGGTGGACTACAGTCCACAGGGTCGCAAGAGTCGGACACAACTGAGTGGCTTCACTTTCTTTCTTTTTTTCCTCCCACAATACCAATGCCTGGACACACAGTCAAGGCCAGCGCCGCGGGAGATGGGGGAATGAATCACAGAAATGACACCCCAAGGACTCCTCCAGTCGACTCGGAGACATCTCCTGAAGGTCTGCTCTGTACCAGGCCCTCCGGATACAGCATCTCATTCACCCTGGCAGAGACCACATGTTGCTGTGGGCTCAGAGAGGTGAGGTCATGGAGTTAGCAGCAAGAAGCATGAACTGTAAACCTGGATCAATCAATCAGAGACCTTAAAACATGCCCCATCCAGCACATCGGAGTTCCAGCCCTCCATGGATGATTGATTTATCAGCATCAGCAGGAAGCCCTCATGTGTCTTTCCAATGGCACTGAAGCAGAAAGGGAAACTTCCCCTGGACAACTGCTGAGCCTGTCCTCATGAGGAGAGAGGTGGATGAGAGCGGTCCACAGCCCCAGAAACTTGTATTCAGTCCTTACTAACAAGCTCCGAGGTGGATTCCTCGGTGCTTCATTTGTCCATCCGTAAAACGTGAATACTGCTATTTGTCCTTCCAGCTCTACTTCTGTATACAGGCTGAGGAAGCCCCTATCAGATCAAGTCTCCTGCAGACGACAACTAAAACACAGGACAAAATCAAAAAAAGAAGGAAAATCTATCTGAGGGCTCTGGAGAGTGAGCCAAGGCAAGTAGGTACTGAAGCGGAGTTGATACGTGGAAGAAAGGGAGTTCAAGGAGCTCCTGTTATTTACAGCTCTTAGCCAAGGTCAAGTCCCGGTCTGTGCCACAGGGGCAACCAAAACCCAGAAACTCACAGTTTTACTGGCTTGGAGAAACTTAAGACAGAATCCTGGGGTGCTTCTGCTGCTGGAACACGAAGGGGGGAATCCCAGAAAGGAGGGAGCCAGAGAGAGGACGTTTCAAATTCTGAGTAGAAACTGTGTCCACATCTCCCACTGACCCCTGGACCATGCATGCGCGAAGCCCTCTCCAACCAGCCCCGTCAAGGCTGGAAGAACAGAACACTGAAGCCCCCACCTCAGAAACAGAGTTCACAGCTGGAGTCCAATCAAGTAAACTGCAGGCTGAAACAACAGGAAAACCAACCCTCATCAGACGAACGCAGCAGAATCTAGAGTCTCTGTGACACAACATCATAGAATGTCCAGGACACCACCCAAAATTATTCCAAAATCAAGTGAATATGTGGCTCACGCTCAAGGAAAAAAAGACAACCAGCGAAGACCCACCCCACACTTACCGGAAGTTAGACAAGAATCTTAAAGCAGCTCCTTTAGAACTATACTAACTACCTGTCCAACCGACGTCAAAGAGGTGTTCAAAGCTGAAGTGAGCTCAGGCAAGAAAAGGAGCTTTGAAAAGTTTCACACTTGCTCTACCTAACGTAAGAATTTAGGTGGCCTCCACTTCTCACACCTGTTTCCAGAAACCATACATTAAAAGAAACCATTTTAATATACATGACTTTTTCTCAAGGAACAAGTTACACTCAAGGACTGAATTTATGATCAAAATCTTGTTTTTAAATAAATCACAAAGACAAATAATAATCAGTTCAGTCGCTCAGTTGTGTCTGACTCTTTGTGACCCCATGGACTGCAGCACGCCAGGTCTCCCTGTCCATCACCAACTCCTGGAGTTTGCTCAAACTCATGTCCATAGAATTGGTGATGCCATCCAACCATCTCATCCTCTGTCGTCTCCTTCTCCTCCTGCCTTCAATCTTTCCCAGCATCAGGGTCTTTCCCAATGAGTCAGTTCTTCACATCAGTTCAGCTCAGTCGCTCAGTCTTGTCCAACTCTTTTCGACCCCATGGACGGCAGCACACCAGGCCTCTCTGTCCATCACCAACTCCCAGAGCTTGCTCAAACTCATGTCCATCGAGTCGGTGTTGGAGTTTCAGGAGTTTCAGCTTCAGCATCAACCTTTCCAATGAATATTCAGGAGTGATTTCCTTTAGGATTGATTGGTTTGATTTCCTTGCAGTCCAAGGGACTCTCAAGAGTCTTGAGACTCTTCAGAACACAAATAATAATGTGTTATGATAAATCAAAGCCTATAAAGCCCATATACCACCCCCAATTTTTTTTTTCACACATCTTTTTAGAAAACAAAATTGAGCCACGTGGCAGAGCCTGTTTTGTGCAGAAGGAAGGGGCAGTGTGAACAGTGGTCATCTCTGTGGGCTTAGAAGCCACACAGCCTGGGCTCAAACCTCAGCCTCACGACACAGAAGCTGGGTCTCCCTCCACGAGCCATGCAGCCTCTTTGCACCTCAGTTTCCTGGGGCTCAGAGGGTAAAACGTCTGCCTGCAATGCGGGAGACCCGGGTTTGATCCCTGCGTTGGGAAGATCCCCTGGAGAAGGAAATGGTAACCCACTCCAGTATTCTTGCCTGGAGAATCCCATGGACGGAGAAGCCTGGTGGGCTACAATCCATGGGGTCGCAAAGAGTCAGACACGACTGAGCGACTTCACTTTCACTTTTCCTACTGGAAACTGTTGATCATAATAGTATCAGCCTCACACGATTAGGGTGATAATTCACATTCAGGGCCTACGTGGCTCAGAGTCGAGTGCTCAGTAAATAGGAGTTGCGAGAGGGGAGGTGACTTGACGAGTCTGCTCAGGAGGTGAGAGAGGGGAGGTGACTTGCTGAGTCTGCCCAGGAGCTGGGAGGAACACCTGGATCCGTGCTCCCGTTTTCAACCACTTCTTCACAAATGTTCTTCAAATGGACACAAACGCACAGTAAATTGGTTATTCCAAGTTCCTGAAGAATTCTAAAACGTGAAAAATACATAGAAAGCCAACCCTGCCATGTCACATATTTGATCCAAAAGTTAAATCTAAAAGTAGAATGTTTGTCTTGTAAACATTCTCCTTTTCTTCCTTTGAATTTGGAAGGTCTTAAGATGTGGTTTCGAAGGACACCATCCTTTTAAAAAGGTGATCCTGGCAAATGTATATGAATGTCTTTTAAATTTTTTATTAAAATAGAGTTGATTTACGATGCTGTGTTAGTTTCTGATGTACAGCAAGGTGATTCCGTTGTGCCGATATAGATTCTTTTTCATATCCTTTCCCTTTATGGTTTATTGTTGTTCAGCCTCTAAGTCAGGTGTGACGATTTTGCAGCCCCATGGACTGTAGCCCACCAGCCTCCTCTGCCCATGGGATTTCCCAGGCAAGAGTCCCGGAGTGGGCTGCCACTTCCTCCTCCAAGGAATCTTCCCGACCCAGGGATCAAACTCACATCTCTTGCACCAGCAGGCAATTCTTTACAGCTGAGCCAGCAGCGACGCCCTCCTGGTTTATTACAGGATCCTGAAGAGAGCTCGCTGTGCCATCCAGCAGGACCTTCCTGTTCATCTGTTTCATATACGGCAGTTTATGAGTGCCTTCCTGCCAGACATCGTCTCCAGGGCCACCCAGAGCCTCAGAACTCGCCTCACATGTGATGGCCCAGCACATCCCTGCCAGGACCCCAGCCTCAGAGTGTCAGCCCAGCACATCTCTGCCAGGACCCCACTGCAAACTCTGGTCTGAGGGCAGCAAGGACCACCTGCTTACAGTTCCCGCACTCACTGTTTTTCTCTTCTTTTCCTTCCCATTTTCCTAACAGCTGACACAGCTTTAAGAAGTTTAAGCTGTAAAGAAAAAAAAAAAAAAAAAAAAAAAAAAACCAACTGCCTGGGAATTGAGAAGGGAAAGTCACTTTTTTTTTGCCTGCCATAACATGTATTATCATTGTTTATGAAACTCAAGATTTTGCTTTAAAAAAAACAAACCAACAAATATTGGGACAGGGAGCCACAGAGAGAGGCGATATCCTTCCCCACAGAGCCCTCTGTCTCCCTGTGAGCAAGAAACGAAAACCAGGAATTCACTACACGCTGGCCGCGTGGAAGCAGTGGAGAATGTCTACACGGGTGGGTTCAAGCCAGAGCCAGGAGCCTACTCCCCACCCTCATCTCATGAGGAGAAGACACATCCTTAAAAATTCCTCAGCACGAGCCCCCAGGCAACTGACGCCAGAAAGAGGAGAGGGAGAACCTGGAGGAACCCAAAGCTTCCAGGAACTTCTGACAAGGCTACGGCGGGAGGCGCGAAGGGGACTCGGCTGGAAGGTTCTGGAACTGCAAGGACCTCAGAGGCCTCCCTCCCTCCTAAACGTTTCCAGGAAAGCACCATTGGCCACGAAGGTCTTCATCCGTAACACCCACTTCCCATCACCTGCGTGCACACGCACACACACGTAGTAACTTCAGACACAGCTCCCCAGTCAGACCCTTCGGCCGAGCTGGTTCAACACTGCTGGCCAGAGTCAAAGACCTCAGCTCCCAAGCTGGCCATGAGCCATGATGCTGAGGAGGCACCCGGCGTCCCGCAGGGCACCAGACCTGCTCATTACACCTGCTGATAAAGTAAGACTCAAGCTGCCAAGGACCGAACAACCACCTGAGATGAGGTCCACAGAGGCCCTGTTTTCCTGCAAGCACTCCACTCAGTCAAGCATCACGCGTCTCTCCCACTCAGAGGCTTCTCCCTCAGAGGGGGAGCTTCTTGTCAGAAGCCTGCGGTCCTCGTGGCCTGGGGCTGGACCACACCCCTGCGGCTCTGTCTCAAAGAGTCCCACCCCAGGTGGTCCACCCCCGTCTACCACCATCCGAGAGGTGAATGGGACCCTGGACAAGGGTCAACAAGGACACATGGCCTCATTTTGCAGAGAAGGGAAGGGAGGTCAAAGAAGCACTCCAATCACTCCCATCTTGGGCAGCAACCCCTGCTGGACGCTCCTGGACACTATTCTTAACAGACTCTGCACTGACATGATGAACACGGCCACTGTCTTCTGAGCCTTGACCATGGTGCTACCCAAGGCCTTATCTGACAACTATTCAGCTTTAACAGCCCCGGGGAATACGCTGGCATTTTACAGATACGAAAGTGAGACCCTGAGGGGCTAAGGAACTCACTCAGGTCACAGAGCAAATGAGAGACAGCTGTCCACCAGCTCTGCAGCCTCAGGTCCAGATCTGCTCTCCCCCAAAGCCCACGCTTTTAAATCACTCCACCAGGGTGACTCCCCGATGTCCAGGCTGATAGACTGATAAACAGCCTCTGATTAATTAGTTAATGCTGCTGCTATTTGCCCCCTTTTCTCCAAGATAAACACAGGCTGATCCTGGGGCCGTGAGAAAGAGGCCAGCACACCCTCAGAAAGGCAGCCAGTCCAGGGGCGCTGAGGGACGCTGACCTGGACATCGATGGGTGTCTGACAGCCTCATCAAAGCACTCAGGAGAAGTGAGGAAAAAACAGGCTTCCATCCAATGCAATTTTTAAACCACCAGTTCACCATGCAGGGCCGTGTATTCAAAAGAGCCTCAGCCACCACTGTGTTTGCAAAATCCTGTACATTGTTAACACACACACACACACCATGTATTGGTCCAGCATTCCCTGTGGAGCCAGGCAGGAGACATCCAGGCAAGCTGGAGTTCATGCCTGCAGGACAAGGACTATAAACCGAATCGGCTCTATTTCTAGCAACCAAGGGTGGGAGCAGGGAGGGCTCCTTGCCTCTTTTAAACCTAGTATATACAGATGGGGAATTGTTGCTTCCTGGTCCCACAGCTTCGATCTGCTGGTTTGGACGTCGGGGATTCCAGGAGAGACAACACAGCCATGGCGTCATTGAGCCGGAAGATAGGAGCACCCCTTGGCCGTTCTGGATGATCAATGCCACAGAAACCAGAGGCCAAGAAGTGGCCCCTGTAGTCACTGGGGAGAGTGATCCCGGTTTCCAAGGGGAAACTGGACGTCATCAAAAATGGAACCCAGGGGAGTCTCTGGAGCTTCTCTTGTCTAAGAGTATATATTAATGGAAAACGAAAGCAGCTGGGGAGATGGGGGGAGAGGAGAAGTAGTAAGAATTCTGATTCCTAGATCACCCTAGCAGGCAAAGAACCCCAGCCAGGTGAGGTGTTGGCCAAAGGCAAAGCCAAGTCCCCGCAGTCACAGCGGCAATGCTGACTTCTCCCCTGGTTCCCCGGTCCCAGCGGAATATGCCCTATCTTGCAGACTGAACCAGAAAAACAACCCCATCACCCAGAGGAGGACACGTGCCCTGGGGCTTGTGTCTGCTCTCTCAGGTCGCAGGCGAGCTGGGTCACTTGTGTGAAGGGGAGCTGTCACTTAGGGAGGAATGGAGCTGCTCTGTCATTATGCTGAGTTAAAAGTGGAGAAGGATATGTGCACCTGGAAAACGTGAGGGGTGGACTGTGCTGGTCATTGCATCGCTGCCTCGGTCCCCAAACTCCCTTCGAGACCCCGATCTTTGCTGTGAACTACAAGTCTGCCAACAGCATTCCTCCTCTGCCGGCCAACTTCCTATCAAGTCTGCGGGGGAGGCTCTAGGTGGAGACCGGACGGCAGGTGAGGGGAGAAGGGACCTCCGTCTTCTGCTCGTGACGCCTCATCCTGGGGGCGGCAGCTGGCTCCAGCCTCCCACCTGGCATCTCTCCCTACTCCCCGAAGCAGCCTCGTGGAGCTCAGCAGTAGGTGCTGAAGACAGCGCAGCTAATGTGATATGAACAGCCACGATCCTCCAGGAGCTTAAAACCCAGCAAGGAGAAGCCGCTGAACAAAGCAGGTGCTGTGATCACTGCCGCCAGGACGTCCAGGCTCCTTGGAAAGCGCGTCACAGGAGGTCTGGGGACGGATGTCAGTGGCGTGGCTACACCCTGGGACTGCTGCCTACTCGCTCAGATACACACGATAACGGCACCAGAGCACACTCAGAGCCACAGCTCCGACTGTGTTACCTGCCTACACCCTTCAGGGAGGCTGCTGTGCATTCAAGAGACTTAAATTATTCTGCAACCCTGGAAATTTTACATTAATCATTCATTCATTCATTCAACAAGTGCACTCATCAGGAAGGCTTACAGCGAGTAAGTAAAGCCATGCTGCTGGGGAGCCTACATTAGTGGCGGGCGCCCCCAAGTAACAACAAACACACGAGAGTATGACTTCAGATGACGGCGAGTTCCTCGGAGGAGGGAAGCGGGTGGTGGAGGCCATAAGTGAACAGGGTGAGCGGAGGGGCCATTTCAGGCGGGAAGGTGAAAGAAGGCCCCCCTGAGGAGAAGGCATTTAGCAGAGACTGGGATGAAGGGAAGCAATGAGCCCCAAGACGGGCGACCAGCCCTCCAGCAGAAAGCTCCAGAACTCTGTCAGCGTACGGGAGCCGTGGACCGACACGGTCCGTCACGGGGGAAGCGGTCCTCTCCTCTCCAGCAAACCCCCCAAGTCAGACCCAGTTCAGTGGCTGCATCCACATCCCCACATCAGCCTGCGGTTATTCCTCCTTACTTTCAATTTACATCGCAAGCTGGAGAGAAATGAATTACATCCCCGTGGGTTTCTCCGTTCCATACAATTAAGAAAAGCTATTTCTTAGTCACAAGGCGGATGACGACACCAAGATTTCCCATTTTCTCTCTGCAGGGAGGCTGTCATCACTCAATATTAATTGATCCTACTTCCATCCATAAAGCCAGAGTTGAAACAAATTTTTTGGTCACAAAAATGGCAACTATTACATTATAAAAGTAAATTATTAATGGCGTCTCCATTAAAGCACACCCGTCTTCCGAAGGCATCAGCTGCTTCAGCTCTTCTGGTGTTTCTTTAATGGGGAAAATGAGTAAATTATTATATTCCTTCCTCATAGTGGATAAACTGCCAGCGCTGATTCTATCTAAGGTTGCCAGACTTCCCCCATTTCATCACAACCAGGAGCTCATATAAAGGGTGTGATAGAACCCTGGGTTCCCCGCAGGAGAGCGCGTCCATTGAATGCAATTTCATTTTCCTGCTAGAGAGCAGAGAAAGTGAAAACAGCAAGAAGACACGATCAACTCAGAGAGGAGAGAGAGTCTCAGTTATATATGTTTCTGTCTTTTCCTGGGCAAAAATTTGGTACTTATTTTCAGAGCAGGGATGAAGGAAGGAGAGAATAAAGGGAAGGAGGGAGGCATGAGGAAGCAGGGAAGTGGGGAGGAAGAGAGGAAATAGAAAAGGAAAAGAGGAAAAATCACGTTGGAGCCACAGTTAAACAGCCCACCCTGGACCGGGGACCTGCGGGAGCAGTAATGCTCATTACGGCTGACCGGCAGGCGTGGGGGCAGCCAGACGCCCGTATCAGCGAGGAACAGTTCTCAAGCTCATGGCTCAAGAAACCCAAGTCTTCCGGCTCCTCTTGGTCCTGAATTTCTGGGTGCTAGGGCCCTGTGGAAGGGTAGACACACGGCATTTGCATTTCATCAACAGGCTAAGATGTCACAAGTCCTGACTTTCACAGCTGGAAGCCAGGCTTAGCGACTGATTTACATACAGGCCGAAGAATAACCGTGGCAAAGCAGAAAGCTTTTCTTAAACACAGAATTTAGTCTCGAGAAGAGACACATTCCGCTTAGCAAGGCCTACGACATGAAACTTGAGATGCTATGGACACAGCTCACGGTATCAAAGAAAAGACAAGGGTGGAAAAACAAGCGGTGGTCCTCTGCTTCTGGACTGGCAGACCACCCAGGGCAGGGATCATCCCTGTTGACGGCTGTCATTTAAGAGACTCGAGCACCCCTCCCCCAGGGGCTACGTGCCAGCCGCCCCTTCCCCTGGAAAACCGCTCTCAGTCCAAGGGCAGGCACCTAAGAGGCTGGAAGAGTCACGAAAGCTATTCAAGTGGCCCGTCTTTCTACTCATCGTGGCAGAAAGAGGACTGTGTCTGTTAAAACCCACCTACCCTCTTCAATCTAGTTTTCCTAGAACATAGACGCTAGAAGCCAAAAACTACACGCCCCCTTTACAGATGACGACCCTGTAACAGAGAGGTAAAGTGACCTTCTCAAAGTCACACAGCTAATCAGTGGCAGAACCAGAATTTGAAATCTGGCTCTAGAGTCTACACTCTCAACTACTCACAACACTGCCTCTCATAGAGAAGCAAGACCTCTTTTTAAAAAAACTATCTTTTTCTTTCTTTATTTTTGGCTGTGCTGAGTCTACAGTGCTGCGTGTGCACTCTCTCCAGTTGCACTGAGTGGGGTCTACTATGGCAGGGGCTTCTCTGGTTTCAGAGCACAGGCTCTCGCGCACGCGGGCTTCAGCAGTTCCACCACACATGCTCAGCTCTCCCGCGCTGCGGGGCATCTTCCCAGACCAGGGATCGATGCCATGTCCCCGGCGCCGGCCGGTGGATTCCCAACCCCTGGACCACGTCGCAAGTCCAAGAAGCAAGACTTGTAACCTACACTGCCTGCAGGGACATGTAGCAAATGATCCCAAAACACAGTGACCTAAAACAACAAACATTTATTAGCTCGCAGTCTCTATGAGTCAGGAGTCCAGGGGCAGCCTAGCTGCGTGCCTCTGGCTCCAGGCCTCTGATGAGTGGCCTGAGGGCATCAGCCAGGGTGGAAGGATCTCATGATCGCTGGAAGAGGACCTACCTCCATGCTCACGAACATGGGTGCTGGTGCACACAGGTCCTCAGGGCTGCTGGACGAGACCCCGTTCCTCACTGGCGGTCGTCAGGAGGCCACGTGAGTCTCTCCCCTGGGCCGCTTACAACACGGCAGCTGGCTGCTCTCAGAAGCCGGAAGCAAGGGAGCGGGAGAGACCGAGACGCAGGCCAGCGTCTTTGTACAATCAAGTCTCAGAAGTGGCATCCCCTCACTTTCCCGAGAAGCGGGTCGTCACTGGGTTCTCCTACACCCAGGGCAGCAAGCTCCACAGAGGGGTGGCCACCAGGAGGCAGGGGCCCTGGGGGACAGCTTGGAGGGCACCCTTATGCTGCTGAGTATCATACAACCAGTAAGCAGAAGAGGATTAGTTGCCCAGCGGTGTCTGGCTCTGGGACCCCATGGACCGCAGCCCTCCAGGCTCCTCTGTCCATGGAACTGGAATGCAAACTCCAAGGCAAGAGTATTGGAGTGAGTGGCCATTCCCTCCTCCAGGGGATCTTTTTGACCCAGGAATCGAACTCAGATCTCTCGCACTGCAGGAGGATTATTTACCTTTTGAGCCACCAGGGACGCCCAATACGCAGAAAAGTTGAGTTTAAAGCTGTTTGCACCTTCATTAACTTGGCTCTCAACTCCAAGCTCTCCCCAGGACTCAAGATTCCGCCCCAGTTCCCAGCACACAATCTTGGCTGGTCCACCTCTCTGGGGGCACTGGCCCCCCATCACCTGACTAAGCCACCTCTGGCTTCTCACTTACAGCAGAGACAGGAAAGACTCTTAGAGAAAAGCTTTCTTGGATTTTAGCGATTTTAGTCTAAGCCATTTGCATGAAGTCCACGGTAATAAACCACCAGGTAGAAAAAAAAAAAAAAGAGCAAGTTTTTGCTCTAATTTACAGTTTCCAGATTGGCAGAAAACAGTGGTTTTAGACAAGCAAAGCTGGGCCACCGGCCTAGAGGATAAAGCACGGATCCACCAGACCCCCGGTGCCCTCCTCCCGCCCGTCAGCTGTCCAGCACCATCTCTGCCCAGGCTGCTGGAGGAACCAGGAATGCTGTTTCTCTCACAGGGTTCATCTCACTCTAGACCAACATACCGTGTCTCACCAAGAGAGCCACAGTGGGCTGGAAGCCTGCAGCATGCGCCCAGGGCATGATGGGTGCTTCGTTTAAGCCCCCCAAAGCTCAGTCTGTGGGCACAAACAGCCCTGATGAGTCCCCCAGCCCCAGGAAGTTGGTATGACTGAGCCACTAATCCAGGGGTTTTTCCAAGCGGCAGAGGGGTGAGACAAGGGACAGCACCTGGTCTAAGATCTCCAGGGCTTTCCTGCTCCCACCAAAGAACAGACAAGTCTCCATCCATGCAGGGCCCACCAGAACAAAGACAAATCATGGGAAATCAAGAACGATGCTTTCCCTGGGTAACACACAGACTATGTTAAGGCTGTGGCCCCAGTGGACGGGTTTCTGGATATGGGGGAAACGGGCACTGGGCTGAGACATTATAAGGCTGAACTGCACGGAGAGGATTCAGATGCTGGTTCCTATGATAGGAGGCCTCGCCATCTTATTCATCTGTGCAGGCCCAGCCTGGAGCCAGAGAAAGGGCAGGTAATCAATAAATACCCAATGAATTCATGTTGTTGAATAACCCTGTCAGACAGGACTGCCTTCTCCATTAAAGAAAGTCCACCCACCAAGTATGCCAGCTCCCTTAGGAACAGATCACCATCAAAGGCAACACACATTCCGTACAGCTCCATACTGTCTTCACGCTTACCAACCAACTCAGAATCTACACCTGAGATGCCCAACTGAAATAACCTCCATCCTCTTTTAGGAGAGCCCAATAAGGCTGTGAAAAGAAGGTATCCTCCTCCGTATGAATCATATATGCACCAGAAAAGCATGTTTATGCAACAGAATAGAAATAAACCTCGGCTGCTGATGACTCCAGCAAGTACCCACTGCATACCTCATTTTTATTTATCAGGAGAACTGACCTGTAAACAAAGAACAGCTTAAGGCATGTCTGAAACACAGAACTGAGAAAATGACTCTCCAGAATTAATGACAGTGACAAGTTGACCTGAAGGCAGAACCACCTACATTTTCACACTATTTGAAAACACGTCATAGATAAAATTCAACAGGCCACCTTTCTTCCAAAGCACGCATGAAATCTGGTCCAAGCATTGTCTAAAGCATTTCTATAAAAATTCTTTGAAGCAATAGAGCTAATACCCATAATTAATTAACAGGATCCATCGCACATTAACTTGTTTTCTGTTCTGTTTTAACCAAATGAGATAAAAATTATTATCATGAGCACAGTGCCACTTTCATGGATCCCTACAGAAGAAGAATTTGGTTTTGCTCTGACACATCACTGTCATCACCAAGTTTCATTCCACTGAAGGAAGGCTTAAATTGCTAAGATTTACTGCTTGCACACACACACACACACACACACACACACACACACACGGCCCTCTGAGCCCATTTTCACACAAGACTGAGTGCTGTTTCCTCATATGGATATAGAGACACTGGGGAAACAGCAAGAAGAGTTTTTACATTAAGAAAGGAATGCAAAGAACACCCTCGTCCCTCTTAAATCGTATCACCTCCATTAGTGAATATCTAACAACATTAATACTAATAGCAGGTTTGGTTGCATTCGCAAAAGCAACAACCATACAGAAGATAAATGTAGCCGCTGTGCTCAGAAAAGCTTAAAGCCACGTCACACATATTATCTCGTTTATCTTTAAAAATCCCCGAAGACTCCGTATGAGTGTATTCATCTACAGTGAGACATGTTTTATGGGAGCCGATTTCCTGACCAATTCTTCATATCTTCTGTTTAAAAACAGGATCTGTCTTTAGCATGCCTCCCCACCAGAACCTCAGCTCCTAACTCATGCAACTGACTTCCTTTCATGAGTCTCAAAAACAAAAACAACAGAAAATGCAACCAACTCTTAGCAATTACAGAAAGTAAAAACAAAAATGAAACACACGCTGGAAATCAAAGAAATTCACAGGCCCAAACAATTGCCATTGCCCAAGCTGAAATTAAGTAAACATACACACGCCACGCCGCCGCCCCCCCACCCCCAACCCGCCATGAAAACTCCGCCATGCAATTTATTAATGAACAGTGAACGGAAACAGAAGCTGCAAAGTGGGGCAGGAGAAACTGTTTAATCTAATAGTCTGGAAATTATATCGGAAGGAACAGATGGTTTCACAGAAGTCAAGGCAACCCAGAGGCGCAGGGAGCGATTTTCTAGGAAAGAAAAATGTTTCCCTACCTACTGCCCACACTATTTTCAGCAAAGGAGGAGTCTATATTCAGCAGAGGACGAGCTCCGAGCCTGGCACGCCGACAAATCTGGGACTCCGTGGCAGCCTTCCACACGCACCCGCTTCACACTTGGCCTCCAAACCTGAGCTGGAGGTCAAACAGCCCGATCTAAAACCAGCAACAAACGGAAGGCCACACTCCGCTGCAGCGGGTTAGGAACCAAGATTCGCGATCTTGGCAAACATGAACACCGGTGATTCTCAGCAGGTCATGGGCACTGTGATCTTGACGTGGTTCCCCATCCCCAGGTCTTGAGGGCCCTGGCAGCAGGGAGACCGGAGCTTTGGCATGGAATTGCCCTGGGCTTGAGCCTCCCTGTCCATATCCAGGACTGAAAGTCACCTCCAGGGCTGTTGCCGATTACTTGAGAGGAAGATGAGAAAGCCGAGCGGCAACCCACGCGGCATCACACTCAGCGGCTATTTTCACCCCCACGCCCTCCCTGTGAGTCACCAAACCATGTGGGTAACTTCTCCCTAGAGCAGGGCCCATCGCAGGCAGAGCCCTGCCTGCTGGGGTCTTGGGGTCGCAGATCGGGGTCTACTAAGCCTCAGGGCTGTGCCCGGGAGGCCTGCTCAACAGCCAGCTCTGCTTACAAGCAAAGCATTTGTCTGAGTTCCGATCCCTGCCCCACCACATACATGCTGTGTGACCGTGGGCATGCTGGATAACCTCTCTGAGGCCCATTTCCTCATCTCCAAAGTCAGGATGCCCTGAGGATGAACTCATCCCAGGCATGGTGCGTGGCTCACTGGCAGTCATCACCGCTGTTATGCTACCTACGGTAATAATACCCTTATCACCACACGCAGCTTCCGTCCACACCTCATCACCTACGGACAACCTCAGCCAACCACAGAGGACACAGACGCAGACGGGCCTTCTGCCACCAAGATTCAGGGCTGCAGCAGGAGGACCCTCCCCTCAGGGACGAGCTTCATGACGGGGAGACATGAAAAGCCATCCCCCCAACACAGACTGGGAACCCCTGCCTTATGCTGCAGCCTCAAGAGCTGCTTCTGTTCACCCTCCTTCCTGGCTTCTGACGTTTTGCCTCAAGGTCTGTTTGTTTGTTTTCCCTGAAAAAAAAAATATACCAACAACATCAGAGCCTTCATGCTGGATTCTGCGGAAGAGCAGCAAGTCTTACAGATGAATTTGTTATGTTCTAAAGCTGCAGGTATCGTATTTAGAGCGGTAATAAATACCTCGTTATGGATGGCAAAACAAACACTTCAGGGCACTCAGGCTCCAGGAAAGGAACCCCATGGCGAAAGCCACTTTAAATGAGAATCCTCCTGTAATGCAAATAACCACCCATCCCCCAAGGCTCTTCCTTCCTGCCCTGAGCTGACGGCTTCCCTGCAACGGCGGGGGAGGGGCTCACACCTGCAGCGCAGGCAACTGCCGTCAGGGGTCAGGCGGCCAGGTGTCCTGGGCAGCACCCTGACCCACTGCACTCAAGCTCAGTCCATCAACACTGTTCTCTGCAGTCACCTCCAGGTCATTTCTCTTTGATTTTTCTACTGAGGTACAGTTGATGTACAATGCCATGGTAGTTTTAGGTATACAGCATAGTGATTCAGTTGTCTATACATGCATGCCTATTGATGTATGTGTGTGTGTGTATATATATACTTTTTCAGATTCTTTTCCCTTGCAGCTTATTACTAAATATTGAGCATAGTTCCCTGTCTACACAAGTAGGTCTCTGTTGTTATTTATTTTATACACAGTAGTGTGGATACGTTCATCCCCAATTACCAATTTACCCCTCCCCCCACGCCTTTCCCCTTCGGGAACCGTAAGGCTGTCTTCCTTGTCTGTGGCTCTCTTTCTGTTTCGTAAATAAGTTCATTTGTGTCCCTTCTTTTCTTAAGATTCCACATATCAGCGATGTCATATGACATTTGTCTTTGGCTGGCTTACTTCACTTGGTATGATCATTTCCAGGTCATCCACATTGCTACAAATGGCATTATTTCATTCTTTTTATGGCTAAGTAGTATTCCTGTGTGTGTGTGTGTGTGTGTGACATCTTCTTTATCCATTCATCTGTCGATGGGCACCTTAAGTTGCTTTCCCATCTTGGTTACTGTAAATAGTGCTGCCATGAAGAAGGGGTGCGTGGATCTTTCTGAATTATAGCTTTCTCTGAATATACACCCAGGATCAAGGTGATCTCTATGGGTCTGGTCACACTGGCGAGGGCAGTAAAGGAGTAGAAATGGGGTGCAGGGAGCAGCAAAGGCTTCCTGAGGAGGACCAGGAGGAGGCTGGACATGTGGCCCCTGAGGCCCAAGTACATCTACAGACCTTCTGCTAAGGAGCAGTGTTTCCAGCTAGACGTGATGAGCTGTGTCAACGAAAACAAAGGTCTGCTTAGATGTTGTGGGTGTAACTGGGCCCCTAATATGCCTGGCATTTTCTGGTCAAGCCACAGTACACTGACTGTCCTACGCCTCCCCTTCAAGCCTGGACAAGTGGGAAGGGCACAGACACTCAGGAGTCAAGACCCTGGTCCAAGAAGGGTCTTCTGCAGACCCCAGACCACTGGCAACACACCTGTTAGCCAGCACAAAATTGTTCCCTAGACCCCCACCTCTTGCTCCTTGGAAGAAAAGTTATGACCCACCTAGACAGCACATTAAAAAGCAGAGACATTACTTTGCCAACAAAGGCCCATCTAGTCAAGGCTATGGTTTTTCCAGTGGTCATGTATGGATGTGCGAGTTGGACCATAAAGAAAGCTGAGTGCCGAAGAATTGATGCTTTTGAACTGTGGTGTTGGAGAAGACTCTTGAGACTTCTTGGACTGTAAGGAGATCCAACCAGTCCATCCTAAAGGAAATCAGTCTGATTATTCACTGGAAGAACGGATGCTGAAGCTGAAACTCCAATACTTTGGTCACCTGATGCAAAGAGCTGACTCATTTGAAAAGACCCTAATGCTGGGAAAGATTGAAGGCAGGAGGAGAAGGAGATGACAGGGATCAGACAGTTGGATGGCATCACTGACTCAACAGACATGAGTTTGAGCAAGCTCCAGGAGTTGGTGATGGGACAGGGAGGGCTGGCGTGCTGCAGGCCGTGAGGTTGCAAGAGTCGGACACGACTGAGCGGCTGGACTGAGACCCACCTCTCACTCCTCAGCCTTCAGCTGAGCCCAGCAACCTCCCTGCAAACACTCATTCCCAACCATACAGCCTCTAATCCCCAAACCCACATACTCCCATCCCCCTCCACAGCGCTGGTCACCCCCGAGAGCTGAGCTCTCAGGGAAGACAGCCTGAAACAGGTGAAGCTTTTCCAGGACCATGAAGGAGGGCGGGGACCCCGGGGAGCCTTGGGCTGTGAGCAGGGGTTGGGCGGGGCGGGGGTGCTCCACGGGTGGATGGTTCACACCGAGGCAAAGGGGAGAAACAGAAGGGCCACCTCAGGACCAGCGAGGTGGTGCCGTGTGTCTGCTCGGAGAGGAGGAAGCCAGTTTAGAAACACTGGCTTTCATGATGGACTGAAGTCTGCGGGGGGTCCTGGGGAGGCTGGGTTTCGGTGACAACGGAGATGTCAGAGACTCAGGCCAGGAGAATGATTGCAGCTGCTGGTGGGAACCTACTGCCCACGGGCCAGTCCAGTGGGTTTCAAGGTCGTCCCCGAGGCAGCAACGGCAAACAGCAGCATCACCCGGTAACTTGCTAGAGGTGCAAAATCCTGGGCCTCTCCCCAGACGTCCAGATGACAAACGCCATGGACAGGGGCTCAGCAATCTGAACCCACAAGCTCACCCAGCGATTCTGTCGTTGCTAAAGTTGGAGAAGAACTGTTGTGCCATGTTTCCAAACCACACCATGTCTCCTGCTCGGCACGCTGGGGAAAGAGCCCAGGCTTCAGGGAGCTGGAGGTGACCTGCAGGAGTTACAGACATCTCCCAGGGCTGAAGGGAAATGAAACCTCAGAACAGGTGACCCACCTGATGGTGAGCAGCTGGGATACCAGGCTGGGACTGACCGCCTGGCCCTTCATCACTGCCTCCCACTCGCCCTCCACCATGGCTGCCCACGGCTTCATCCACAGTCTCAAAAAGCACCCAGGCCTGGCTGCCTCTCCCAAGATGGACTTCAGGGGCCTGGGGTGCAGCCCGGCATGGGAACCTTTTAACCAAAGTTGGAATCATTGTGCTCCATCGGCAGCAAATATACGGCAAGCTCCTCCAGGGAAATAAAATCTGAACTACCCAGAATACATAGTTATGTATGCAAATATTTACTAAAGTTTATTTCATACTTTAAAAAGTCACACCAGTACCGTTTCTCTCGTCCTTCTCCACGCAAATCAAAGAAACTTGCAGCCCACTTGGTCTCGGGAGGTTCTCAGCATGGTCCCCAGATGAGTCGTATCAGCGTCACCTGGGAACTTGTGGCCGCAGCATTCCCCGGCTCGGCCCCAGACTAACGAGTCAGAAGTCCTGGGGCCCAGGAGCCTGGGTGTCAAAGGGCTTTTCAGGTGACTCTGACTCACTACCAAGTTAGAGAACCATGCCTTTAGTGAAATGATTCGTTCTTAAGGCCCAGAGTCTTTCTCTGGAGGTTAACATCATTTTTGATGACATTTTAGAATTTTCTTGTTGCCTCCCCCAACAACCCATGAAATCCGACAGGCTAACAGCACCAAGATTTATAACAAGTCACTCAGCACCCAGGCTCTTGGCCCCAAAACACTTTAACCTGCTAGTTTTTAGACCTTAAAGGAAACTGTGATCCATCTCTTTGGGTGACTCTATCCCAGTTGGGAGGAGAGATTAAAAGAACAACTTAAAGAGACAATGATTAGCAGCTGCTTCTGCAGTCGTGCTTAGGGATAAGGTTACCCAGACTGGAAGTGAAGTAAAAATTGGACCCTTAAATGATTCATTGCACAATACACATGTTTTGAATAATTAATGTGACCCTGTGTTATTCTCATGACCACCCAAAATTTATCCACAGGGCTTAAGGCTAAAATGCTGGCCGTCGAAACGCAAGTATGAGCCTGGTCAGCACAATGTCGGAGCAAAAAACCCCAAAGGTCAGCTCTTCAAGACCTCTGAGACAGGAAAACCACAAAGACGGGAATTTTAAAAATGTGGCAATGTGAGCTGATCCTAGAAATTGTAATGTGTGTCATGGGAATGTTTTACAAGCAAGAATTTAAGCGAAGAAACAGAAGACGAGCTTGAAGCAGACGCGCAGCGGAGCATGAGGCACTTCTCGGTGGTTTCACGGTGAAGCCCTTCAATGCAGCTGAAACCCACCACAGCACGCAGGCGATTCAGGAATCAAAAGCAGACCAGAGTGTAGGCTCTGCTGCTGAGGAAGAGGATGGAATTTGCTACAAACATCCAGGTGCTTGGTGGCCTACAACACGTCACGAGTATAACCTCCCCAAACTCGAGACCTCAATTTGTCCTTCTAAACCCTGTAGGTAACTTCACCTACCTCATGAGACTGTTGTTACTTCATTTAAAATTGACTAACACACACGAGGTGCTGAACTGGGCTTCCCAGGTGGCACAGAGGTAAAAGAACCAGGCTGCCAATGCAGGAGACACTGCTTCCATCTCAGTGTCGGGACGATCCCCTGGAGGAGGAAATGGCAACCCACCCCAGTGTTCTTGCCTGGAGAATCCCCTGGACAGAGGAGCCTGGCAGGCTACCGTCCACGGGGTCGCAAAGAGTCAGATGAGACTGACCGCACACATACAGGTACTGAATACACGGCATCTGTAATTATCACATGTAAAGAAGTGAATCCGCTATCCATCAAATAGGTGCGGTGCGTGGGCTCAGTCTCGTCCAACTCTTTGCGACCCTATGGACTGTATCCGCCAGGCTCCTCCGTCCATGGGATTCTCCAGAACACTGGAGTGGGCTGCCATTTCCTCCTCCAGGGGATCTTCCCGACGCAGGGATTGAACCCGCATCTCCTGTGTCTCCTGCTTTGGCAGGTGGATTCTTTACCACAGAGCTGGGAAAGCCCCACCACCCTTCATGTATTGTCTGAAATGTAAAATGGTACAGCTACTCTGGAGAGCAGTTGCGCAGTTTCTCAAAAAGGTAAATGATACATTTACCACACAATCCGGAAATCCCACCCCTCATATTTACAAACAGAAATGAAAACACAGGTCCACACAAGACTCGTCCACAAACGTTCATAGCTGTTGGGGGCCGGCGTGAGGCACTCCGCCCATGGCAAAGGTCATGAGGAAGGAGGCTCGACATACGCAAAGGCGGGATCGAGCCTCAGGAGTCCCCCTGGAAATCCTCGAGCATCTACCCCCATAACCAGAGCCTGCCTACTTTACTACTTTGTGCTCTCACCTACACCTCTGACTTTACGGGGGGCTGTCCCCCACCACCTCTTTCGGAGAAGGAGTTAACTTAGAGCTCCAGTTAATAATAATTCCTGGGTGTGATAGGAGTGTTTCAACCTACAAACTCCTCTGAAGGTTCTCTAGCCTGCCTGACAGGCTTGTCCGGCCACATGTGATTGCTCACAGCCTCCCAACTGTGAGAGGCACGAGATGCTTTAAACCTCCTAAAAACAGGTTCTTTAGAAAAGTTAGAAAATTATTAGTATAAGTATAATGGGCTGATTAGAAATTGTATTGGTGAAGGGTTTTTCATTTGTTGAGCCAATGTTTACTGCTAAGTCTCCACATCCCCTGCCCTTATACACATTAATGAATATATAGAAGAAATAAGTATTAACCTTTGATATTAATCACGTTAGACCTTAGGCTAAGTAAATTCTTTCCTTAACTAAAACCCACTACACCCTCACCCTATAGGAATGTAACTTTATTTGGGTGGCGTCTGTTTTAAGAATAATCACCCCTGGAGAAATAAATGTCCTGGTTGACTGACCGCTGTCACAAGGAGAGGGTCATAAATTGTCAGCAGGCCCCCCTGGCCAGAAGATGATGTAACACCCCTAAGACCTCTGTATACATTTGTATGAAGCACCTGACTTTGATAAAAGTCAGGACTGCTGACACCGCGTGACTTTTGCATAACATCTCAGTGTATAAAAGTAGACCATGGAAAATAAAGAATTGGGATCAGTTCCTCGAAAGACTGGTCTCCCCATGTCTCTCTCTCACTCTGGCTGAGTCTCCATCTGGAGCGTGGAACCCACCATGCTTACTAATTATGCCTGGGCTTCTAAGATTCGACCGGGGAGGCCTCAGTGTCTCCTCTCCTTCGGGAGAACGGAAGGACGCCTGTGGCCTACGTAAGTGGTGCAAACTTCTTGTCTTGAAGTTTTATTGGTCCCCCGCGTAAACCAAGCTACTCAGCCTCTTTTCTCCACTGAATTTTCCTACTGAGCTATCCTCATTCTATTACTCTTTATATCTTTGATGAATAAATAATTAAATAGGTCGCCGACGCCGTCCCCGCTTCGAATACCCTGGATCAGCCGGGGCTGGACCCCGGCACATAGCAGCTTATTTGAGTATAGCCCCAAACTGGAAACAGCCCAAGTGTTCAACAGGAAATGATTAAAAACACTGCCGCGCATCCGAACAACGGCACGCTGCGCGGAAGCGCGACGGCACGAGTTCTTGATACATACAGTGGCATGGATGAATCCCCGAAGCATTATGCCGAGTTAAAGAAGTCAGACACAAAGGCATACACGCTGTGTGATGCCGCTGCTATACTATTCTAGAAGGAGCAGGTGAATCTACAGTGACCGAAGGCCAATCAGCGGCGGTCTGGGGCAGGGAATCCTCGGGGGCAATGGAAGCGTTCTAGATCCTGAGTGTGGTGGTAATCACAAGGGTGTGTCAGTTACCAAATCTCATCAAGCCATACACCTCACATGGGTGCATTTTATGGTTAGATCCCAGTAAAGTTCTTTTTTAGACTGAGACATCATTCAGGAGGTCTGAGAGCTCCCTTTCACGTGCAGTAGAAAGGTCCTATGTCAAGGGAGTTCAAACACTGGATTCTGGTCCCACTTAGTACTACTACCTGTCAAGGCAATCTCCTCCTCTGAAGAAGAGAGAGAGAGAAAGCGAGAGAGAGAGCCTTCCCTCCGGCTCTCAGGCTCCTTGCGAGCATTATCTGAAAATGCTTTAGTTGCGGTGCACGGGCCCAGGTGTGGTAAGTAGGATCTGAGTTCCCGATCAGAGTTAGAAACTGCACGCCCTGCATTGGGAGCACGGAGTCTTATCCACTGGAACACCAGGGAACAAAGATCCAGCCCATGCAAAATAAATAACAAACAAACTGTTTTAAAACAGGAAATGCTGTGTTGAGACATACACACTGTTATGTGTAAAACAGATCGCTAGTGGGAAGCTGCTGTGTAGCACAGGGAGCTCAGCTCCATGCTCTGTGATGACCTGGGGGTGAGATGGGGGTTGGGAGGGAGGCCCAGCAGGGAGGGAGATATGTGTGAATGCGGCTGATTCACGCTGCTGTACCGACGAAACTAACACAACTGTGTAAAGCAACTCTATTCAAATTTTAAAAAAAAGTCAATGCTTTAAAGCAGAATCACAGCATTGATTGTGCAGCCCCCGTGCCAGCCAGCCAGATGCCCAGCTAAGCCACCTCCACCTCTACCCCCCACCCCCTCACAGGCCAGTCAGGCCCTGGGTCCACCCGCTGACTTCTCTCAACCCACCCACCCTCTTGTCCCAACAGCCACCTTCACTCCCTGCTCATGATTGCAATGCTTTAAGATGTTCTCCTCTCCCCCAGTTTTACCCCTTCCTTCCATCCCTTCTCTTTCTAAACCCAGAGCTAGCTTTCCAGAACACAAATCTGATCGTGTCACCTACCCTAGCCCCATCTCAAGAGCCTTTAGAGCTCTTGAGAGAGACTAGACTCCTCGGTCCAAGACCTAAGATCTTCAGTCATCTGGCCCCCAAAAGGACACACACCAATCAACTTGAACCGCCCGCAGCTTCTCAAGTCTGTATGTTCTGGCCCCTCCCACAGGTTGTCCCCTTTGCCTGAAAAGGATCATCTATTCCCAGCCTCATTCCCCACCTTGTTGTTCAGTCACTCAGTCGTGTCTGACTGTTTGCGACCCCATGGACCACAGCACACCCAGCTTCCCTGTCCTTCACCAACTCCTGGAGCTTACTCAAACTCATGTCCATCGAGTCAGTGATGCCATCCAGCCATCTCATCCTCTGTCGTCCCCTTCTCCTCCCGCCTTCAATCTTTCCCAGCATCAGAGTCTTTTCCAATGAGTCAACTCTTCGCATGAGGTGGCCAAAGTATTGGAGTTTCAGCTTCAACATCAGTCCTTCCAATGAACACCCAAGACTGACTTTCTTTAGGATGGACTGGTTGGATCTCCTTGCAGTCCAAGGGACTCTCAAGAGCCTTCTCCAACACCTTCTCCACCTGGCTGACTCCAAATCCAGCTGCAGGTCTCAAACCTTCCTTGACACACACATCTTCCAACAAGGGAACCTTTCACCACATCCCCTCCATCACCAGCACTCTAGTCACTGGGCTCTTCATCTGTAAGACGCTGAGCAACGTAGACCAGTAGGCTAGGCCAGTGGTATGGACTGAATGGTGTCCCTTTGAAATCTAGATGCTGAAGCCCCAGCTCCCAGGGTGAGAGTATCGAGGGTGAGGAAGTAACTAAGGTGCCATGTTTTGGGGCTTCCCAGGTGGCCCAGCAGTGAAGAATCCACCTGTTAATGCAGGGGCCATGGGAGACATGAGTTCAATCCCTGGGTCAGGAAGTTCCCCTGGAAAGAAAAAAAAATGGCAATCCACTCCAGTATTCTTGCCTGGAAAATTCCATGGACAGAAGCACCTGATGAGCTACACTCCTTGAGGTTGCAAAGAATCAGACACGACTGAGCAGGCCATGATACAAGTACCTAAGGAAATGAGGTCATAAGGGTGGGACTCTATTCCCATAAGACCAACGACCTCACAAGAAGAGACAGGAAAGGGGCGCTCTGTCTCACTCAGGGGTGAAGATGCAGCAGGAAGGTGGCCGTCCATGGGTCAGGAAGAGAGCTCCCACCAGAACCCGGCCCTGTGGGCCCCCCGATCGTGGACCTTCAGCCTCCAGAGCTGCAATTAAAAATAAATATCATCTGGAGAACTTTGCTGCAGCTACAGACACAACAGCTGGGTCCAGTCCACAGCCGGTAAATATGTGTGACGTCGATGAACTGTCATCCTACGGCCCCTAGTGAGGCCAGGAGCAAGCTTTCATAATACAAACGGTACGTTAATCGGATTAGGGATGCAGAGTCAGACCTGGAACCGACTCTTCCTCCCTCGAAAAGCGACCGGGAGAGCACCGCCCCACAGGACCGTCCGCTCTGGTGGGTGAGTCCTCTGCGACGCCCAGTACGGTAGCCACAGCCACATGCGTCTGCTGAGCACGTGACATGTGCCCGGGGTGGCAGAGCAACGGATTTTTACTTTGATTCATGTTTTTTCATATATTTCATGCATTTGTATTCATATATTTATCTCATTCAGTGTTAATTGTTATACTAAACTGCCACGTGGCTGCTGGCTCCTGTCCTGGACGGTGCAGGGCTGGACAGTCAGGCAAGGGTCATGCCCGAGGCATTACTGTCGCCCTACAGGTCGCAGACAGTGCCCACTGCTCCCGTTACAAACACCACGGATTCTCACAGGTAGCTTTCGAGTGGTGTCAGTGGCCTGGCACCGAGAAGCTGGCAAGCCGCACACGTAAAGGGGCTAACGAGGCACCGTTCTGCAGGAATCGTGATGCTTTATGGGCCTCCACCTGCGAGGAAACCCGTCGAAGGGCAGGTTCACCCCTAGGTGACCAGAGTTAATTGAAAATTGAAGGCCCAATCAAATCACCCAGAACTGAGATTTTTGGCAGCTTATGCGCTTCGCGGTGAGTTTCCTGCTGCTTTTCGCCCCCGTCAGCGCTACAAGCGAGGTTGCAAGTTCCAAAATCATCCACAAAAGCACCAAGCTCTGAGCCAGGGGCAGAAAAAACAGGGCGGACTCTGATCTTGACGTTTTTAAAAATGCGTGTGGTCCCCCTCCTAAGGCAGCAGGTGGAAGTGGACAACACCCTATCCCCAACTTGGAGTATGTGAGAGTTGGACAAGCATCTTCTCTATGAAAAAAAAGGACATCAAGTGCTCCTCAAAAATCTCCTATGGCAACCCAACACGGAAGAGGGGTATCTCAGCCCGTCTACACGGTAACACAAGCTTTACGGCAAGAACGTGCTGACCGCTGTTCACGCCTATTCACCTGAGACCTTGCAGCTATACAGCACCCGAGCTTGGATGCCCAAGAGACCCAGATTCAGCTTCTGCCCTAATCAGTTCCCAGCACCACGTCATTAGAAAACTTACTTAACCTCTCTGAACGACCATTTCCTCTTCTGCAAAAAAAAAAAAAAAAAAAAAAAGCATACCCATACACCTCTCTAGGTTACAGCGGCGATAAAACCACCAAAGCCCACAAAGACAAGTGTTCACAGCAACTTAATTCGTAAAAGCCCCAAACTGAAAATGACCCAAATGTCCATCAACAGGTGAAGAGAAAGATACACCGTGGTAAATCCACACGCCGGAGGATTACTTAGCGAGAACAGGGACGAACCACTGCCACACCGGGCAACATAAATGATCTCAACGTAAGTGGAGTGAAACAACTTCGTTTATAGAAAATTCTAGAAAAATGAAGTCAGTGACAGAAAGCATATCGTCAGGGGACAGAGGGCTGGACTCGAGGAGGAGGAGGATGCTTGGGGGGCAGTGAAGATGCCCCAACGTCTTGATGAGGTGACGGTTTCATGGGTCTGGGCATTTTAAAGATGTGCAGTGTGCCGTGCTGAAGTTACACATTGGCAAAGTTTGAAAAGAGTTTAAAACATGAGATCAGGGGTCCAAGGCCCCATCGTAGGACCTGGCACATAGAAGGCTCTGTTACAGAGCAGTGACGGACGCCCCAGGAGACTTTCTGGAAAAGGACCTTGACACGCTGCTGGCAAACCCTGCAGGCTTCCCGGAGCCCAGCTGTCCAGAACGACTGTCTGTTCCCGGCCAGAAGGCATGAGCCAGACGGATGAACAGAAAGGTGGGCAAGGCTTAGTCTCTGCCCTGAAGGAAAGACGAGAGTTTAACGTATGGTGGAATAAAAGGATCATAAATACAGTGGGGACGAGCGACAGCCGTGCAGAAAAGTGTGATTCTGACGGGACGGATGTCCAGAAGGGACTTCAGGGTGGGATGCTGGCAACAGGGGGCGGGGCAAGCCCTGTGCAGAGGGTGGTCTGATGGCACCAGAACATGGAGGCTGGAGGTGGGGTCCTGGTGGGGACAGCAGGCAAGGCTGAGGGCCCCAGCACGTGGTCCTCCAGAGACGAGGGAGGGGGTCCGCACGGCCTGAGCAGCAGCAGGAGCCCCCTTGTCATCACCCAGGGAACCGGCCCAAGGGCTCAGCGTGGTGGGACTTGAGCTGCAGTGCAGGTCCCACCCAGGGGCCAAGGTGCCAAGTTACTAAGGGTCCCGACACCCACACCTCTCACCTCAGTATTCCTGAGGAAGTAATCAGAAACACACGCAGAGATTTACGTTCAATGCTGCTGATCACATTATTTATAATAGCCCAAAGCCCAAAATAACTTAAACGTCCACAAAGGGGGACCCAAAATAAATTATGGTACCCTGAGTGATTCGAGCACTTAGGGCCACTGAACCGTATTTTAGGACACATGGGACCACAGGGGGTGCCTCACTGTACAACGTTAAGCTGCGTGAAAGCAGGACACAAAAATACACACCGAGGATTCATTTGACGTGATCACTGTGTGCCAGGCACTGCGCTCAGCACTGATGACTCAGCAGCGGGGAGACAGAGACGCAGCCCTGCTCCTGTTAGACGGGACCCCGCTTTAGGAGGCAGGCAGAGGACAGACAAGGACAGATTTCAACGAGCGAAACACAGAGCAGGCTGAAGGCAGGAGTCCCCAGGAGGATAAGAAAGAGGGGAAGGGGGTGGGGAGTCGGGGGAGGCAGACGTTTTAAACAGGGGGTCAGGGAGGTTTCACAGAGAAGGGGGTTAAGGGCTTGAGCCCAGGGTGTATCTGGGAGGACTTCCGGGCAGAGGCAACAGGCAGTGCAAAGGCCCTGAGGAGGCCTGGGGGGTTGCTGAGAAACAGCGAGGCCGAAGCGGCAGAACACGCCGGACAGACGGGGGGAGGATGAGGCGGAGGGAAGCTGGTGCCCCGGGGTCGGGAGCCATGGCAGGGGCGAGATCCGAGGGTGGGCAGAGAGGGGAGAAGCAGGGAGACCAGCGAGGGTCGTTCCAGGGTTTTCCTAACTTTTTCAGTCGACACATGTCCACTTTATAATCAGACAACAAAACGTGATCCAACCGCAGAGAGCCGTGTAGGTGCTGTGGCTGGAGCACAGGGCGGCCCAGAAACTGGCCAGGAGTCAGGAAGGTAGTTCAGGCGATGAGCCAAGAATCAGTGGCTGCAGGGGCAGGGGGTGGGGAGGCACCGTCTATGCTCCTGGAAGTGATCACCAAGGAAAGCAAAACGCCACTCCTCTTGGTGATGAAAGGAATAGAACCGCGATGCACAAAACTACAAAAAAGAGAAAAAGAGCTCCCCTGCATCTCAGCGCCCTAACAATCCGTGTTTGACATCTTGCTACGTTTCCTTTTGGTCTTTCCTCCTGTACACACTCTGGCTTTTCCTTAACCCCTCTACCAGGCTCAGCACGTCGAAAGCACTCAAGTCCTCACTGAGCAAATACTGGCTGATGAAATGCTCCAAATGCTTTTGGGTTCAGCTTTGTTCACGTTGCATCAGCGACATCACAAGCATTTTCAGAAGACGCTTTAAGAGGCTTGGAAACTGTGGGTGAGGAGGGGAAGGCGTGGTTCGCAGCGAGTGAGGTATTGGGTCTGGCCGCTGAGGACAACGGGGGTTATTCATCAGGGGAACAGCCAGGGGTCGGCTTTGGGGGGCTGTGAGGGGTGCCCAGGCTGCCCCTGTAGAGACACCCAGCCGCCCACCCCACCCGGGGCTCAGGGAGCGGTGTCAGCCCTGCGTGGAGGTGGTCAGGCAGCAGCGGGGAGGAGGGGAGTGGGCAGGGAGGCCAGCCGCCCAGCTGGAGCCGCATGCGTGCCCCCTGCTGCCCCCCACGGCTGCCCTGCCAGTGGCCGCTGCACAGATGCAGGTCCACAGCAGAGCCAGGACTTGAACCCACACCTCAGAGGGCTCTGCCTAGCCACGAATTCTCTTATCAGAAGCTTAACACGTTCACAGGAAGAGAAAGTCGGTCTCAGATGCCCGTGTCGGCAAGTGTTTGATTTGGGTTCCCCACTTCAAGGGACCCCCCCCCAACCCCGCCACAAGGAAGAATGCCCTGGTCCCTCTTCCAAAAGCCTGGTTTACGTGCTTCCACCCTGCGGGCACGGCCTGTCGAATTCCTCCGTGGGGACGAGAGACACCAGGACGGGCCACGTGATTTCCCCGCAGCACCGCCCGCGTCTCCGCAGCCAGCCGGCGCTCGGCAAATGCTCCGGATGGAAACGCTGAGCCTCACTCATCAGCCACCCCGGGGCCTCTGGGACGCGGGGCCTCTGGGACGCGGGGCCTCTGGGACGCGGGGGTGAGACAGGGCCAAGCACGATGGACAAGGCGCGGGGGGAGCTGGGAGGACGGACAAACGGCCATGAGGAGACACGGCCGCTGCCTCCTTCACCTGGCCTGCCGTGAAATGCTCTGCCAGCGGGCAGGCCCGTGGGCTGTGTTCAACCCTGCCCCGGGTGCCAGTTGGCCCACACCTGGTTTTAATTCGCTACCATTTAAATCAGTTGCTAGTTTGCAGCAAGTGAGAGATCTCACCTAGACACCTGGCTCCCTGAGAGCAGTCCCTTCTCGACAAACCCCGTCAGTCGCCCCCCGCCCTGGCCCCCAGCCCCCCACCCCCCAGCATATCCCCCCAGACCCCCTGGCCCCCACAGCCTGTCCCCCCAGCCTGTCCTCAGCCCCCCGGCCTGTCCCCCCAGCCTGTGCCCAGGCCCCCCAGGCCCCTAGGCCCTCCAGCCTGCCCCCCTGCCCATCCCCCTAGACCCCCTGGCCCCCCCAGCCTGCCCCCCCAGCCTGTCCCCCCGGCCTGTCCCCCCAGCCTTTCCCCAGCCCCCTGGCCTGTCCCCTCAGCCTGTCCCCAGGCCCTCCAGCCTGCCCCCCAGGCCCCCCAGGCCCCCCCAGCCCGCACTGGGCTGAGCGCCCAGGCTCACCGGCACTCAGCGTGGTGAACTCCAGGAAGCGGTACTCATAGGACACATCTATCTTGGTCTCCACCTGGGGCCTCTTCAACGTCGAGTAGATATTTCCAGGCCGTCGGTCGTCACGTTTCTCCAACTTGTTCAACCCGCACCCCATCTCAGCAGCTGCCGGCAGAAGGGGAGAAAGAGAATGATCTCTATTCTGAGATGCTGTCCTTCTACACTGTTGTACAAAAGACCATCACGTCCCAGAAGCAGACATAAAGGACCCCAGGCTGGCTGAAATCCAGAGCAGGATCTAATCCATGACCTGCACCCCGGAGGCTCTCTGCTCAGGCTGGCTTCTCTCGCTGCTAAGACACCCTTGCCAGCCAGCCTGGGGTTCTGAACTGACGCCCCAAACATGCCTGTTTTATATCATTTCTCTGCCCTGTCTGAGGAAAACACCACCTCGGAGTGCCTCAGCCCCACTATACTCTGTACAAACGGTCTTAAAAAAGGAGATCTAAAAAGCAAGGCCCTGCATAATGGCGTCGGCCCATCCAAGAAAAGAGATAAGACGGTCTGGCACTCCGCGGCGGTCTCTAAAAGGGGATCATAAGTTGTTGTTGCAATTTCCAAAATCCTTTCCACCCTCAACAGTAACTATTTAGACAGATTTCACATTCAGAAAACGACTTTCAAAAGTAGATGGCGGTATTTTTACAGGCCTTGTTTAAAAGTCATTTATTCTCTCTGAGACCAAACCACAAGAACCCAGGGGTTCTTCCAGACTCTGAGAGTCATTTCAGACCAAATTGAAAACTGGGCGAACACAAGCAGCAGGGCAGGAGAAATTGGAAGCAGAAATCCACGCGGGTCGGAGCAAAGATCTGCACCCACGGTTTGGAAGGAGAATGAAGAAAGGTTGAAACAGCGCACACGAGAGTGAACTGGGCATCCAGTCTTCCAGGGGCTGAGAAACAGGGCCCGGTCTCTGTTTCTTTAGGCAGAGTGGCATTCACGAAACAGCTCCGCGTCCACCCCCAGACTTCGGCGGGGGCTTCGGTTGCCCCTCGTGAGCAGCCCTGGCTCATCTGTCCCTCCTCCCTGGAGCACCACCGCGGCCGTCAGGACACGTTTCACAAAAACATGAACCGGTCAGGACTATCACAAACAGAAACGCTGCGGCCACTTCCTCTCAGAGATAAGTGTCTCCTTGGGCTCAGGCCATTCGCAAGGTACCCGGCTTCCTACGGCAACTTGGCCAGCTCCGGAAAAACAAGACGAACCTCACGAAAGCAACTTAGCCGGGGAGGGACGATGGGGCTGGCGGAGCAACCACCAGGCGCTGCTTGTCAGTAATTAAAAAAAGTCTGGGAGGATGGATGAGAACAGGAAGGCTTACTTATGCCTTAATAAGGGAACATTAGTGTCCAAAGGGCCAGAGCAGACATGATTTATGTGCCATCTGCATGAACTGATTACTTGTAAAATACTCTGCAGTTCTGCTGATATAATAGCCGATATGCACTGAGGCTGCATATTTAACTGCTAGAAAGCAAGCCGACAGGCATCCGCTGGGGCGACGCAGACGTGGACAGGGAGGCCCCTAAGTGCTGGGGAACAGGTAAGCTGGGGAGATAAGCGCTATCACCACCAGAACAGAACTGGAAATACCCGGAAGGCGTACCAGTCACTCACTTACCTTCCTCCCTACAAAGGCCTGAATGTTTGGGGGCCTCCAAGAAAGTAAAAAAAAAACAAAAAGGGGCTTCCCAAGTGGTGCCAGTGGTAATAACCTGCCTGCCGACGGAAAAGACGTAAGAGACGTGGGTTCAATCCCTGGGTCGGGAAGAATCCACGGAGGAGGACACGGCAGCCCACACCAGATTTCTTGCCTGGAGAATCCCATGGACAGAGGAGTCTGGTGAGCTAAGGTTCATGGCGTTGCAGAGTCAGACATGACTGAAGCGACTTAACATGCGGGCAAGAGACAAAGAAGCCTTTCCTCCAAAGTCTTCCCATTCTTGCTATCCTACTAGGTAAATTCTAGCACTGGAGATTCCTTCCTTTGACAACACTCAGCCTCAGCAGCCTCTGAAACCACCATCGCCTTCTCCATGGGAAGGACACCACACCAAGCTCCTGGTAAACCCTAACACTTCAGTATGATTTAATTTCTTTTCTCCAGCATACGTTCCTGACAGCAGGAAAAAAAGAGGGGGTTACCAGGATGAGTCAAGATAGACAAATCTGATACTGGAGGGGGGCGGTGCCAGAAACTATTAGAAAAAGCCCCATTTCACAAGCTGTGAATTTTCAGCTTTAGTCATACCATCCAAACTTGAGCCCCCAAGTCCACCCCGAAGGGCACGGTGCTTGACTCACAGGACGCAATGAGGCTCTGGGCAAACACATCGTCCACGTGATCAGACACTGGACCGGCCAGGGGCAGCACTGTAGCTTCAGTGAATCCTTGAGGTCTGCGATTCCAGGCATTCGCTTCTCTGGGGATACCGGCAGGGCTGGTTAAGCAACCGCTTCTAAAGCATTGTTCTCCCTGCGAAGGGAGACCCCGCCAAGCCACCGCCATCAGAAGTGTGCAGTGTGAACTGTTCCTCTCGCGGTCGGGTTACGGCCCTCCCTTGCCAGCTCCCAGCTTTGCTGCTTTCCTCCAAGCTCCTCCCTGTGTCCTCTCACTCACCCAACCCCTGTCAAAATAGGAAAGGCTTGGACAGCACCCCACAAATGGCTATTACAGCCCCTACTGTGCTCAAGCAAGTCATGAAACCTAGCTTATGGAAAGGAGGAGAATGAAGGCGTGGCAGTGCCTCCCGTCATCACCCACATTTGGGAGATTTCACTATTTCCGATGCGAGGTTCCCTTGCGCTGGAACCCCACGGGGAGCTGGGCCAAGGCTGGCTCTGGGCCTCGCGGGGCAGTGAGGCTGGAGGAAGAGGGAGGAGAAGGACAGCCCCCCGCCAGACTCGGGCAGACGGGGTCCACGGGGCTGCACGCGAGGGTCTCAGCCAGAGCATGTCTCCCTCGGGGCTCAAGGTCTCCGGCAGGACAGAAGGTAAACGGGGTGACTGTTTTTACATCTGGCCCTTCCGACGTTCCTGCATCGAGAGATGGGGCTGCCGTCACCTCCCCTGTATCTGGGCTTGCGACTGCTTCCCACTGCTGCCGTCATTCAGGGGCTCAGTCATGTCCGACTCTTGGTGATCCCACAGACTGCAGCACGCCAGGCTTCCCTGTCCATCACCACCTCCCGGACCTTGCTCAGATTCACGTCCATTCAGTCTGTGATGCCATCCAACCATCTCATCCTCTGTCGTCCCCTTCTCCTCCTGCCTTCAATCTTTCTCAGCATCGGGTCTTTTCCAAGCAGTTGGTTCTTCACATCTGGTGGCCAAAGTACTGAAGCTTCAGCATCAGTCCTTTCAATGAATATTCAGGGTTGACTTCCTTTAGGATGGACTGGTTTGCTCTCCTTGCAGTCGGCTTGCCATCTATTGTTGTTGTTCAGTCGCCAAGTCGTGTCCGACTCTTTGGGACCCCATGGCCTGCAGCACGCCAGGATTCCCTGTCCCTCATCATCTCCTGGAGGTTGCCCGAGTTCATGTTCATTGAGTCAGTGATGCCATCCAACCATCTCATCCTCTGTCGTCCCCTTCTCCTCCTGCCCTCAATCTTTCCCAGCATCAGGGTCTTTTCCAATGAGTCGGCTCTTCGCATCAGGTGGCCAAAGTACTGGAGCTTCAGCATCAGTCCTTCCAATGGACAATCAGAGCTGATTTCCTTTAGGATGGACTGGTTGGATCTCCTTGCAGTCTGCTTGCCAGAGAAAGGGTCAGAGGATGCAGTGCCAGCTTCTGGACCCGAACCGTAAGAAACTGGGAGCATCCACTGCCTGACTCTGGGGAAACTTGCTCTTGGAACCCGGTCACCATGCCAGGAGGAAGCTCAAGCAGCCCCGAAGAGAGGCCCACGTGGGGAGGAACCGACAGCCAGCAGCACCGACTTGCATCCCAGGGAGCCACCCTGGAAGTTGCGCCTCTGCCTCCGTCAAGCTGCTGAAACCACGCGGAGCAGAAATGAGATGCTTCCCCCCAAGACCGGTCAGATCAGCAGGTTCCTGGGCAAAATATGCCACTGTGGCTGTCTCAGGCCTCTCAGATTGCGTATGATGCATCAGGCCAGAGGTAACCTATACATGAGTCTGGGCCAAATGATCCCGGCCTCTGGGGCCGAGCACTGGCCTGCGGTCACGAGCCTGCTTCAGTCACTCATGCCAGAAGGACATCTGGAGTCTCTCCAGTCTGGGTCAGTGCTAAACAAAGCAGCTTCAGACACTCATGGAGACGTTCTTACATGGACAGCTTTGTGGGTGGGTGTGTGACCCACCATCGTGGTTACCCAGGTCATCAAGACCTGTTTGGTATAGTCCTTCTGTGTATTCTTGCCGCCTCTTCTTAATCTCTTCTGCTTCTGTTAGGTCCTTACAGTTTTTGTCCTTTATCACGCCCATCCTTGCATGAAATGTTCCCTTGATGCCTCCACTTTTCTTGAAGAGATCTCTAGTCTTTCCCATTCTGCTGTTTCCCTCTAGCTCTTTTTCATTGAAGAAGGCCTTCTCGTTGCTCCTTTCTATTCTCTGAAACTCTGCATTCAGTTGGGTACACCTTTCCCTGTCTCCTTTGCCTTTCCTTTCTCTTCTTTCCCCAGCTATTTGTAGAGCCTCCTCAGACAACCACTTTGCCTTTTTGTGTGATGGTGTGGTCACTCACCTAGAGCCAGACACCCTGGAATGTGAAGCAAAGCGGGCCTTAGGAAGCATCACTATGAGCAAAGCTAAGGCAGGTGATGGAATTCCCACTGAGCTATTTCAAATCCTAAAAGATGATGCTGTTAATATGCTGCACTCAATATGCCAGCAAATTTGGAAAACTCAGCAGTGGCCACAGGACTGGAAAAGGTCAGTTTTCATTCTGTCTCAAAGAAAGGCAATGCCAAAGAATGCTCAAACTACTGTAAAAACTGCGCTCATTTCACATGCTGCTGCTGCTGCTTAGTCACTTCAGTCATGTCTGACTCTCTGCGACCCCATGGACTGTAGCCCGCCAGGCTCCTCTGTCTGTGCGGATTCTCCAGGCAAGACTACTGGTGTGGGTTGCCATGCCCTCCTCCACGGAATCCTCCCAACCCAGGGATCAAACACAGGTTTTTTGCATTACAGGTGGATTCTTTACCATCTGAGCCACCAGGGAAGCCCTCACACACTAGCAAAGTAATACTCAAAATCCTTCAAGCTAGGCGTCAACAGCACATGAACAGAGAACCTCCGGATGTACAAGCTGGGTTTCGAAAAGACAGAGGAACCAGAGATCAAATTGACAATATTCACTGGATCATCAACAATGCAAGAGAGTTCCAGAAAAACATCTACTTCTGCTTCACTGACTACGCTAAAGCCTTTGACTATGTGGATCACAATCCACTATGGAAAATTACTAAAGAGATGGGAGTACCAAACCACCTTACCTGTATGTGGGTCAAGAAGCAAAAGTTAGAATTGGACATGGAACAACGGACTGGTTCACAACTGGGAAAGGAGTTTGTCACGGCTGTATACTATTACCCTGCTTATTTAACTTCTACGCAGCGTACATCATGAGAAACGCTGGGCTGGATGAATCACAAGCTGGAATCAAGATTGCCGGGAGAAATACCAAGAACCTCAGATATGCAGACGATACCATTCTAATGGCACCAAGAAAACCCATCCAAGAGGTCTTCAAAGGCAGAAAAACAGAGAAAGCCTTTCCCCATTCTTATGGTGAGACAGTGAAGAGAGAGACAAAATATCCTTCCAGTTCTCTACTAGAAACGTCATCAGGAACTGGATGCTGACTGGGGAGGAGACTCAGATAATCACCGGGGGTTCTGAGACCCAACTGCAAGGACAGGACATTAGACACTGCAAATGACCCAGAAGCAAAGACCCTCCAACTGGTGACATTCTGGAAAAGCAATTCTCTCTGAATCAAGCCCAGAAGGAAGTGTGTCTTTGGTGAATACGGGGACCAGCTTCGTGCAGGAATCGTCAGCTCCACAAGGGAGAGAATTTATGTTTCAAGTTCACCCATTCTTTCACTCAATGCAAACGTATTATAAGCTGCTTTGAGTCCTGCCCTGAATTAGGAAACAAAAATGGAAAGATTGGGTCATGCCCTCAAGGAGACCACAGGTAAAGGAGACAGAAAGTGAAGGGATGCATGTGGTACAGGGAGGCTGGTGGTTCTAGAAGTCTGGGTGGGGTGCAGGGCATTCAGAGGAAACCACTGTGAAATCAAACAGATGGCAAATCCCCAGAGACCTGGTTCCAGAAAAAACGGATCAGCAACAGGACACAATATCCTGTGTCATTTTACGTATTTGTTAAGATGTTTTTATGTGAACCATTTCCAAAGCCCTCATGGAATTTGCCTCAACACTGACTCCATTTTCATGCCCTGGCTTCTTGGTCACAAGGCATATAGGAGCCCAGCTTCCTGACGAGGGATCGAACTTGCCTCCCAGCACCGCCCTCACTGCCAGGCGGAGTCTCAACCACTGGACCACCACAGGAGTTCCACCGTGTCATTTCAAATGTTTGAAATGTTTATTTTTAAAGTATTTCTAATTTGTTCTTTAAATATTTCCCCAGATGCCCATGAAAGTTGCTCAGTTGTGTCAAACTCTTGGGAGACCCCAAGGACCAGAATACTGGAGTGGGTAGCCTTTCCCTTCTCCAGGGGATCTTCCCAACCCAGGAAATGAACCAGGGTCTCCTGCATTGCAGGCGGATTCTTTATCAGCTGAGCCACCAGGGAAGCCCAGATGCCCATACTACACTGGAAAACCACTTTGAAAAGGATCACCTTCTGAAAAGATAATCTTTCAGCTGGGATTAAAAAAAAAAAAACACCAAAAACCTCAGTTTAAAGTTCATTTTTACTACCAACTAGCAGGCATGTATTTAAATAATGGGGGCAATAAATGTAGTTATATTTTCAAATACAAATTAGTTTCATTAAGAGTGAGCGCTCATTTACCACATTTGCCGCTACTCTGAGGCAGACTGTAAAGCTAATTTTAACAACTGCCAACAGCTCATGACAAGCAACCAGAGATGGTGCAATTACATGCAATGATGCCGGATCAGCTGGCAAACTCATTCTTTATTTCTTCACCCAAATCCTATATTTGAAGACTTGAGCGTGTTTATTACATCATTCAGGCACCCAAAGCAAGAACTGATGATCCAAATTAAGAAGTTTTTACATGATGAGAACATTTCTCTTCACTCAGAAATGTATGAAAATTTGAAAACCCAACCAGCTATTTGGATGGTGTCAAATCTTCATATCCTACAAACTGTCTACGAGAGAAACCCAAGCGTAACTGAAATGGACCCACTGACAGTGTGCCAGATTTGATGCCAAGGAAAAGAACAATCAAGGGCCTGTGTTATAGTGCTGTTTTTAAGTGTCTATGTGTGCATCTGCATATGAAAACCCATGCGTTTCTTTTTTCTTAACTGGCAGGACAGGGACCACAACTTTCACAGAACTTTCCTTTGGGTCATGAGGTGATGGGAGACATTCACTTTATAGTTTTTCATCGTTTTCAAGTTCTCCGTGTTGGACGGGCATTCCTTTCCTAGTTGAAGACATCAAGGTGTATCACGGCCAGCCTCCCAGATGGGGCTCAGTAATCCTCCTGCTCACGAGGGGTCACCCCCTGCCCTCATTGGGGTTGGCCGCTGCGACCAGCGGGATGCAGCAGAAGGGCGGGCGGGCCTGGTGAAGCCCGCTGTCAATTCCATGCGCTTGCGCTCAGCTGCTGAGTCATGTCGGACTCTGCGACCCCACGGACTGTAGCCGGCCAGGCTCCTATGTCCATGGGATTTCCCAGGCAAGAGTCCTGGAGTGGGGTGCCATTTCCTCCTCCAGGGAATCTTCCCAACCCAGGGATCAAACCCACATCTCCTGCATTGGCAGGTGAGTTCTTTACCACTGA